>NC_061122.1:168030528-168398955 GCF_002878395.1 Capsicum annuum
TTGACTTTTTTTTGGTTAACACCAAACCAAACCAAGAATGGTCGGGTTTTTTTCTATCGCCAAACCAATCAAACAAAACCAAAAGTTAGATTTTTTTTTCTCGATTTGGTTTGGTTCGTTGGTTTAGTTTGACTTAATAATTTGGTCTCTACACCCCTAGTTTTTAGTATTCGAATTTAGGTATCAGGCCTAAATCTCAAGTAAACAGGCTCATATACCAATTTTGATTGTTTCGTTGGGTCTGGAGCATCGATTTTGCTAGATGAATCCTTTGTTCAAGTTTTAAGGCTTCCAGACTCATTTTGGACTTTGGATGGAATTTTTTTAAAATGGTTCTCTAAGTGTGGGATGCACATTTGATTGAAACGACCTCGAATGGAAGTTTTCATATCATCATTGAGTTTAGAATGTTGAATTTCTTAGGATGGCATAGTTCATTTGCGTTCACAAGATTTTGAATGAATCTTGAGGGTCCAATTTTAGATTTGCACTTGACCAAAACTGCTAGTAAATCTTCAACTGGTGCAGGACAAAAATGGCCTTTGCCTTTAAGAGGCCTTGTCCGCATTCACAAAGGACAAGTTAAAAGAATGTCGTGAATGCGAGACCATGGTCGGGTTCATAAAGGCTAAGATTATTGGCTATCCTATTTGTGAATTGGCCTCGCATTTTCTTAAGGTAAGCTAGTTAACTATTCTAAGCTTCCTCCTTTGCATTTATAGTACATCGATTGCGTTCGAGAAGGGCTTACTAGTTCATGGGTCACGATCGTGATTGGGTCCCTGGATTCATGACAAAGGGACCCTTAGCAGTATTAAATATTGTGGGACCTATTTCTCCTTCATTTATTTCAGCTCCAATTTCTATTAAAACCCTAATGAACTAAGAAAGAGTGGAGTTTGATCCTTAGAGGTTTAGGTTAAGTTGGAGGCGTGATATTGGTCATTCTTATCCGATATTTTCATAAGTGTCTGTCTAATTTCTTCATTTATTCCCTGGTTTAACTATAAGTTTAGAATCAATTTGTGAGCTAATTTTGGGTTTGTTTTTACTCACAATTTACCCACTTTGATCATATATTCCTTGTCCTGAGAGAGGATTTGTGATGAATTCAATTTTGAATTCCATTTGTGGACCCGTGGGCCCATTCTTGACCCAAAGTTTGACCTGAACCTTAATATAGAAATATGGATCTCATATTACTCCTAAATATGTGTAGATTACTATTTTGATAGAATGACAACATTTTAAGATCATGGAGAAAAGGCGAATAATTTATGGACAATTCAAGAATTGCGGTTCGACTTCGAGGTAGGCTTCTATATACTCTTCTTTATGAAATAGTGTAATATATATGGTGCATGTTAAATAGGGATATTAGGATATGATTGTGGGTAGGGGTGTACATATGTCGGGTTGGTTCGGTTTTTTATTAAAATGTAACCAAACCAATAACGTCAGTTTTTTAAATCTATAAACCAAATAAAACTAACATACAATCAGTTCTTTTATTTTTGTTTTTGTTGGTTTATTTTGGTTTATCGATTTTTCTATTTTTTGGCTTTTTTATAATTATAATGTGATTGAAGAAAAAATTAAATGTTTTAACTAAAAATATAAAAAAACAATGGTCATAGAGTAGTTTCAATAAAAATTAAGTTGGAAAATTACTAAGATGTCTAAACTACTCTCTTAAAGTAATATTATGTGATACCCAGTGCTTCAATTTCTAAGTCACTAGTCATAGTAGCTTGTCGGAAAGTTTTTCTTCACATAAAATGTGAGCATACAAAAGAATGAAGAATTAGAGACAACTTATTAAAAGCTTAACTCCATAAAATAATTAACTATAACATAATTCCATCAGAAAAAAAAAAGAAAGAAGAGAAACAACCCAAATTGCAACTTGATGAGGAGAATGAGAAGAGTAAGATGAGGAACTAATGAGAACTCTCTGAAAATTTGGAAAGTAAAATGTAAAGTGAAGCAATTGAAGAGTTTTAGCTATTTATATTAAAATGGAGCTTTGTATTAATTTGTTACTAATGGATAAATATTATAATTAAAGGCCAAGAATATATATCCATGTTTTGAATATGAAAAGGTAATAAAAGTAATTAGAAAATAGATTATAAGTAATATTTTTTACGTATATGAAATTAAAATTATATATGTATTATGTCAGTTCAGTTTGGATTCGGTCTGATTCTATTTTTGCTAATACCAAACCAAACCAAGAATGATCGATTTTTTTTCTCCAACATTAGACCAATCAAACCAAACCATAAGTCGATTTTTTCCTCGATTTGGTTTGATTCATCTGTTCGATTTGACTTAGTAGTTCGATTTGTACTTGTGGGTATAACACCATCAATAAGCCTAATTTTTGAGTTCGAGGATAGAAGGTTGAATCAACCCTTAAGGTGAAATACTTATTTTGCTTTTAGGATCTTATTACCCTTAGTTGCTAGCTTGTTAGACATAGTTGAGGCAAATAATAATTTATTATCAGGTTTACTATCTTATGTGGTGGATGCTGATGCTTTATTGGATGGTATTTTAGTTATGTCGGCTATTTATTATTGGGACCAAGGTCGTGATTATGATATTAGTTAGATTTTGAGAAATGATTTACCCTTATAAAGAATGTGGCTGCAGTTTATAGACATTTAGATTCTTCTAATCGTATTGTTGGATACTGGTGATGACATCCATAGAGTTGGTATAATTAATGCTTACACTACAGTAAATGGTACGAGTTTGACTAAAAATATGGTTTTACTATTATTTTTACTAAAAAGGGATTTATTCCCACTTTTTACTTTTAAAATGGATTTCTTCATACTGGAAATCATACCATATTAATGAATGATTTATGTTCCTTTGAGACAAAAACTAGCATTTTAAAGAATTGACCAAGATAGATTCTTGTCCACAGTTTTGCTACTACTATTTACCTCGATAGAGAGAGATTCTGACCCTTTCTACACTTTTATGATGATTTTATCCCAAAGCTTACCCCAAACAATGGATTTATGAGCTTACACTCTTTTAAACATAGTTCTAACCCATGAATATATATATATATATATATCCCGTACTGGGCAGAGTATATGGTAATAATGATGGTTTTTGGAAATCCTGGATCAGGACCAGGTCGATGTATATGAGCACTCCCAAACCCCTTAGGGGCCTCTTTGTCCTTAAGCTATCGTGTTGGAGAAGAGAGGTCATCGTAGGTCCTACCTTTATAAGCTATTAAGTTGGAGGAGGGTTACATTAGGGTACTTGGTTCATAATAGTAGTATGGATTATATAGTGCATTCATCCTTGAATGAGCATTGCCTATCACAAACATGCGCCTATATCTATCAACCTTATAGGGGTTGCATAGGTATAGTTTAGTATTGCTTGCAGTATGTTCTGGGTTGATTATACCTTTAAGTTATGGGGCTTGGTTTAGGTATTATTTTCTTGGGCTATCAGATTACCTTATATTATTATTATTATTATTACTATGGTTAGTTTGTGACATGTTGATTATCGAAGCAGTACTGAGATTTGAGGTATGATTTTGATTCCTTGATGTCACCCAAATTACACCTCCTAAAATATAAAATGTGGTTGTTTGTAAAATATAGAATCCAACAAGGTTGGGGTCAAACTTACAGGGAATAGGACAAGAATATATCATGAGTGTTGTTAAAAAATTCCCCTCCCATTATTATAAATAATATTTGGGCTTTTCTTCAGCAATGTGCTGAGCTTGAGGAGTATACAGTTAAAGAAATGTCAATTTCGTCTACATTTTGTGTATACAAGAACCAAGGTATTCTGAACAATAACAACGTCATAAGCCAATGCATCTCTATTTCATATCTGATCGAAACAACCTTTTCCAGTGCAACATCGACCAGAATTACTCATTCGCTCTCTTTACTCCAGCGAACCCTCTCGTGAAACTAGTTGATGCATCAAGCCTGAGCTGGAGTTCTAGTTTCCAGCAAGGGACGCTAGTTTTTGGCGAGTATTTTATCTTTTTTCTCTTTTCTTTACAATCCTTTTCAGGTACTACAAGACCAAATCTAGAAATTCAAGAGGCGATATCAAGATTTCGATAACCAGCGCATTTTTGGCAACCACCATATTCTCCAGTGATCAATTACAGGGATGTGGCTCAGTAGTAGGGTAAAGGCAACGGCAACAAATTCCAATGACCAATTTCTGCACTAATTTGTCTGAATTCAACAAAAAGATCAAGTAAACGTCCATCACTGCATCTTCTCTAATCATCAGGTGCACTCGTTTTACTCTTCTCTAGTTTATTTGGTGTGGGCTTACTATCTCTTTTTCTATCTTGATATCTTGTCTTCTTTTCTTGATTTGTTCTTGTAGGATTACTGGTTTTGATTTATTTATAACTTAGTAGGTGTTCTGTATTTGCATACCTGGGTGAGTAGTATAGGGCTTGTTGTTGTTGTGACTAGCAAACTCATTTACTAGTTTTTAGTTTGATTATTTAGATATTTTTAGCCATACCCTTTTTCTCGTCCTGTTTTGTCTCCTTCGTTCTTTATTTTCTTCTAGGGTATCCTTTTAAGTGGTGGCTGGGGTGATAGATGTTGGATAGGGTTATGTCATAGGTTAGGGTTGAGGCTGGGATTAGGTCTAGGTGCGAGTCTAAGATGAGGGTGGGGAAGTGTAGGGCTATATTGGATAAGGGTTCTTATAAGTTGTGAGTTGGGTCCTACAACATAAGGATGCTTCAAGGAAAGTCTATAGAGATAATGAAGATTTTTAGAAAGAGCAGGGTTAGTATAGCATGTGTCCAGGAAACTAAATAGGTAGGCACTAAGGCGAGAGATGTAGAAGGATACAAATTATGGTACTCGAGTAGCGTAAGACATAGAAATGGGGTAGGTATCTTAGTAAATAAGGATCTTAGAGAGTAGATGGTGAAAGTTAAGAGAGTTAGTGATAGGTTGATGTCTATTAAGCTGATCATTGGAGGATCTTCAATGAATGTTATTAGTGCCTATGGTCCATAAATAGGTTTGGACGAGGAGGAGGAGAAGGGATTTTGGGAGGATTTAGATGAGGTGGTAAGGGGCATCTCAAGAACTGAGAAGCTTTTTGTGGAAAGAGCTTTTAATTGGCATTCGGTCTTTATCAAGAGGTTATGATAATGTGTATGGAGGATTCGGTTTTGGGGAGAAGAATGAAGGTAGATCTTCCCTTTTTGACTTTTCTAGGGCTTTTGGGTTGTGGATAACAAATTCAAGCTTTCCAAAGAAGGATGAGCACCATATTACTTTTTGTAGTTTAGTGGCCAAGACTCAGATTGACTCTTTTTCCTTAGGGGGGGAGATAGAGCAATATGTAAAGTCTATAAAGTCATACCTAGAGAGAGTTTTTTCACTCAACATAGGTTGTTGGTGATGGACTTGGTAATCAATAAGGGGAGAAATAAAAGGAGTATGAAGGCTTTGTCCAGGATTAAGTGGGATAGCTTAATGTTGGCTAGTGTTTTAGAGATAGGAAAGAAGTTGAAGAGCATAAGGCATGGGAGAGTAGAGGGGATGTGGATAGTATGTGAGAGATGACTGTTAGTTGCATTAGGGAGACTACTAGAGAGGTGTTGGGAGTGGCGAGAGGTCGATCTGGTAAGTATCAAGGGGATTGGTGGTGGAATTATGAGGTTAAAAGGAAGGTGGAGTTTAAGAAGGTGCCTTATGCCAAGTTGGTTGAGAGAAAGCATAATGAGAAGAGGCAGACAAATAAGGAGGAGTATAAGGTAGCTAGACGAGAGGCTAAACTAGCAGTTATGGCAACTAAGATAGCATCTTTTGAGAGCTTGTATGTGGCTTTAAAGAAAGAAGGCAAGGATAAGAAATCGTACATGCTTGTCAAGGCCAGGAAGCGGAGGGCTTATGATCTTGACCAAGTGAAGTGAATCAAGAGAAAGGATGGTATAGTGTTGGTTGAGGATGCCCTTATTAGAAATAAGTAGAAGTCCTATTTTCCTAAAATCTTGAACGACGAGGGGTCAAAGGATTTAGGTTGGGGGATTTGGAGAAGTCTGAGGATAGGCGCGATTATAGTCATTGTAGGCATATTGAGGTTGAGAGAGTTAAGGGGTCTAATCATAGGATGCGTCGGGGTAGATCAACGGGACCAGATTAGATTCTATTGGATTTTTGGAAAAGCACTGATGGGGCAAGTTTGGATTGGCTGACTAGGTTGTTTAACATTATTTTTAGGGTGGTGAAGATTCCTGAAGCATGGAGGCGGATTACGATGATTTCTTTATATAAGAACAAGGGAAACATCTCGAGTTACAACAACTATAGAGGTATTAACTTGTTGAGTTATACTATGAAGGTTTAGGAATCGATGTTAGAGTTAAGACTGATAAGGATTGTGACTATCTCTGAGAATCAGTTTGGTTTTATTCCAGGTCACTCGACTACTGAGGCCATTCACCTTGTGAGATATTAGTGGAGAAATTTTGGGAGAAGAATAAGGACTTTCATATGGTGTTTATTGATCTTGACAAAACATATGAAAGTGTGCCCAGAGAGATTCTATGGAGGTTCTTAGGGCTAGAGAGGTGCCCGTGGCATACACTAGTTAATTTCAGGACTGTATTATGGTGCGAAGACTCATGTAAGAATGGTAGGTAGAGATTCAGAGTACTTTTTGGTTTTGAAAGGACTGTACTAGGGATCAACTCTTAGCTCTTTTTTATTTACCTTGGTGATGAATGTTTTGACGTGGCATCTTAAAGGAGGACGCCTTGGTGTATGTTATTTATTGATAATGTGGTATTGATTGATGATACTCAGGGAGGAGTTAATTATAAGTTGGAGATTTGGAGACAAATGCTTTAGTCTAAAGGATTTCAATTAGATGGAGTACTTGGAGTGGAAGTTATGTGATGTGTCGTAAGAGGTTGACGTAGTTGTGAAGCTAGACTCTCAGTCCATTCAAAAGAGAGAGAGTTTTAAGTATTTGGGGTCTATGATTCAGGGCAATGGTGATATTGACGAGGATGTCACGTATCATATTAGAGTAGGGTGGTTGAAATAGAGGGTCGCTTCAGGAGTTTTTTGGGATAAGAAGGTGCCCGCGAAGCTTAAAGGTAAGTTCTACAGAGTGGTAGTCTGACCGGCTATGTTGTATGGAGCAGAGTGTTGGCCAATTAATAAATCCCACATCCAAAAGTTAAAGAGGTAGAGATGAGGATGTTGCGATGGATGTGTGGTTAGACCAGGAAAGATAGGGTAAGGAATAAGATTATTCAGGAAAAGGCAGGAGTGGATTCAGTAAAGGACAAGATGTGAGAATTAAAGTTGTGTTGTTTCGGGCATGTGATGAGGAGGGGTTCTAATGCTCCAGTGCAGAGGTGTAAGACACTAGCTATGAAGGATTTTAGAAGGGGTAGAGGCAGGCTAAAGAAATATTGGAGGGAGGTGATTAGGAATGATATGGAGCATTTATAGCTTATGGAGCACATGACCCTTTGATCAAAAGATGTGGACAATGCGGATTCGGGTAGAGATTAGAGGGTAGGAGTGCATTGGTAACAGTAGGGGAGTCTTGTTTATTTGTTTCTGAATTTTCTTG
The DNA here is from genome assembly GCF_002878395.1 of Capsicum annuum. Taxonomy (NCBI): domain Eukaryota; kingdom Viridiplantae; phylum Streptophyta; class Magnoliopsida; order Solanales; family Solanaceae; genus Capsicum; species Capsicum annuum. The sequence goes on from NC_061122.1 coordinate 168,038,155, forward strand.
TTCGTGGAGTTGAGTGTTGTCTATGGTTTTGGATTTATAGTTTTACTATTATATTATGGCTCTAGTATTATCTTATGGCTAGCATTGTTAGTTTATATTGCATACTATACAAGTTTATATGCATTTATGTATCATGTTTGTTATAGTGTTATTAGTTCTAAGCCGGGGGTCTATTGAAAACAGTCTCACTACTTCACCTGAGGTAGTGGTATGGACTATGTACACTCTACCCTCCCTAAACCCCATAAGGTGGGAATACACTGGGTATGTTGTTGTTTTTCTTGTTGTAATAGTAGTAGTAATAGTAACAATGTTTGCAAATAGGGTTGTAATCAATATGAAACGATCTCTAGGGTTGTGTTTCCCCTGATTTCTTAACTCCACAAACTTATCGTGCTCGTCAAACTATCTTGATGCCTTGCATGCAGAATCTAACAAGTTAGGTATCACCTAGCCGTCTCTTGACCTTGGTTTGGGTGACTTTCACTCATCTCCTCTCGATCTTAGAGTGTTGCATTACTAACCCTTGTTATGGATCCCAGATTAAATATCTTCTCAATCTCAACTTAATTAGATAAAAGTTGGAAGCTTTAAATTACTGTTGCGATCTTGTTTTCTTAATCTCAACCTCTCTATTAAGTTAGTATCAAATACAGGCTAGTTCCTAAAATTTGAAACAATTAATAAAGCAATCAAAGCAAAGAAAACCACAATACATTCAAGAACAATCAAGAAAGACTTTGCACTTCCTCTACTTTGTTAATCCATTAGGGTCCCCACAACTCTAGTTATGGGGTTTAGCTGCTCATGATCGTAAGAACACTCATAAAATTAAACATTGAAAGTGTTTGAATGATATCACAAATATTTAAGGATGAAAACTAAAAGCTCAAATTAATATCAGACCCTACAAGTCAAGAACAATAATTGCAAAATCAAAACTGTATCTCTAAACTCAAAAATATGTAATAAGTGTATAAAGTGTGTAAAATGTGCAACCTAATAATGAAAATCCAATGGGTATTTATAGATAAATTAGAAAACATATCCTAAATAAAGTAGGAAAGTTGAGTTACACTAACTGACGACCCCACTTACGGGCCGTAGGTAGGTTCGTAGGAATTAGAGAAGGCTTCAGGTCTTCAGAACCCTACCTATGAGGGTTACTTATGGGGTCATAGGTAGTAATGATTCCTTGTAGGTAGGGTCCATAGGAGCCAGACTCAATCTTCAACTTTTAGAACTTCAACTCTGCTACCTAGACAGGGTCTATAGGATCTATTCTGCTTCACTTCATCATTTTTTCTCTTTCTCTGCTCCGAACCCGATTTTTCTACAAAATTAGCAAAGAAATTCAAGACTTGGTATAGTTATACCATTTGTCACGACCCAAGGCTACACCCTTAGTCGTGACAATGGTGCTTACGTTTACAAGTGACCACAAGCTAACCTATGAGATGGTACCTGCTGTGAGCACTGAGTATGATAGATATAAAACACATATGCAGAAGATATACTGAGAAAACACAGTTATCTCAGTCTGAATACTGAAAGTATATCTATCAAATTTAAAATAACTAATAATACTGAAAGGTCTGGTAATTAAATAACAATCTAACTGACTGTCTGGTTTTCTAAAAAACCTCTAAATAACTGAATGTGCAGTTGATGGGACAATCCCCCAACTAACTCCAACTGACTGAAAAAAAGGAATACTAAAATAATTGAATTAAAGATAAACCTATCCTAGAAAGATGAGGACTCACCACTGCTGCTGCTGCTATAATGTTGAACTACTTAAGCACGGCCAAGAAACTGTGCATCTGAACCTATGATATAAGACATCATAGCGTGAAGAAAGTATGCGGTTAGTACTTTGAATAAACTGGTATATGAGATAAGGTTAGGCTAGATACACGGGTTAACTGTGCATAAAGTAATGACTGACTGAATAATATAATATAACTGAGTAAGAATGCATGAAAATTGAAATACTGAGAATGCAAGACCAAGCATATATATATACATTTCTAAGATAATCTATAAACTAAAATACTAAAATCTGATAACTAAATAGCTGAGAATCTGTATGCTTTGGTCAAGCAGACCTGAACTGAAACTGTACTGAGACTGTGGGAGCTAGCTATAACCGACATGCCCTAAATCTATTGTTGGGGTCCAACACATAACCCAGTTGGAAGGGTGTCAGTACTGTGCCTCGGGTACTAATGCTGGCTGTATGGATCCAGTAATCTGATATCCCAAAGGACTACAGTGCCACGCCTAACTGACAAGGGAGACAATTGCCCCATGCCTAACTAATGGGGGAAACAAGTGTCTCATTCCTAACTGATGGGGGAGACACCATCCCTACGTTCACTTGGTGCTAAGTTTTACTCCTGATAGAAAGACACTAATTATTGGACTGAACTAAGCTTAACTAAACAAACAAATGATCATAATAACTGACTGAATGATAATGCTCATGGTATATCTGAAATCAATCTGAAGATACTGAAATTATATAAGCAGATAAGTATTGGGTGTTCATAACCCTCCAGCACTTAATGAAAATAACACTAAGGACATATTAAGCTTTAAAAAGCATAATAAAAGATCATTGCTCAAAACCCAACATTTAGACTATTTTATCAAACACATGGGAGTCATGAATTTAAGCATGGGAATGGGTAAAGCATGTGATTGAAAACACATTTACAATACTACAACCATGAATTAGTGATTTAATATGAGGATTTCAATTCTCAAATCATATAAGGGATCATTCCATCGAAAAACACTTGTAACATAATTTGTAATCAAAATCAATAACAACTTCATGGAGAAAATTCATCATAAACATGTAAAAACTAATAATTTGATATCAAAAGGGGATTCTTGGACTCCATGGGTGAAAAGGGCCCATGGATGAACATCACACATACCTTAAATCCTTAAGCTTAAAAGAGAAACACAATCTTGATGCTTTTCTTAAAAGTTCTTGGATTTGGGAGCTTGATTTCTAGGTTTTCTTGAAGAGAAAGGAATGAAATTAATGAACTTGAGGGATGATTAGGGTTTGTTTCTGAGAGGAGAATTGGAGGAAAATTGGCATATAATGCCCTAACCGATATTTTATTTCATGTTTTTATGAATTAGATTGAGGGAAAAAGACTTAATTTCCCCTCAAAGAATTAAACTCGCAACTGGAACGCGGATTAAAGCTCCATCGCAATGCGGTGAGACTTCCACCACTATAGCCACCATGATGCACTACTATCACAGTGAGCTACTGGAATTGAAATCCAAACATGACTCATTCCTCATCCAAAAAATCAAAAAATTCCTCGAGACATTCTCCTTATACCCCTAAACATGAATTAACTCAAAAACCTACGTCTTGGGTTCGGAAGACCCATTTAAAAATCCTCAAAGTTAAGAGGCCAAAAATAAGACTAAGTCCCCAACACTTAGTGAAATTTTTCAGGCTTTAAGCCTATTATTCATGCAACTAGAAGCTGAACTAAGCTAAGTATAATATGGGGTAATACACCAGTTAGGCTATTTTGAAATCGTAGAGTTGAAACGCTTGACTTGTTTCCTTATGTTTTAGGTGAATTAGACTTTATTACTCATGTTTAGTATGAGAATGCCTTAGATTACTCAAGTTAGGTATAAATTCTTTACACACTCATGCTTAAAATAATATTGGCCTTAGTTGTTTATACTAACAAAGGTTGTCTTAGTTCCATTGGACTTAGTTAAAGTGCTTGAGAAGAATCTCTACCTTAGGGCTATTTGTGGCTTGCTTAATATCTAAGAATGGAACTAGATACCTTAGACTAGTCTGGGGTAGAACTTAACTTAGAATATATTTTGGGAATCTAGAAGTGGGCTCCTTAACCCACCTTTGAAACACCTAGACTTTGAACCATTGAAAGAAATTCTCCATTTGATATCACTGGGTGGGTACGACTAGGGGCACGAGTCGTACCCCATGGATACGAGTCGTATCCTCTTTCCCCTGCCGTCTTGTATCTTACAAAGTTATGTAAGTGTTGCTCACTAGCGTAGGTATGAGTTACCCCTTCTCAATCGTACCCTAAGTGTATGCTCATATAGAGGAAAGTCCTAGCTTGAGTGGACTATTTTGGGTACGGGTGGTGTATATGAGTTATGGATTGAGTTGTACCATTTGGATTATACTTAAGGGTATGTGATCATACCCTTAACAATGTAGGTGACCTAGGATAAGCCTAGGGTACGATTCAAGGTACCACTCGTACCCAAGGGTACGGTTTGTAAGGTGAGTCATACCCCTGCATGGGTTCATTTTAATGTTTTTAACTAAGGGCCTTGTGTTTATTTCCCATGACTTAAACCCCAATTCCTTATAATATATAAGTGTATAAGGCCTTATTAAACACACTTTGAGTGGATCAAACATCCAAAACTCTATCTCAAACATAATTTGTGAAGGATTAGAGGCTAGGGTTCAAGGGTGTCCATCTAGGAGCAAGTGAAGTCAAGCTTCTTGGGTGAATCAAGTTGTCTAAGGCATGTACCTCTTACCAATATTAAATAAATCTAAACCCATGTATTTTACACTTGTATTAGCAAGTGTACATGGTGATTTTGAAATCAAATGAAAAGGGTTTGTTTCCTAATGATAAATAATGTTGATTCTTGCTTAGACTTAAGTTTTTGCATATCATTGATGGTGATTTGCATATATGGTTGCTTGTTGTATGTTGTTTAACATAAGGGTCTTGAGTAACCCTAGTCTTTATGATTTTTACCATGAAAAGAGCCCTGTTAAAGGTATGCACATAAGGTGTTTGTGAAAATGTCTAAATGAATTGTCTAGTCACATGTGGTGACGTTTTAAGCTAGGGAAATATCCCAATAAGTATGAATGATTGATAAATGATGTTGTAAAAGTATTGTGAACCATGTATTGCGATATGATGACCTTGTTGAGTTAATGACTAATAATGGGTTTAAGTCCCTCAATATGAAGATAAACATGGATTGTGTGTTGAGCTAAAGTGTGGTGAGAATGTTGTATAGGATTATTACTGAATTATGAATAGTTTGTGAGATCTTAATGACCATAACTTTAATTGCATGACGGATTGAATTAAGGAAATGGCCTATAGAAATGGTTGAGCAATGAAGACTCCCATAAGGACCACGAGGTCATGTATAGTGTTGAATTAGTTAAATGGTTAAAGTCCTTAAGTGTTGTATGGAATGATTGTTGATGCATGGGAAAAGGGGTTAAAGTCCCAACGTCAACTAATGATAGTTATTATGGCTTGAGGTTGAAGTCCCTTGCCTTACAAAATGATTTGAGGTTGAAGTCCCTTGCCTTATAAAATGGCTTGAAGTTGGATTCCCTTGCCCAATGATATTGCTCCAGGTTAAAGTCCCTTGCATAAAGAGATCTCTTAAGGTTAATTTACCTTGCCGAATGAAATGGCTTGCAGTTAGATTTCCTTGGCATGAGGTTAGAGTCCCCTGTCTAACGAATGGGCATGAGTTTGGAGTCTCTTGCCTAGATAAATATGTGTGCAGTTAGAGTCCCTTGTTTGTTTGATTGTGTATGTGGTTAAATTCCTTGGGTAATGAATGTGTGAGCATGGTTAAATTCCTTTGTATAATAGTATGTGATTGTGGTTAAAATCCTATTCCTATTCCTTTGTCTAATAGTATGTGATTGTGGTTAAAATCCTATTCCTAAATAGAATTGTTGAAAGTAAGTGTGGAAGGTCGGAGTCCTCCACTTCATGTCTAATGAATGGATGTTCAAGAATATTGTTAAGCCTTGATTTCTTGATTAGCATGTGATATACCTATATATGTAAGGATAAGTGTGTGGATATTATTGAATATGATATATTGACTTCTTGTTAAATAATGATGCTATTTTATCCTTATCCTTGAGTTACACGCTAGAGCTCCAACCACTAACCTTCTTTGGACATTATATCCCCATGAGACATAGGGGTCGGAGCATCATTTTATTTTTATGCGCAGTGATTAGGTGATAAAAGCAGATCGTGCATTGACTACGGTGTTGTGAGCTTCCTTATTTTGGAAGACATTCATTCTTCGTCACCTATCTTTAGGCTTAGTCTCATCTTGACTTGGTTTGGCTATTGTCGGGTGCTTATCACGACATATATATTTCTAAACATCAATTTGTATAGAGGTATTATGGATGACTGTGAACTTGGGTATATTGGTTAGTGTGTTGATATTTATGAAATGGTTAGAGATTGTTAAGTTATGACTTCTAGTATTATTTCTGTTATCTTATTATATGGTCGGAATTTACCCGACCCTTATGATTGATGTGATGATTATGATGGGTTATCGGGGCGACCTCTGGTTCATGTGGTCTTGAAGTGCCCATACAATATGTCCTAATTTTGGGGTGTGTCATCCTTAAGCCAAGATATATGTTAGTTCTCTTGAAATCCTTGAATACCCTTTAAGGCAAAAATGAGAAACTTTGGTACTTGATGGTTATGTTGGTTAATGTGAGGATTGATGCATATTGATTATGCTATTATTTATGTTATTGATGATGTTATTCATGATATTGATATATATACATAAACCTGGTTTGAGCTCGAAAGATGATTATGCTATTGATTATTTACCAGTTTATGTTTGGCTATTGATTATATCTATCGGTTCGAGTTTGTCTATTGATTATTTACTGGTTCAAGTCTAGCTGTTGATTATATTTACCGATTTGAGTCTGAATATGCATATTATGCTATGATGACCTACTGCTTATGATTAACGATATCAGGGTGTGAGATTGAAAGTAGCAATTTGGCTAAGTTGGAAAATGAGGAAATGGTTATAATGTTGGAAAAAATAAATGTACTCTAGTGGTAAATGACTAGTTAATAAATGATGCTTAGTTGATAAATGATGACTAGTAGATATATGATGACTAGCTGGTAATTGAATTAGTGATAAAAGATGGATAGTTGATTAATGGACTACTGTATAAATGATGATAGGGTTGTTTCATATTAGTAAATGATGGAATGAGTGTTAAGTAACACGCTGGATATTTGTAAGTGGTGCATGGTTGTTTTATTCTATCTTTGAGTGTAATCTCCAGCATATGGGAGTATGTGATGAGTTATTTACTTTTTTGCACAAATTGATATATGGGAGCAAATTTTTTAGTTATGATTGTACATGGTGATGCTCTATGTTATGTTATTACTCTAATTTATGTACTTATCTATGCACAGCGATGTTGGAGCTAGTTCAGGTTTGTCTATACCTTGACTTAGTTTTTATGCACAGGGATGTTGGAGCTACTTCAGGTTTGTCTATACCTTGACTTAGTTTTGTTGTCTTACATTTTATCATACTTATATCATGATTTATCTCAGTTTTCCAATGATGTCTACTTAGTACCCATTGTTTCGGTACCCATCATACACTTGTGTGCCTTTTTGGTGTAGATCTAAGTACCAGTTGTTGCTATTGATTGTTGATCGGGATGTGTTGATATTTCCATAAATAGGGTAAGCTCTTGGCGTTGGAGTCACCTATTTCCTTCTATCTTTAGATATTTAGTCTTTTGTTATCGAGACAGATGTTGTTGACTATTCTAAGTCTTTGAGTTGTATTATTATTATATGCTCTTGTACTGGCTCTACCAGGTCGTGGGATGGTATCTTGTACTAACAGATTTATCTATTTAGAACACTATGCTTATTTATAAGTGTATTGTTCATTTTCACCTATGATTGGGCATTTTCCACCAAGTTAACCCATTGTGTTTAGTTTGGGTTTATGGTTTGGCTTACCTATTGGAAGGGTAGAGTAGGTGTCATCATGACTCATAAAATGGGTCGTGACGCCAATACTTTAGAGATTTTAGAAAAATATGGAGGAATTAACAATGAAATTAATGGAAGCTTACCACAAATTTCTTGAAAAACCATGTAAATTAACTATACCCAAGCTCCACAATTACCCAATTTATTCTCCCAAGAATTCCCACTTTCTAGGGCTCAATATTCTAGAAAATGGTTTAAGAATAGTGAAAATCGAGCAAAGTGGGGTATTTATATCATTTCAGGTACGTAAATTCTGCTTAAGCGTACACTGAGATGCTTAAGCAGTCACCGCTTAAGTGACTTAGTATTGCTTTAGCTGCACTATTTCATCTACACAAGTACCGTTTAGGCGGTCCCTTGGCCTCTTAAGTGACCATTGCTTAAGCAGTAAGGGTGTCGCTTAAGCAGTAAGGGTGTCGCTTAAGCGATGCCTCGTTAGGCTAGACTAGCCGCTTAAGCGAATAGCAGGGCACTTTAGCGAACCTCCTCTTGAGTAACCCAAATGGCTGCTTAAGTGGTGCACCAACTGAAGCATCAACGTTTATCTGGATTTTTGCCAACCTCTTAGGATTCATCCAGAATATTATATACATATATAAACTATACTACCCTATCAAATTTGACTTCTGAACTCAATGGCACAGTAAAAATTTTCATTCGAGGTTATTTCGATGAAAAGCGTGTCCCAGACCTATGTGCCATTTTCCTTAACTCTGGCCAATAGCTCAAAATGCATTTGGAAGCCTCAATACCCGAACCAAGGGTCCTCCTAACCTAAAATCAATGTTTTTGAGATGTTGGATCTAGCAGAATTGGCATACGAGGTCATTCAACTTAAGTTTTCATCCGGTAGCAAAATTAAACCAATAAAGACTTCAAAATAGAGAATTGGCTCTAAAAATCAAAAAAACTGTTTGGTAGCCTAACTGTCAGTTCTAGCAAGTCATAAATGACCTAGTACAGATATTGGAAAGCTCTACATGGTGAAAATGAGCAAAAATGTAGAAAATAACATGGAAGGTCATTATAGCCATGAAGACTCAGATTATCACCTAGACAAGACAAAAATAATAATTAAAGTAAAGTCTACACTACAGCTAACAAAATTAACTTATGACACTACAATAATGAACTCTACATTCTATTCCCCATTAGTGACTCCATTTTTTATAACGCTCAAATACACTTTCAAAAATGATGTACGCTTTCGTTAGCAATACTTTTACTCAATCTAAGAGTCGGGGTTGAATCCACAAGGAATAAGGAAAATAAATTCACTCTCAAGGATCACAAGCAACTATAAGTTGGCACATAATGCTAAAATCAAATAATAAAGTAAAAATGGGGATTTATTTAAAACAATTTTGTATTGAGTTGATAATTCAACTCTAGTTTTTAGAACTAATGTTATAAGATTGTAATTAATGGGATAAAGAACTTCGGGTTATGCCTTCTTGAGGATAATTATATGGATAGGTAAGTGAAAATGCATCTAAATTTTGATTGCTAGTTATAACTAGGCTTGGCTTTAGGTATAAATGGCAATTTCTCAATCTAACAACAAACTTCGCATAAGCTTCTTTCGAACACCCAAGTGTCTACACTATCAAACAACCAATAACCTCAAAATAAATAATCTATTCATATCATAACCTATTAAATGAGTGTAACTCAAGTTTTGTCAACTATATCTAATCACTATTGTCTTCTCTTTCAATCAAAACAAGAGATCCAAACGTAGACCAAGTTTGCAACCTTAATCTATAAATTAAGACATAGAGATTAGATGGAATCATAACATATAACATTATATAAAGGTAATAATATCCACACAATAATCAATAATCAATAATTCATAACCCCAAGTTTGAAAAATTAGCTATTCATAATACAAGAAAAAGGAATTATGCCAAATTCTTCTTCTATACTCACTAAAGAATCCAAATATTTTACAAGGAAACACCAAATTCCAAGTATATAGTAGTTAATATAACAACAAGGTTTTGATTACAAGCTAATGATTCAAAAAAATAAGAAAGGATAGGGTTTCAAATGGCCAAAAAGTCTTAAATAGAAATCAACAAAATCCAGCCTCAGAATTACTGAAATTCCACAACATACAATTTGGCTGATAAAAAGTTTATTGTTAATCGGATCAGCGATGTATTAAATTTTCCATGACTTATCTATCCTCCTTCAATCTTGAGCTTCAGTGGTTAGCATCTACCACTTTTGGAGAGGGAGTTTGGATTCACTGATTAGTTTGGAGATGCACCGAATGGCATTGTTCATCAAAGGTTTGCTCAACTTTGGTCCTGGTCTGAACTATCAATATTGGTGACGTATGAACCTTTTGCTATGTGAAGCAAACACTGGTGATGTTCCAATTGTCCCTTGTACTACCTTTGTGCATTTTTAGCTCCATATTCCATCTTTTTGCTTCCTTTCACTCCTTTTTGCTATTTCAATTGCTTCTTGACCTTCACCTTGAAATTAAACCCAAAAAACATTAAATACATTTCACGTTGGCATAGAGGACATGATTTATTATTGTTTTTAGGCTAAATAGGTTGTAATTTGCAAACTCATCAATCTGCATAGGTGAGAAACATGAAGGCTCCCCAGTGGCATTATCAGCAATTGATTTAGTTATCAAATTCAAAGACCTATAAAAAGTTCCATCAAATACCATCTGTTAGCTTATAGTTTGGACACTAATTCAACTTTTTCTCAAAGCATATCCACACTTTGTGTTACGCTTAACCATGCCATGAAATTACTAAATCTCATCCCATAACTATAACATCTTGGAAGCTGAAAAGAAACTTTTTAGAAAAACTCCTTTCAACTGACTCTATTTTGTAATGTAATCAAGTTGCAGCTCCATCAGCCATAAGTTTTCCTACCTAGATAAAGATAGTGGGAAAAACCATAATTAGATAGTGTTCTGACTAACTCCCGATAACTTATAGGACTTGCATATTCCTATAAAGTTCATCAAATACAAATTTAGGTCATCACCAGCCACATATCTGAGCAAACCTTTGAGGTTCAACACCTAAATCATAGTGTTGGAAATGTTGAAATTTGCTCAAGAGATGGTAGTGGGTGGATGATTTCCCCAGTGGCACCATCCCATCCAAGTCGGCATGATCCTGATCAGCAATATCAAATGACATAAGATGTCAATGTTGTCCTTTGGCACTTTATTGCTGACATGGATTGGTTAGGGAAACATTATTAATATACTGAGCACGAACATCATCACCTATAATTTCGTCATCCTCATTTATGGGTGCATCTTGGTTGTTAGCCCCGGCCTAAGCCTCTATAAGCTGTTGTAGCCTTGTTGTTCAAGCTCTTATGCATTCATTCCTTTTTGGAGAGAGTTCACAAGTTTGGGCTTTAAGATAATAACGGTTTACTCAGACTTTGACTATTTGACATGCACTAACTTGTACCCTATAGAAAATAGAAACAAAAAATAAAGTGAAATTAGGAAATAAGACTAAGTGTCAGATAAATACAATTGACTTAATTAACAACCGTATTTCCTAAAAATGATGCCAAAATTTGTTATGCCCAAATTATACCTGAATTTAGAAGTATAAATTAGTCTATATCAAATATAGAACCTAACTAGGTTGGGATCAAATCCCACAAAGAATAAGGTGAAAACTAAGTCTTATGAAATTACATTGACTTCTAGTCTATTACTTTTATAAAAATGAGGGGTTTATGGAAAGTTTTTGTTTATCAAGTTCCAGATATATTTAAGTAACAATGTCTGAGTTTTAGTAACTATAATTAAGTAATACAGAGAACTAAGTCGGTGTCCACCATGGTTTCATAACATAATTGGGTCGCTAATTATAGTAAAATCTAGTGCTAAGCATCCAGGCTATTTACTCGTTCAATAAATCTAAATATTTCTCAACCTAATTAGATGATATTCACTCGAATTCTCTCGAACTACAAGTAATGAAAATGCAAAACTCAATAATTACCCTAAGTTGGCTAATTTTACTACAACATTAACCATAAGACGGGAGTTGGAAATCCTAAATCCTTATTATCAAATCTTTTCCTAGGTTTAACTTATTCCTCAATAAAGTTAACCCTAATACATGTTCTAATGTTTGAAATCACTAGAAATCAGTTACAATGAAAGATTTAACAATACCAATCAATGACATATCTGTATTTACACCGACAATTGATCCTAGAGATATTAATTCATCATGGATCCCACAACCCTAGTTGTGGGATTTTTAACCACTCATAGATTTTGAAGAAAATACACCAATATATCATAGATGAAAAATAACCTTATCAAGATGAATCCAAGAACTAAATTATCTTCAAATTCCAAGTGAAATGGCTTAAAACCCAAGAAAATATCTCAAGAACAATATTTGTTTCTTCTCTAAAATGTAAGATCCAGAAATAAGCCCTTACTGTGGCCACTTAAGGGGTCGTTTGGTTGGGAAAGAGTTATCCCGAGATAACTAATTTTTGGATTAGTTATCCCACCATGTATATGGGATAACTTATCCCATCACTATAGCGTAAATGGTGGGATAAATAATCCTGGCTATAGCTAATACTTCCAACCAAACATAGGATAAAATTATACTTCATTTTATCCCGGGATTATTTATCGCTATACCTCACACCAAACGACCCCTTATAGTACAAGCAAACTTGAAATTTAATTAAATTAGGAACTAGTTACTTTGCATGTGACGGTAAAATTGACAGTCTGTTGTCAAGTGGTTGACGCTTCCTCAACTTGCCTTCAAATTGTCACTTATTCTGCCTAAGCCTGTGTTGGGCTTGACGGCCCATCAGAGGGTTGACATTTTTCCAAATCATGCGTTAAATTAACTTTATGTTATCAATTATTCTGCTTAAGATTGACATTAGAGTTGATGTCCTGTCGGAGAGTTGGTGTTTCATCAACTTGACTTCATCTTGACACTCATTTTGTTTAGGCTTGACGTTTTAGTTGATTGTCCTTAAGTGGTTTAACACTATGTCAAGTAAGTCTTCAGTTCCTCCTTTAAGCAAATTTTCATTGTTTTCTACCTTGTCACCTTTCTCTGCACATAAGGTAAAAATGATCAAATCTAACAAGAGTTCCTGAAGAACTTGAATTTATTCATAGTCAAAAGCCTCAAATATTCCATCAAAATATTGGCACATTACCATTGTTGACCATGTCAACGGCTAAAAACCATGGGGGATTTGTAAGGTTATATGCTCTTTCGGGAATGACCTTGAACTCATCCGGCAAAATACTCAGACTCATAGTATTACTATTCAACATCAACCTCAGGTTTCCATGAATCTATCAGATACATTGTACCATAACCATGATCTATGTCAAATGAATATATATGCATGATCACAATAATAGAAGAAATTTGAATGCAACAAGAATATGAGTATTGCTTTCACAACATTACCCCTTTGGCTTCAAGGATTCTAGAGATTCTTTAAATATAATGCCCTTAGGCCAATATTTCGTTAGAATACGGTATAAAACATGAACAACAGAGCAGTACACAACATATAAGTATTTTAAGTCACAAGGTGTAGTTAAGTCCAAACCTAGATTCATAATACCATTTCATTTACCAACACTCAAATCCCATCAATATGCTCTAACACATAGCATGCTAAGTACGATAAATCATCACCAAGCCAAATCTAAAATACAAAGTACAAACCTACCTCGAATACCAAGCAAACGTATCATGAACCCTCACACAAATACATTCCCCTTGCGAATCATCTTAAAAGGTTTGAATCTATTAAACACACACTACGTGATATAGGAGCTTATCGACATTCATATAATTGTATAAAAGTTTGGTTCAAAAATTGAGTCAAAATGTCAACCCCAAGTCCCCGATGTCAATTTATCGATAATGCAATGGTCTCAAATCTAAAAGCTCATTAAAAATTGAGTTCAAATTGACCATTAAATCATCAAAACATCATTTTAGAAGCTTAGGGCAAAAACTAAATTCTCAATACCCAAACGCGGATTAAAGCTCAAGAGAAAACATAGATAAGCGGGGAATTATCAAAATAGTGGTTAGAAACTTACATTATCTCAAAACTGAAGAAAAACAACAAAAATTGTCTTAATCTAAGCTCTAGAATTCCAAAAATGGCAAACAAAGTAAAAAGATCATGAAATATCACTACTGGCACCGCTTAGTGAGGTCGTAGATCCACTATGTGATAGCGCTTGGCGTGGAACCACTTGCCTAACGCAAATGCGCACAGCTAGTATTGGTAGCACCAAGATACACGGGTCCCTTTGCATGATCATGTGTAACTCGCACTTGTTGCACCCCTGCATTGCTTGTCTGCTACATGATAGGCCATGCCTGCCTTGATAATGTTGCCATGAATACTTCCTTCAGTGTGGTTATGCCCTTATAGTGTTATCACGTCTCGCACTTTATATTGCTCCCAAGTGCCTTAAGATCCATGTAAACTAATCAATCAAGTCATAAATCACCCTATGAACCTAACTGAGCTTTCAAAACTCTAATTCGACCTCATTAATCCACATACTTACTTTGATCAAACTATCCAAGTCTCCAAGCTCCAAAATTGAAAACTTCTCTGAAACACACTCGATCACATCAGAAATTTCATCATCCATCTTTGCAAGTCACAAATAGCTAAAGAAGCTATGGAAAGGATCAAATGGGGGGGGGGGGGGAAGATGCAGAAATTATAAAACAAACATAATATTAGAAGTTATATTGAGAATTTAAGACTCAATTATTGGGTATGAAATTAATTTTAGGATAAATGTTCAATTTTATTCTTTTATTATTTGAAAATTTTAGAAATTATCTTTGAGTATACTTTTGGTTCCCTAAATAGTTTCATTATTAAAAAAATTTGATCATCTCATATTGTGTTTAATGTGTCGTGGGTGGGTGGGTGGGTGGGTGGATGGTACTTTGAAAAATTGACTAAATATTCAATTCAAACTTTGGGGTCAAATTGATCCTTGTTATTAGGGACAAACTTTCCCTCTACTTTGAAAAATTGGCTAATATATTCTTTGTCATACTTTACCCCAAATTTACCCTCGATGTCATACTTTGGGGTCAAATTTATCCTCGTAGTTAAGAAATTTTTCACATGTACCCTTTCTTTAATAAAAAAGCTCAAATCAACGTTAAATGACTCTTGTTAAACAAAATACACTATAATCTAGAACTTCTGATTCAACCCACAAAAAATACACAAATAAATGTACTCCTCCCTCAGTTCTGTTAGTCGAATGTTTTTAATAAATAAATATATTTCTCTGTCAACATGCAAGTTGGTAGAATTTTACAAATGAACAAAAATTAAAATGGAATGAAATAATACAGAATTATAGAACTAGAGAAAAATTCTATTACAAATCCTAGTCATGTTCCAGTTAATGTCAAATTTTAATATTTGGTATGCAATTCAATGTACATCTAGATTCTAGAATCAATGGATAAATTTTCTGAGCAAATGGCATGATTAAGAATTTGTGTAGATCCAAATTGTATATAAAGACATAAGAATGAAGAGATGTCAGGATGGACACATAAGGAGACATTTTAACTCAAGCGTCTAGAGAAATATTCAGTAGGCCTAACTGTCGCATTTGACCATTAAGTACCATTTTTCATAAGCTCCACATTAATGCGGATTCATGAAATGAAGGAGGGGGATATTTGTTTGTATTTGCACTGATGTAGATTCATTTTTCATGAGTTATGCATTGATATATATCCAGTGGCTTAATTTGGAAAAATTTGATCAACAAAACTTAGGGGTTTTTGTGGCTCAAGTCGGATCGCGCGGGATAGATTAGAGTGTGTTTTATTTAAAAAAAAATGGGGCATTAAACATTGATTTGGGCTTTTCTGTTAAAGGAGGGTACATGTGAAAATTTTCTTAACGAGGTAAATTTGACCCCAAAATATATTATCGAGGATAAATTTAGCCCAAAAGTATAATGAAGGGTATATTTAACTAACTTTTCAATGTAGAGGGATAAATTTGGCCCCAAAATATGCTAACGAGGGTAAATTTAACCCAAAAGTATGACGGATGATATATGTAGTCAAATTTAACCCAAAAGTATGACGGATGATATATGTAGTCAATTTTCCTAAGTAGAGGGATATATATATATATATATATATATATATATATATATAATACACACACATACCCTCAATATTTGGTTTTAAACTCAATTAAAAAACTTATGTGGACAAATTTATGCAGGCGAACAGATTAAAAATAGAAATTTTTTCTGTATGAGGTGAGCTAGAGTCTTCACATATTTCCCTCGAAATCGCACCACCCCACACCGTTATTCTCATCCCTATCAAAAAGTAGGTTTTTACTTCTTTTGTGATTATTTTTTTAGAAAAAAAAATGAATTCTCACCCAGAAAGATTATGACTCCACTCTTTTAAGATGGCAAGAAAATTCCTAACTTCTCGTGGAAAAAAGTAAAATAGCTCAGTAGATGCTTGTACTTCTTCGAGTTTGTAAAGTAAGCGTCTCTACTTAGACTTTTGTCATCTGAACCCCTCAACTCAATAAAACTCAACATTTTAAACCCTACTTCAGCGTATGTAACACAACCGCCTCCACATCAGCTTTCACGTTATTTTTAAATATTACATTAAATTTCACGTCATTTTTTAATACCAAAAATAAATTAAATATTAAAATAGAGATAAAAATATTAAATATAAACTTATATATAAATATATATACTAAAATATCGTCTATGTGGATAACTTATATATATATATATTCGCCTCTTTCTTCCCCCTCACAAATCACTCTCTTTCTAATTTAATTTTATTTGTTCTCTCCAACACATGGCTTCCATTATTCACCATTGACAAAAGCTTCTAATTTTTGTTTCTTTCCTTCGATCTGCTAACAAAAAGAATTAATTGAGAAATCAGTCATGTGAAAGGGGAAATGCAATCTAAATTAATTGATAATGCCCCAGCTAAAATTACAAATGTTTCTACCATGCAATTACAGAAATTCGATTGTATTGAAATGGGAATTGGTCCGATTAATTCGTCGTTGAAGGGTAATGAAAATTGACCAAGTTATGGGTAGATTCATGATAGAATAATGGTTGGGGTAAAATTGAATGTACACACGCTGCTACCAGTCCAATTTTGGGTCAAGAAAATTCGATCACTGTCGCTGGAGAAGCTCAAAATTTGGCCACTCTACTGCGATGATTGAAAATTCACAAATTGGCGAAATTTCAATGGATGATAAAGTGCAAATTGATAGAGAAGATCAGAACGCATCTCAAAAAGATATATGAATATACCAAATGGGGTTCATGCCTCATGGATGCTGATGATGTAAAGATGGGTTTTTTGCTAAAAAAAATTTGAAAATTGAAATTTTTGAAGAGAAAATAGTAAAGAGGCAGCAAACCAAGAAAAGAAAAGGGAAAGAAGAAAAATTTGGTTGGAGGGTAGGGGAGGGGGCGAGCAGCAGCGCTGTAATGGTGGTGGTTTGGCGGGGAACTAGGCTGTAATAGAGGTGCTTTGTTTTGGGTGGGATGGGAGTGCGGGGCCACTGGTGTGAAGCAAAGGAAGGAAAGAGAGTTTGGAGAGAGAGGGGGGTCTTTTTTCATTTTTTAATTTTTTTTAATGTAAAAAATAATGCCCACTGACACCAACACGCATGTAATCACGTACTTTGTCGTACTCAGCCATTTTGATGTCACATAGGCTTGATCAATGATCAGAGGAATTCAAAATATTCTATTTTGATGAGTTGAGAAATTTAGATGACAAATGTATAAGTAAGAGTATTCACTTTACAAACCAAACTAAGTACAAGGGCCCATTTAGGTGTTTGGTGTGAAGGGAAATATTTTTCATGAAAAATGTTTTCTTTATTTAATTTTTTACTTATTTTCTAATGTTTACTAAGCAAAAAATATATTATCCTAAGTGTATTTATATATAATATAACAAGAAACTATAGAGGTTGGAGGGATCCCCGTGGAGCCTGGGAGTGGTGGGGGTGGGATGGTCAAAGGAGTAGGGGTTGGGAACGGTATGTGGGTGGAAAGATACAATAAACAAAATGTCAAATATAACTTATTTTTCCTACTTCCATTAAAGAATGTTTTCCTCATTCTAAGAGAATTTATTTTCTTAAGAGAACATATTTTTCAAAAAATTCTCCAAAATTTTTCATGAAAAATATTTTCTTGAAAAACTAGTTAATTTCTTACTTTTTACTAGTGTTTGATAAGTAAGCAAAACAAATATTATCTTGAGAACATTTATATGTAATATAACAAAAAACCATAAAGGTACAAGGGACCCCTTGGAGCATTTGGGTAGGGGACGAGGGGCTGGTCAAAGGCGTAGGGGTTGGGGACGATCAGTGGGTGAAAGATACGATAAACACAATAACTTCATTAACAGTTGTGATGCTTCCAAAACTATTTGTTCAATAAGAAAATTCTATTACAAGGAAAATCGAATAGATATTCTACAACTTTAAAAAGGATGCATCCCTATATACTTTGCACAAAGTCATTTAAAAAGTAAAAGAATAGAGTACTATGAATTCATTGCACTTGGAAAATGTCAAATTGCCAGACAAAACTGAGCATGCATTTACAATTAAGATGATAGATCAAGTGCCGCATAACATTTAGGTATATTATTTGAGTATTTCATATGTACAGCAAAACGTCAGGCCATAATTAGAGTGCGATGGCATATTTCAAGTTTCCAACACTTAAGCTAAACCTACAGAGAAATTGACGACTTATGCGCAATGTCATAAACCGAAATGAGGATCTCCGCTCCAATGAGTATAATAATGAGCCATTCGAGGAAATCTGACTTTCTATTTTGAAGAATTTCTTGGAGGAATCGTATATTATGCTGCATATCAAAATGTTAGCTGGTGACAATATTCAACGTTTTTATATTTTAAAAAAGGAACTGCGCAAACAAGGAATATCAGGGTAAGAAAAACCATGAGATTTAAAGAACATGAAAGGATTCATATAACTGAACCCAGCTTTGATTGGAATTTGGCACTTCATCGATTAATTGAAAACGGAATACATACCTCGACAAACTTCAGCTTAAAGTCTAGGCTTGCGAATCTTTGAGTCAACTCAAATTCATCTCTAAGATATTCCCAAATTTGAGCATATTTTGCATCTTTCCATGCAATATCCGATCTGAAAATAAAAGAAACTTTCATGTGACAATACTAAACACAGAGCAAAGAAAGTGTTACCAACCAAGAAAACTAGAGTCACATAAAACAGGTTGTTGCCTTGAAATAAATTCACGTGACGTCAAACAGAAATTATTATAATTCCAAGAAACATGTGCTTGAAAAAGAAAATTAAGAATGATGGTCCGGGGCCAGCTTGCACGTACCTCATTTACATGATCAGGTATTTGTTACATCCCACCGAGACATCAAGGAAAACGATTCATAAGCCTTCACTGGGATAAGAAACTTGAGAGGATCGACGAAGCTGAGAGCGGGATAAATAATTTTAGGAAGCGACTGGAAGGGAAGCAACTGGGCTAGACCACTGATCTTCTGGAGTAGTCTGGCACTGGGAAAGAGACTGTAATCACCGTCGATCCACCATGAGATGATATAACCTCTTTGTACTTCAGAAATACCCGATCCGAAGATAAAAAAGAATCAAATTTTCTGCTAGATCTCGTATTTCCTTGAGAGTGTAGTTCAATTGGTCAGAGCACCGCCCTGTCAAGGCGGAAGCTGCGGGTTCGAGCCCCGTCAGTCCTGATGGATCCAATAAATATATCAATAAATCTCTCCCTTTTTATGAAGGGGAGGCTGGGTCATTTGACGGAAATGGAAGGCTATCCCCTATTAGAGAAGGCCTATGGAGTAAAGAAAAGTGGATGAATTGTTAGAAAAAGGCGGAGGTGGAAGTAGATGGGGACTGGGGAGAATAAAAAACCTCCTTATCGGAATTGTTCTCGTCTGATGCATGGCTGATCAGGGAGGCTACAGAAGGAGAAAAAGCAACGGAGAAAGCCCCAAGGGCGCCATACTCTAGGAACCCAAACTATGTGATTGAATAAATCTTTCTGCGGGTCAAGGGCTCCTTCTCCCTCCCCTTCGTCAAACTCCGATTGATATTTTTTCATAGAGAAATCTCTGATCAAGGATAGACCAAGAGCCTTTTTGCATCATATCTAAGGGATTCCTCGGTTCGAGCCAGAGAAGCAATGTCACTCGGTCATTATCAAACTGACTGCAATCTTTTTCTGTCCGTAAAGATCCCACCAAAGCGCCTTCTACTTCTAATAGATCATGAACTAGATCAGAATCATTCTCAACGAGTCCATAAGAAGTGATCCCATTTTTTTCATCGGGTCCGGATAAAGGCCAAAGATCTTGAGTGACCGATCCGACAGAACAACTCAAAAGATAAAGAAGTATCGTTGATCTCTTCATGCTCGTTCCAAGCTCGAAGTACCATTTGTACAAATAAGAATCCCCTTCGTTACACGACATTTCTCGTTGATTGTTTATAAGGGAAGTATTCTGTAAAAGACACGAAATATCCTAACATGTATATACCAACCAATGATGCAGTGCTAAACGAAATATATCTTTGAATCTATTAAGATGAGAATATCTCAAGCGTAGAGAAAAACAAAAACCAAGCACACACGGCGCCATCTAACATCAACTTTTTTTCTGAAACATCAGCTTTACCTTCTTCTATAAGGTGTTTAGTCAAAAAATCTTCAATAACATCTTCAGTCCATAATTCTAAAAAAGTCTATTGTGAGACATCTTCTATAACCTCAGGACGTCTAAACCAATCTAGAAGATTCACACCCAGGTACTTAGAAACTTCTTTGATTACAATATTCAAGTAATTTGTATCACCACTCTTGAGAAAGTATACTACAAAAGGAACAGCAAGACTGACTATAACTAATTCGATTAGCATATTTTTGAAGAATGATAAGGAGAGCTACCAGATCTCTCTATCTACCAGGACTTCAAACACCGCATAACTCTTACCTACCAAGACTACAAATACCGGATAACTCCATCCAAGGCTTAGGCGTACGGGAAAAAATCACATAATTTTTACCTCTGTTAGTATTTAACCCTAGTCTGGTTTTCAGCCTCTTTATTGCCCACCAATAAGCCACACCCTGGTGTGAAAGGGTATTCTAAAATGAACTACTGAGATTAGGCATGATTATTTACCTATAAATAGTGTTAAAAATGTCTTTTACTTTATATTATAAGCTTTTCTTTCTGCATCAATAAATAAATCATATTCCAAAGGATTCACCATAGAAATAGAAAGTATTGAAAGACCAGACATGAAGAAATTCGAACATTTTCCAGAACATGAATGACACTGATCTCCGGTGGAGGCTCCGTGATGTCTGGAGGCTACAAGGTGTTCCTGTTCCTATGGCGTATACTATAGCAATTAAGGATATGCAAGACGAAGTTAAGATCCCTAAGGATAGTGGATGGGGACTCAGAGCACTTCAGTTGTGAGAGGTTGCACCAAGGATCAACTCTTAGGCCATTTTTATTTGCCTTGGTGATGGATGCATTGACTCAGCAAATACAAGGTGAGGTATCATGGTGCAATGTGTATGCTATTTACAAATGACATACTCCCTCCGTTCCTAAATAAGTGGTTCTTTTAGTTTGAACACACCCTTTAAGAAACTACGCACTCCTACAAAATATGATGTGTTGTTACCATTTACCCCTTATTAAATGTTTTGAAAAAGAATATCTAATTAATGGCTTGTTAAGTAAACAAG
This sequence comes from Capsicum annuum, assembly GCF_002878395.1. Lineage (NCBI taxonomy): Eukaryota > Viridiplantae > Streptophyta > Magnoliopsida > Solanales > Solanaceae > Capsicum > Capsicum annuum. The sequence continues at coordinate 168,059,924 of NC_061122.1, forward strand.
GGCAAATTTGGAAGAATATGATCAATTTATTCTTGAAATCTCAAAACACCACTTATTTAGGAACAAAATGAAAAAACACTTATTTAATTTTAAAAAATGAAAAGGTTAAAGAACCACTTATTTAGGAACAGAGAGAGTACTTTTGAGTGACGAGACTCATGCGGAGTTACCATTAGGCTTGAGGCTTGGCGACAAATCCTGGAATCTAAAGGATTAAGGTTGAGCATAACCAAGACAAAGTACTTGGAGTGCAGGTTCAATGACGTAGTGCGTGAGGATGATGTGGCGCATGAGGATGGTGTGGAGGTGAGTCGATATACATGGCATCCATAAGAAAGGAAGTTTCAAATATCTTGAATCTATTATACAAAGCAATGAGAAAATAGACGAGGATATCACACATCATATTGACCTATGATAATTGAAATTGAGGCTCACATCTGGAGTCTTGTGTGATAAAAAGGTCCCATGAAAACGTAAGAAGCGAGTTCTACAAAGTGATGGTTAGACCGGTTATGTTGTATGGAGTGGAATGTTGCCAATCAAGAACTCCCGGTCCAAAATTGAAAGTTGCGAAAATGAGGATGTTAAGATGAAGGTATGGTATACTAGGAGATATAAGATTATAAATAAAGACATCGGAAACAAGGGAAGAGCGGCCTCGATAGAGGATAAGATGTGAAAAACTATAGACTGAGATGGTTCGGACATGTGAAGAGGAGACGCACGGATGATCCAATACAGAGGTGTGCGAGACAAGAGAGGTACAGATAAACCGTAAGTACTGGGCCGAGGTGATTATACAGGACGTGATGCAGTTTTCACCAAGGACATGACACAGCACTTACCGAGGATACGACACAGCTTTAGCTTACCGAGGACAGTGATGTAGCTTCAGCTTACCAAAGACATGACCTTAGGAGGTTATGGAAGATATGGATTAGCCTAGATGGTTAGAAAAGTAGTTGAAAGTTGATCTCGCTTTTTTATTTGACAAGTAAAGATTTTATTTAAAGAATACCAAGATGGTACAACAAAAGTTACATGACTTATCAGCAAACTCTATAAACCAATACTACATATTATATCCTAGCAAGTACAAAAAGTCCACATACTTATCCATCATATCTAAAGTGTTGCGATAACACCAAAAGTAACGATTTTTAATGCATTTATTTTTAACTCTAGATACTTAGAACTTCGTCCCATCAAAGTGTCTCTTGTTCCTTTCTAGCCATAAGGTCCACATTATGCGATTGAGAATAGTTCTCCATATTGGCTTTAAGCTCTCCCCAAACCTCATTTTGTGGGAATATACTAGGTATGATGTTGTTGATTGGCGTTAAGCTCTTTTTAACCTCCTGTGATTGCCACACTTCCACAACAAATTATTAATTTTCTATGATAACACTAATGATATGCCCATATGCTACAGAAAAATTCCCAACACTCCGAAAATCTGCAATGCAAGAAAAGATACTCAATTGTTTCCTCCTTTCAATAGCAGAAATTGCAGCTGCTGCACATCGAAAACCCTCTCCTTGTAACTTTTTTTGTCTTTGGCACGCATCTCTAACTGCTAACCAACCAAAAAAAGTTGGGGATCTCCCTGTTTAATACATCTGTGAAAGCTAAAGAATCCTTGAGGGTTAACATTGATTAAAATGGAAAACTTCACTGTTTAAATGCAAATCCTTATCCATTCTGTCCATTTCTCAACAAAACCCATCAACTTTAACAGTTCTAATAAGCATTGTCAATTAACATGATCATATGCCTTCTCTAGATCAAGCTTGCAAGCCACCCCTTTTTCCTATCTCTTGAACAGATTACCCTAAACTGTCATTGCTAACAAGGCAGCATCAGAGATTTGTCTTCCTTTAATGAAAGCATTATGGTTAGAAGAGACCAACTTGCTAATGGCTGCCTTAAGTCTCTCCAAGCCAGCCCTTTTTACTATCTCTTGAACAGATTACCTAGACTGTCATTGCTAACAAGGCAGCATCAGAGATTTGTCTTCCTTTAATGAAAGTATTCTGGTTAGAAGAGACCAACTTGCTAATGGCTGCCTTAAGTCTCTCCACTAACAATTTAGAAATGATCCTGTACATTCCCCAAGAGTGATGGGTCTGAAATCTTTAACCTCCACAACTCCTTTCTTTTTGGGAATCCAAGAAATAAAAGTAGATTCATACATTTGACAAAAGAGCCCTTCCTATAAAAAATATCCACAGCCCTCCAAACGTCCATTTTTACTATACTCCAGCATTTTTGGGAAAAACAGAAGTTAGAACCATCAAGGCCAGCCAGGAGCCTTGTCACCTTTAAAGGATTTAACCATTGTTAAGTATCCCACATTGGAAAAGAAATGGGTAATTGGTCTCCTTATATGAATTTGAGCAATCCTCCCCTCATAAGCTAGCTTTTGAGGTTGAGTTTGGTCCAAGGTATATTTCTTTATCATGGTATCAGAGCCAAGCACATCCCAAATCTTAGTTCACCGATGTTAGGCCCCCATATTATATTGTCCACGCTCCAGTTAACGAGGTCTGTACGTGGGGGGAGTGTTAAGTATCCCACATCGAAAAAGGGATGGGTAATTGGTCTCTTTATATGGATTTGGGGAATCCTCCCCTCATGAGCTAGCTTTTGAGGTTGAGTTAAGTCCAAGGTCCATTTCTTTATCAACCACCACTTCCAGTTCCTCCTTTGTAAAAAGACTTTCCACCCATTTCTTTTCTTCCACCGACAATTTCTTCATTTCTTAATCTTCCAATATTGGTCTCCAATGCCACAGGCTCAGTAAACAGATTCGACTTCATACAAGAATCCAAGATGTGAGCATTTATAATTCGATCATCCTCCACCAGATCATCTCCAACCTTCAATTTATCAATGTTATTAAATCTTTTGTGAGCATTAGACTGCTTATGAAAAAGTTTCATATTTTTATCCCCTTGCTTAATCCACAAGGTCTCCGGGAAATTTCTTCAGCCTTTGCCACTTCTTCTAACTGCTTCTTAATGGATATTTTTCTTGTCTAATGCTCTGGTTGTTGCCCAAGTGAGAGATTTTTTCTACTACAATCAAGCTCCTTCAACATTGAAGCTTTATTCTTTCTGTCTTGTATCTTCCCAACAGTCTCCTTGTTCCATTTTTTTAGTCTTCTTTAAGCATTCTCAACCTCTTTGCAAGAATAAGATCCGTATCCCCTTCCACCACATAAGAATCCCACCAATTTTGAATCAAATCGGTGAACCCTTCATGTTCAAGCCACATGCTCTCAAATTTGAAATATCATTTCCCTTTTCTCCAATCACCACATATTCTAAAAGAATTGGACAATGGTTTGAAGTGGTTTTGGGCAACATTCTTTGTTTTGATGATTTAAATTGTTCAACCCATCCTATTGAAATAAGAAACCTGTCCAAATCTTGATGCACATAAGTGGTTCCTGCTCCTGAACCATGTAAAATTTCCACCTTGCAGAGGAAGATCTACTAAACATAGATCATTAATAATGTTTGAGAATTCTCTAATTGCTCTGTTGTTTCTAGCTACTCTCGCTTTTTCTTCCTCACACTTAATCACAGTAAAATCACCTCCAACAGCCTATGGTTGAAAAACAATTTCACTAATACCAGCAAGTTCTTTCCATAAGGACCTCCTTAGTTTCCTATCGCAAGGGCCATAAAGCCCTGTGAAAGCATACATATTGAAACCCATCATTAACCTCCTCAAGTACAATGGTAACTGAATGCTGCCCCAAATGATTATCCAAACAAATCCACCTCCTCTTATCCCAAAAAATAAGAATCCTCCCACTGTTTCCTTGTGCTTCAAGCTCCACCCAGTCTGAGCATCTTGAACCTCCAACTTGTATGATACAAGGTAGATCAACTTCCTTCATTTTTGCCTCCGTTAAGCAAACTGTGTCTGCATTCCATCATCTCAATAGCAAATTAACTATCATTCTTTTTTCCTGGTCATTTATTCCCCTCATGTACCAGCAAATGCATTTCAAATTCCTTCATAACTAATCAAAATCCTCCTGTCCCTACTTCTTCCTCCATTGCTGGGTTGTCCTTTGAATCCCACACAAAATTCTATGGCTTTCAATTTTTTCCCACCCTCCTTTCCAGGAGATGTCTTGCCCACAGAAGGAGGTTGCTTCTTAGGTCATCCCTCTTCAATACGTAACAAAAGTTCTAAAAGTTTATCTTCAAAATCAGAAGATTTTAACCCAGAAGTTTACTAATCTTCAACACATTTCTCTTTAAGCATTTTGATGCTTCTATCTGACTTAACTTTTCATTCATGTTTATCACTATGTCTTGTCTGTCTTCATACCACTATAACCTCAAAGTATCAGGAACTTTTGCACTAGCAAGTGGCTCTACAAAAATTGGCAGCACTGATTCGCTATCACTGTTGTAGAAAAAACCTAACGACCATCCATCAATTCCTCATTTGCCTCCATTGGATCATCTTCATGTTCAGACATGTCCATATTTTGGGCTACAGTATCAGCAAATATTGTCTCATCTTCCTGAGACAAATTTTCTACCCCCATTCCCATATCATTGTTTTTCATACATGCAAGCTTTATAATTCTTGATTCGCCATTAACTTTACCTTGCGTCTTTATTGAGCTCAGCCCCGTATCTTTTGAGAGTTGGTAAGTGCCTGGTTGTACTCAACTTCATATCTGAAAGGATCGTAACAAGGTAAGTCTCCAGAATCTAACAAATAAAAAGAAATGCCGGTTTAATAAACATGGGTCGAATTTGGGCCTGAAAGTAAGTTTTCCTTTCTACTCTTTTTCAGCCCAATATTGCTCCCAACTCTATTTAGGCCTGATTTTGCAAATTTACTCCCTTCTCCATAAACCCATTAGATTTGCTATGCTCGACCATCTTAGACGGACCAGGATCCTTACATATCTCTTTTCCTTTCAATGGCACGTAACGCTTATTTAATTTTTGATGAACAATAGTATTTACTCCTTTTTCTGGCACGCATAACTACTCTTGAGGCATCATCTTCTTTGGGAAGGCCCGAAGACATTAATTGTCCTTTCTCCCGACTGCATCTTCTGAGGCATCTATGAGGCATATTCCAGTGATTCTTTGCTAAATTCCAATCAATCTTGGCCGCCCACAATGACAATTCCACCCACAAAGGGATTGTGAATTGCAGGTCATCAACAAAAAACTTCAGATTTGTCGAAGGAATCTCATCAGACATCTTAACACAGATTCTTGCCACTTCAAGTGCTTTCTCTGCCTAGTATCTTCATCAATCTCAAAGAAACCTCCTAATCTTTCTCCAATTATTTTGAAAATATTTTCCTGACCACAGATGTGACGGGAAACCAAATAGCTTGATCGACAATTGCCTAGGCTTGAAATTTTTCAGATAAGATGTCGTAACTGAGGACCACCATTCCAATTTCAACTCCTTTTCATTGAATCTCCACCTTCCCATTTTGATTCTCCGAGCTTGGCACCGGGAAGGGAATTCAAGCAGAAGATATTCTTCACTCAATTCTTTAACGTTGACACCTACTGGGCTAAGTTGCGTGGACTCTTCACTTTCGATGCCTCACCTGTGTCGGATTTTCCAAAAATACAATTCTTTTGGAGAATCCGACACACACCCGTTAAGACATTTTTGAAGAGTCTGAGCAAGATAGCTGTTGGGACTTTCCATAGATTGTTTGTCCAGTTCTGTGATTCCCAGCAAGAAAGAGGTTTCTTTGAGTCACCATTGAAAGACCCCAATATGGATTTATTATGAAATTCTACTCAACTACGTAAAGAACTTGCATCGATTCTGAACTGACTCTTGCCCACAGAATCATCCTCGATTATCTTGATCTCATCTTTTGGCCATTCATCCTTTTGCGTTATCGGAATGTAGCTCTTCTCTCTGGCATAATCTGAGGGTTTGAAACTTTTTTTTTGGCCCTGCATCACAAATAATGTGATCTTTTTAGCAAAGGCCTGCCAACCTGCCTCCTTAATCTCTGGAATAATTATTGCCACTTTACTGTTGCCTTTAACCGCCACCATTCTCATATAATTCCCGATGCTATTAAGATTCTTGTAGAAGAAATAAGAGTACAACCGGCTCTGTTTCTTCGAACTTGTGCATTTTTTTCCTCCTCTGAAACAATATTCTTTCTGTCTATAGTTACTCTGTGGATAAAATTATGACGTCTTTCCAACACTTCAAACCAGTTTTCATTTATCTCCACTACTTCAAAGGATTTGTTCTCAGCATAGAAAAGAAAGGATCTGCCCATGATGTCTTGCTCACTACTACCTTCACCTTTCTCGTCACCGTAAACTAGTCTTAAATTACTCAGTGAAGGAAGTAAGATAAACAAGACACACTCAGCCGAAAACCAGACCCAGTGAAATCTGAATAACCAAGAAAAGATGGAAGCAAATACCTGAATAAACTGGTAGTTTTGAAAAAAGAGTTATGAGGGTTGAAAGGAATCAAAGAAATGGAAGTGAAAGGAAGAGTAATACGCCCCAAACTTGAGAAAGAGATGAGAAAATATTCCGGAAGTCTGAGGAGGTTTCAGAGAGTTAATAGGTTGCGCGATTCCCTAGAGAGAGAAAAAAGACCCATTTTTAAGAGCTGTCTCGCCTATTCCTTAATACTAGTAGTCATAGTATTACTTTTGAGAGTTTCTTGTTATTCCATTTCTGTGACTATTTGATGTTTCTTGCACTGTGATATCATAGAGTTTTGTTGTAGTAGTAGTACCTTTTTGGAATATTTTCTTTAGCATTTTGTTTTGGCTTCTCTCTCATTTTCTGGTTTAGAACTCCTTTGTAATGTTTTTACTTGAGCTGAGGGACTATCAGAAACAGCCTCTCTACCCCAAAAAAGTGAGGTGAGGTCTGCATACATGCTACCCTCCCCAAACCCAACTACCAGTGGGATTGTATTGGGTATGTTGTAGTTGTTGTGAATGACAATGACACTAATTGGGATGCAACAATTAACTTCTGTTTCTCATAACAAGGTAGCCCGGTTCTTGAATTGAAATAGTAATAAATTTAGAAAAAAAAAAAAACACTTGCAAGCCACTTCAACTTCACCAAAGTCCCCTAGTTCCAAGATAGAAAAAGTTAACTTATACACCATACTCTACCAAAATCACAATATTGATAAGAGGAAAACAGGAGGAAGAAGGAATAAAGAAATTCGTAACATATCTAATTAGTTGCAAGTATACCTTTCAAAAAGTCCTAGCTTAAGAATCACATCAGCAAGATTAGAATTTGCCTTGCCAACCAGTTGGAAAAGCTTTTTCCTCTCCATTGTAAAAGTTCCAGTCTTTTCCATTCCACGATTGATGTCTGTAAACTCCGCAACCATTCCATCAACCTGGAATGGCAGAGGATATCAGTAAGAGAGTTACTACAATTAAGAACCTTCTCAGATGATCACAAATAAGTTGGTGGACACCTACTTGGCGAACATAGTAATCAAGAGCAATACTTTGACCAAGAACACTGCCAATGGTTCGGATACCATCTATATTCATATACTGCAACATTATGTAGTCTAATCCCCCTTGCATCCAAGTGCTCAAGGTTGGCTTCTCTCTTACCTCATATTCTAAAATTCCACAATATAGGCATCAGTGAGAGTCCAGAAAACTTTTATTCTTATAAGAGATGAGAGAATTTAAATCTCACTCAAAGTTGGTATAGAAGCACACTTGAGATGACTTAAACATTATATTCCAACAAAGACTAAGAACACAATTCTACACACTGTAAACAGAAGCACAAAGCACAAATCAGGGGATGATCATTTACATATGCCATAGATCATCAAGCTGTCCAATGTACTTAATAACAAGAAATTATTTCAAGTAGACAAACTTGGCTAGACCAAGAACTAGCATCCAACTTCAGTATGAGACTCGCTTTAGTTGATTAGTATAAAGGAAAATCATTAAAATGCACTCCTAGTCCTAACAGCCCTCGAAAGTCATTCAATTTCTGCCATTTTCCATTAAGGTCATCAATTAATGGGAAAGTGAATTTTAGGAAGTGAAGAGATTCTTCCATGAAATTCCATAATTATAAAAATAATGGGCCTGAATGAGCATGTTAGAATTAGTGGCAGCAGAACTCAAGATCCAGGTCACTTCTGTTCCTTGTTTTTAAGCAACCAACTCAAAAATCAAATCCAAATTCCTAACATCACAATGAAATAGCAATGCCTTTCGATTAGCAGTTTTATCTTAAAACCTTTACTACCTCATAAAAATATAGTTCAAACGATATGGTGCCAGAAATAAAAGAAAGAATAAGAATAATAGCATTTGTCCATAAAAAACAAGAAAACTGAACAGACTATATGAGAAATTGCATTTTCTTTTATTAATAAGTAAACTCATAAATCATTTGTAGACTGAATCATTTCCAAATAAACTCACCATCCTTTCTCATCTCCGGTAATAACCCGGAAGCATGTCTTTCAACAATCTTCAGGTATCCATCAACCTCATGATCAGAAACGTTAAACAAGACAATTGAGCCATACTGAAAAACTACCATGTAACAACAATCACTGCCACTTAAGTTGGCACCTAAAGCCTGAAGCAAAACAAGTAAGAATTGCATTAGAAAAAATGTCATAACACTAACTAGAATAGCGAAATTTCTTAAACGCTTATTAAGCAAGGAACGATACAAACAACAACACTTCAATCCGAAAACTTGTGTACCAAAAGAAAAACAGAAGCCCTCAAAAACAAACCTGTACAGAGGAGCAAGCTTGGGGAAAAAGAAAGGAAGATCTCAGACAAAAGAACTTTTAACCCAAAACCTTTGAACAAAACCACCATCAATCAATCAACTACACCTTGATTGCAAACTGGTTGGGATGGTTATGTAGATCTCATATATCCATTCTATTGTAATAAGATCGATTTCATCACAATACTAAGAAATTAGTCTGAGCCAGGTCTATCGGAAACAACCTCTCTACTTCATCTAAGGTGGTATGGACTGCGTACACTTTTTCCTCCCCAGACCCCACTTCCACTTTGTGGGGATACACTGGGAATGTTGTTCTTCTTGTTGTATACTAAGAAATTAGTCTCTTAATGCAAATCAGGAGAATTAGACTCTTAATACAAAGAAGACCTTAATTGATCAGTGGCCATTGGAATTAATCTAGAAAACTAAGCTGCCACCTAAAGTTATTTGTTTCAGTACTCTAAAAGCTTCTTTCTTGAGTAAGGATAACCTCATCGAGAGGAAATTTCAAATAGTCAACAGATGCTACATGTGCTTTATGCAACTCAGAATCAATTAATCACCTGCCTGTTTCTTCACGGCACAGTTGCAACAGATATTAATAACCAAGGTGTCTGGGCCAGTTTGCGCACACCTTGACTAATTCCACAGGATACCTACCACCTCCCACTAGTAATAGGTACAAGGTGACTCTTGACTCCACCACCAAGACTAGGACATATGGAAGAAATCACCTAGTGTTTTTCTCCTGGAATTTGAGCCTGAGATATCATGATTCTCAATCACTTTATCGACCACTAAGCCACATCCTTCGATGCTAGTTGCAGAGGACTTAGAACATGTTCTTTTCACTTTTTGGACCTACTAGGGTCATGTCAGGCTCACTAAAAGCTTTTGTGTGTTCCGGTTCTTGGAAAGTTGGGACGTCCATCAAGCATATCTTCTCTTTGGTTCTTGCCTGTATTTTGCGGTGCTTATGGACAGAGAGGAACAAAAAGTGTTTTGATGGCACCCCAACTCCCATCCCTACCCGTAAATCAAGATGTTTGATTATTCTTTTTGGTTGGTTGAATCTCTCCCCTGTACTCAGTGATGATTTTTTCCTGGAACTTACCACAGCTCCATAGATTTTTGTTGTTAGCTGTTTAGATAGCTTTTTTGCCTTTCTGTGAGATGATATTTTCTTTTTTATAATTGTGCATCTCCTTGATGCTTTTAACTATATTCTTCTTATTTCATCCAAAAAATGCAAATCAGGAGTTCTATAAACCTACTAAAATCCATCATTCACTTCCTACATTGACTTGAAACTCTTTAACCAGATGACAAGAAATCCTAGATATAACAAAAATTTCCGATGAGGCAGAACTGATCAATCGAAGTGAATTCATGTTCACTGGGGTTCACTATGTGGAAATGTAGATGGTCTACTTTCTACCTGTCGCAACCAGATAGAAAAGGTCTATTCTCTGCAGACGTCAGGGAAATTCCTATTTCTGATAAAATTAAATCATGAATCTGGGGAGGTAATTGACGTCTGACGAAGGATTAGTCAAAACCTAACCACAAAATGGTGTATGAACCAATTAGCATATGGAATAGTGTCATTGAGAAATGTGAGAAGAAATTGGCAAGATGGAAGACTCAATATTTATCTCTAGGAGGAAGGTCAACACTTATCAACTCAGTACTGGATGCCTTACCTACCTACATGATATCTCTCTTTACCTTGCCTACAAGGATTATTAAGAGGTTGGATAGTATTGGATAGTATCAAAAGAAAATTCTTGTGACAAGGTAGTAAAGACAGAAAAGGCTTTCATCTTGTAAAGTGGAAATCAGTGACAATTGACAAGAAGAATGGAGGGTTGGGGATAAAGAACCTAAAAATTCAAAGACACTCATGATGAAATGGTTGTGGAAATATGCAAACAATAACCAGCTGCTATGGAGGAAAGTGATTGGGGCTAAATATACTGAAGAAGATAGATGGATGACTAAAGAAGTGAACACACCATACGTGGTTAGCTTCTGGAGATCTATTAGACACTGATGGAGTGAAGTTAAAAGCAACTCAAAGATTTTGAAGTGATGGATGGAAACAAGGCAAGGTTCTGGAAGGATAACTGGCACGAGGAAGGAAGGATGTAAGTGCTTTTTCCAGATATCTACAACTTGATATTGTTTCAACAGAGGACTACAGCAGAATTATGGCCACGACATGGGTGGAACTTCAATTTCAGAAGGCAACTAAATGATTGGGAGGTAATGAGAGTAGCTTAATTTTTTAATATTGTGGGTTCATGCAAAGGACTGCAGACAGGGGAGGATGTACTATAGTGGATGGGAAATGAAAAGGGATTGTTCAGAGTCAACAAAGCCTACAAGATGATGAACCAAACAACTCAACAGGGTCCAAGATGGCCATGGAAGCAAATATGGAAAAGTAGGATACCTCACAAAGTGTCATGCTTTGTCTAGTTATTGGCCAAAGAAGCAGTTCTTACACAGGATAATGTGATGAAGAAAGGGATAACCTTGTGCTCTAGATGTTTCCTCTGTGGAGAAACCATAGAGACTGTTAACCATCTATTTCTACATTGTAAGTACACTCAACAACTTTGGAGAATTTTCTTAAGACTTAAAGGCATTTCCTGGACAATGCCTAGGAAAATATCTGAGACTTTAAAGTGCTGGGAGGAAGAAACACGCGAAGGACAAAGGTAGAAGGAAAATTATCCCTGGTGCTATACGGAAAGAGAGGAATTCTAGATGTTTTGAGAGCATAGAGAATAGTGTGCTGAAAGTTAAACTCAACTGTATTTTGCTTTTATGTTTTTGGTGTAATCAACTATACTCTAATGATACTGCCTCGAAAATTGATGTTCTAGACTCAATTTACATATAGAGCAGTGGATTTAGGAGTACTCTTGTATATAGGGTTTCAGTACAACCCATCTACTGTGTGATATAATACAAAGTTAACAAGTTCAAAAGAAAGATTGCAAGAATGCAACAAAATAATCTCAACTACAAACCGAAGGGGCTCAACATCAGTGAACAAAGATTTGGAATAGGCCTGGCTCTGATAACATGTGAGAAATAATGGAGAAAAATATTATTGAATTGTGTGTCTAAATTATTACAATGAGATCCTATTTATAGACACTACGTTACTATCCTTTTTCAAGTTCCTATTCCTACTCTTATTCGATCAGTAACAAACTCGGTCCCTATAATTTTTATGCACCAACTTGAAGAGGAGTCTTACGTAGAAGGTGCAAATAAATTGGACTTGGATAGAAAAGTGAGAACACAAATCCTGAATCAAGAAATGCAAATATGAACACTAAAGAATGTAAATATGTAACAAAAAGATTTGTATAGGGTTTGAAGATCGGAGCTTAATCAATTTTATATTTTTCTTTTATTTTCACTTTATGTTTCTAGAAGTTGCTCGGACTCTTCAAATATGTCTATGGATGCATGTCGGATCATCCAAAAATACAACATGGGTGCGGGAACATTTTTAGAGAGTCCGAACAACTTAGTCCTATAGTGTGTCTAATGTCGTTTGGTCCTTTTTATTTACCTTTTAGTCCCTAAAGTTGGTCACAACAGTAGTTGCCACGTGTTAGGCTGGTTAGATCGTGTAGGGTCTCGTTAAACATAGCCCATTTAGTTAGGATATCTTGAACGAAAATATGAATTTATCTTTTGTTTTTTTCTGTTCCCTTCTTTTGTTTATCCTTTCAATGGCGATTCCAACGTGGGAATATCAGAGGCGACGATTCTCGGCCCCAATTCCCACTGCAATGTATCATCACACTATTACTACGATCATCTTCTATACTCTCAGCCACAGGATTCCCGTGAAGTTCAGCGAATGGAAAGGCAGATGATGCCTGTTGATCGGACCTATTTCTACCAAGCTACCAGTTCCGAGCAGCCATCATGGAGTTACCAAAATCACCATTTCCATGAATCGCTTAATCCATACAAGGTTCACACACAGGAAACTGAGCAGCTGAATTCAACCTAGCCTTTGTATGTACATCACCATTCTAATGGTATCATGCAGATTCCATGTGCTTATCAAGTTGACGGTAACTATACACAGGTTACTACTTCGTCAAGTAGGGTGATGGTTCGGTAGTGTCAGTAACAGCCATTGCTTCTGCACCTACATACAGAGATCAGCTGACAATATCCACAAGATTCAGGAAGAATAGGAAGAAGAGGGAATATGTTAGTATCTACCATAGCCGTACTAGAAAACACTGGCATAATGCACCAACACAGAACCCTCTTTGATAAATACCAACCTGGTTACCTCAGGAAAGTGAGTGAGAGGTATTTAAAAAAAAAAAAAGCAGTAAGTTGTCTAAGCAAACATCATCATCTCTCCCCAAAATCATCGCAACATCAGTAATACAGGAGGATAAAGAAGAACGCACAGGTGGAAATTAAAAATAAGATTGAAGGAAATTCAGTAGAGAACTTTGATAAAAGTTCTCACAGGAAAGAGACCGCTGAAAGTGGTGCAGATAAGATGTTCACCAAACGTTTGAAAGAAGGTTGGAAAACTTTAATAGACACTTCCTGTTCTGCTAATGAGGATATTAGAAGGGGGAAAGTGTAGCAATAATAGGTAATAAAGAAAGGGAGGACCAGATACAAGGTTTGGTTCTAATTGTGGCACACAATTGTTGGTCATTCAAATTGTGGCACACACCAAGTGTATGATGAATGTCCTCAACATGAGGAAGCTGAATTTAATAGGCTTCCATTAGTAAGAAAGAATTATCATCAGGATACCTATGTGAAAATGGAGTCCCTAGGCTTGAGAAGTGAGTTTTTTATAGACTACAAAGACAAGAACATAGAAGTCTCAACTCTTACGATGAGAAATAGTTTCGGCTCTATAGATGAGCTTATGGAAGTGTTAGAACTGAATCACTCTGGAAGACTTATCAGTGGACTTGATCCAGGTGCAGAATTGCAGGTTATTGTGGAAAGCAACAAAAGGTTGGCCAAAATTAAGGAGTTGAGGAGGCAAAATATGAACTGAAAGAAATTGTTCATTATCTACTAGACCACAAAGGTTTCACTCATCGTGGTGGGTAATTTCCAAATGAGATTTTATTTCATGATCTTCCTAAACCTAGAGCTCAAAGAGTGACAGACCATTTTGAAGAGTTGAGGAAAATAAAGTCAATTCAGGGTATTGATCAATATAGCAAATGGCTTCGTCATAACATTGGCATAAATGCTTGGATTTTTCTGAAGAGAAATATCACCTACTTGTCTGTGGGAGGTCATAGGCATCCTTCAGTTATTGCATGGGGAAACCATCATAAACCATTTAGTTGTGGGAGGATCAACTAAAGCCTTATATGCTCTAGATGTTCTTGAAATGCCCATGAGAATATTATATGTTGGGCTGAATTGATCTTGGTCGAGCAGTTACCTCCTTATGATGTTGTGGTCCTTGCAAATCACGGTGTTGGCTGGAGTAGAAGTGTTAGTTGTGTTCGTAATAAAACAATGCGTGCAATGATGCTAGATGAGGTCGATATATGTCTTGTCTCGACCTTCACTGGATTATTCTTTCTATGTACAATCACAACATCATTTCTTCTTCTTTTTTTTGACAAAGGTAACATTTTGTATATTAATCATCTGCAAAAGGCTGGTATCCAAAAATTTTCAACCTATCCTGCATCCAGAGGTGTAGGAGTAACAGCAAATGAGGGGAAAAAAGAAAAAGAAAAGATATCCCTAGATCCTCCTCCATCTTAATAAGGATCCTAGTATGTCTTCAATAGCCACAGGATCATCTATATACTCAAAACTACACCAATAGCAAAAAGTGATAATGCAGTTCATTTTAATCGTGTGTAATGGGCTGCTCTTGTTCTCAAAACAACTAGAATTCCTCTACTTCCATATAGTCCAGATAACTGCCGGGACAATTCTCCATCTGCTCTTATCAGTACTACCACTGCTTCCATGTTCAGCCTGTTCTGTTATTTCAAGAACAGTCTAGCACTCTAGCTTATGCCTCTGAAACTAGTAAATAGATTCCATAACTGGCTAACCAATTTGTAGTGTAGAAACAGATGGTTGATTGTACTGCTCACAGAAAAAACATCTTGGACTCAACTGGAACCCCCTCTTCATGAGATTCTCTTGTGTAAGAACAGCCTCCTTTACCACCAACCAAGAAAAGACAGCCACTTTATGTGGGATCTTTACCTTTCATATAAGTTTCCAAGGTAGAAACCTTATTTGATTTCCCAACTGGCTCATATCTCTATATATGCTGAGTTGAAAGTGAAGTAACCTTTACTTTGACAATTCCATCTGAGAGTGTCTTCTCCTTCATTGAGACCTGAAAACTGGTCAAGTGTGCCATAAAACTCACCTAACCTCTCCAACTCACAATCTTGCATTAATCTTCTATAGGTCAGTTCCATCCATGCTCAGACCATACTTCTTGAAGTGTAGACATCGATTGTTCATTCAGTTAATATGAGACTTCCATTTCCTAGCCAATTATCAACAACAACAACAAACCCAGTGTATTCCCACATAGTGGAATCTGGGGAGGGTAAGATGTACGCAGTCCATACCACTACCTCCGGAGAAGTAGAAAGGTTGTTTCCGATAGACCCCCGTCTCAAGACAAAGAATAATAATCAAATCCGTAATAAAGCATGAAACAAGATGACATGACATAAATACTACACCCACAAGGAATAGTACACAAAGACTAGTAAACAAGTTCATAATAAAGCATGAAACAAGGTGGCATAACAAGAAAAGTACACCCACCAAGTAAAACCCTACCCTAAGGACCCAAACTGGCACTAGCCTTCTATCCTAATTCGCGTCCTCCAGATCTTCCTATCTAGGGTCATGTACTCAGTAAGCTGTAACAGCTCCATGTCCCACCTAATCATCTGTCTCCAGTATTTTTTCAGTCTACCCCTACCCCGTCTGAAACCATCCAAAGCTAGCCTCCTACACCTACGAACCGGGGCATCCGTGCCCCTCCTCATCACGTGTCCGAACCATCTCAATCGGGCACGTGATGAGGAGGGGCATCCTAGCCAATTATCTTTTCAAAAATTGATCTTCCTGCCACTGTTCACCTTGAAACTAGTTTTCATAAAGAAACCATGTCATAGATTCCTAATTGATCTCCACAAACTAGTTTCTAATGCAGTACTTACTTCCTTTGGATCACCTTCCCCGGAGAGACTGATCTTCTAAAGTAAACTTCCATAACTACTTCATGAGAAGACTTTTGTTTTGCTTTCTCAAATTCCTAATGGCTAGTCCACCTTGCTTCTTGGACAGCAACAAAGTTCTCCATTTGACCAGATGGAAACATTTATATTCTTTTTCACCCTGCCAGAAAAAATTTCTCCTAAATGCATCTATTCTTTCTTCCACCTTGATAGGAAGGGGAAAAACAGACATCAGATAAGTTAGATGGTAGTTGTCCTACTTCCCCACCCAAGATGTCGTACTAATTATTGCATTCTAGTTACTTCATTGAAAGGGAAAATGAGGCTCTTCCTCCAATTGATGTCCTGGGACAGCCTCAAATAAGATAAGAATTATCCTCAAAAACTTTAGTTGACTGTCATCTGCATCACAAAAGATCAAAAGATCAGAGTATCATTTGCATATTGCAGATGAGAGTGACTTCTAGTCGCTTGCTCCCTTCTTTTGCCACATTAAAACCCCTCATCCATCCATTTCTGCGAGTTGTTTTGAAGATATTGTTCAGGCCTTCTATGGCTAGAAGGAATAGGAATGAAGGAGTGGGTCACCTTGTCTCAGGCCCTACTTGCAAGGAAGAATCCCTCTGGAGAACCATTTATCAACATAGAGTACTTGACAATACTAATACAGAACCTTATCCATCTGACCCATTTTGTCCCAAAGCCCATTCTCTGCAGCATTCCAAGTAGGTACTCCCAGTTGACATGATCATATGCCTTTTTTATATCCAACTTGCACATTATTCCTGAGGTCTTGTCCTTCAATCTAGAGTCTAGACACTCATTTGCAATGAGTACATTAGTAATTTGTCTTCCCCTCGGAAAAGCCATCTTTGCGTGTCAACGATCTTTTGCATCACATTCTTTAACCTTTCTGTGAGAATTTTGGAGATCAACTTGTATGCACTTCCTATCAAGCTGATTGGCCTGAAATCTCTTAATTCTTTAGCTCCATTCTTCTTTGGGACGAAGGCAATGTATGTTGCATTGAAGCTCTTTTCAAAGACTTCGTGCGAATGGAAGGAATAGGAAGTTCTGAATAGTTGCCATTAAATCTCCCTTTAAAATCTCCCGACACTTCACAAAGAAACACATGGTGTACCCATCCGATCCTGGTGCTTTGTCAATAGTACAAGCCTTAAGCCCCCCCTAAGGACCTCATCTTCCTCAAAAGGTTTCTCTAGATCTTATTGCTCCTCACTACTGATCACAGGGAATGAATTCATGTTGTAGGAGGGTCTGGTAGAATAAAACCATTTCCTTCTTGATGTCTGCAATTTTAGTTATCTCATTACCTTCCATCACCAGTTTATCAATATGATTGGTTCTTTTGTGTACAATTTGCAATCCTTGGGAAGAATTTAGTGTTCTTACCCCCTTGTTTAATCCATAATGCTCGTGATCTTTGTCTCCAAGCTATTTCCTCCTCTTTAGCATAATCTTCAAACTCCTTGTTTAACTCTGCCTTCTGAACTACTTCATCATCGGATAAAGGTCTGTCCCGCTGGATATTATCAAATTTAGTGATTTTGTTAAGCAATTCTTTCTTCCTCTTTTCAAGATTACCATATGTGTTAGAACTACACACTTTTTGTTTGGTCTTCAGAGCTTTCAATTTAAAGGCTAATATGTAATCTGGCCTCCCCTCAAACTCAAAAGATGTCCACTAACCTTTGATTTTGTCATTGAAATCCTCCGTCTCCAGCCACCACCCTTCAAATTGGAAATAAGATTTAGCATAAACCCAACTAAGCGCAACTAGAGAATGATTTGAACAAACTCTTGGCATCAATTCTTGCTTTACATTATTGAACTCCCCAACCCCCATCCCACCCACTCAGTAGAGCATAAAATTCTATCAATTTTGAAGCCAGACTCAATATTGCTTCCCCTAGTCCAAGTGTAATTTCCCCCAACAAGTTGTGGATCAATCAGCTCCATATCCTCTATTGAATCAGAAAATTCATCCATATAGATGGAAGTTCTAGAGCAGTTTCTCTTTTCTGAGGCATATCTTACGATGCTGAAATCACCATCTAGAATCCATGATCCAGTGAAGAGGCTTGGCTTCTAACTGCCCCAATTTCCCGCCATACTTCTTGTCTCTCAAGGTTGCATGTGGGTGCATACACCTCTCTCATATGCCATACAAAATCACTGTTCTTAGACTTGACAAGTCAAAGTGTAAGAGCCAGTTTCCACAACTTTGCCCTCCTAAGCTTTACGATCCCATAGAACATAGATCCCCCCTCTAGTACCACTAGCCTCTAGCTGGCCATATTTGACTCCCCTGTTTCCCCAAACCTATCTAATAGCCTCCCCATTTTCTCCTTCTAACTTTGTATCTTGAAAACATACAATATCTGCCCTCCACTCCTGTAACACACTATTAATAATTCTCCTCTTATCCCTGCAATTCAGTCCCCTCACATTCCATGATATTATCTTCACATTCATCATGAACCTGAGATTTTTCCTTCCCCTTGGTTCTTGAGCCATTACTCTCAAAACTTCATCAATAGCCAACCCCTTTAATTCCTGCAAACCCCTAATTTTGGTGAATGCCCCACTTAATTTTCCGCTTCCTTGATCACAATGTTCCTTTTACTATCTATTTTTTTGAAAAGGGCCAAAGCTTCTTTTCTGCACCCGTTGAAGACCACTCCGAACTCCTTAATGAAAGTCTGCAAACTTGTTATTGAGCTTCCACCTTCTTGTATAAATTCCGGTGTCCCGCGAGGCATCTAGCAAAACAAAAGTTAGCCACTCCACGGTTTTCTTGTTAAACTTGGTATGCGCATCAAATTCCTACTTCTTTCCACCTATTCGAACCAGGTTTTTGTCCTACTGATCAATCTCGCACTATCATAGGACTTGAAACCAACTGCAAAATAAATTTTGTTCTCCCCATGATGCTACTTAAAACCTATTTTAGTGATTGTTTCATGATCACAGTGGATGATAACTGTTGGCAAAAGGAAAGAAAGGTTCAGTTCCAGTAGAGACTCGCCAAACAAATGTGTTCTGCAAACCTAGAAAGTAGGAAAGAGGAAGCTCTCGAAAAATGTGCCTTGGAGTACTAAAATTAACTTACAACATCACTTCTAAACTTTCAGGTATGAGGAAATTGATGTGTTATCTTTTAAATGTTGGATATTGGCTTGGGAAAGGTGAAAAGAAGGTCTCCGAAGGTAATTACAGGTTCTTTGCCACCTCAGGAAGGTACTACACTAGATGTTGTAAACAGCCTGGAAGAAGATAAGACTTTGAAATGGCAAGCTATAGAAGGTGAAACTTATTTCCATATTATATAAAAAATTTGTGAATTTAGCAGGATATGTTCTAAAAGGACAGAGACGGCCCAAGAGGTATCTTTTTGTATCTGCTTATTATGCTTTGCATCACTTACCAGTGAACTTTGTAAAGAATCAGCCAATTGATTTTGTTGGAATCAAAAAGATTGGGTGGTATGATGAAGAGGACATTGGTATTAACAGTCAGTCTATGCATTTGACAAATAAGAGCACCTTTTTTTAATATAAGGTAAGTGTATTTCATTCCTAAACAAGGTCGAGTTGGTCATAGGTCATATACAAAGGAAAATATCAAAAGGTCAAGAATCTATAAAATCTGATTCTCTACAAAGTTCACACATTCTTCTATACCACTTGGAATTTTATGGGTACAGCAAAAGAAATAAGAGACCAGAGACTATTCCTCACTTGAGAAAAACTCGACTCTATCCCCTCAAAAGCTCTCCTATTTCTCTCATTCCAAATAACCCACAAGGGACCAAATTCTATGCCTTGTGTCTTCTCCTCTTATTCCCGCTTCTCCAACAAAACATTAAATCCTCCACAGATTTTGGCAACATGAAACTCCGAACCACTGAAGCATATCCCACCATAATCTTATGGTAAAGGCACAATGTATGAGAAGATGATCCACTTCTTCCCCCGTCTCCTTACACATGTAACACCAGATGACACAAATAACCTTTGTGTTTGTGTTTTATGCTCAACTATCTGTGTTCATGCAAGCTACTGCAATATTAGTTGTGATCTTTCTTATTGGGATATTACTCCAATGGTGGTTGGCAATGGTATCAATAGCTACTTCACTGATTCATAATGGAACTCATTCTTGGTGCATTATACCAACCTCTTGGTATCATTTTCTCTCAAGGTCATAATCATATTGTGACTTCATCATTAGAGTATTGCAGCTACGGTTCCTTGCAGCTCCACAGTGTTTTAAGTAGCATGGTGAAATTCTTCCCGTTGCTCTAAATTTTCAGTACAATAAGATACTTTGTTGAAGATTTTACTGCTTCCCTAGAGTGGTGAATTGTTCAACCAGCAGAGCAAAAACTTCTTGTATCATTTAAACAAGTTGAGGAACCTTCAACCAGTGAATATGTTTCATGATTTGGACAAGTCCATGGTGTTGCTGTTTGCAGGTCTACTGGTTGTGATGGCTGCTCACCACTCTGAGATAGCAGATGGCTTCTCAACAACAACAACAACAACAAACCCAGTGTATTCCCACCTAGTGGGGTCTGGGGGGGTAAGATGTACACAGTCCATACCTCTACCTCTGATGAAGTAGAAGGCAGATGGCTTCTCAATAAACATAATTATTTCTGGTGTTGTATTTAACTTCATAGAAGGTGAAATTCCCTTTGTGACTCTTAAGATGAAACCATATGGTGGCATTAGTGATGGATCAGATTAAACGTGTTCCTCCCAAGTGAGTAAAATGGGTGCAGTAGTACTTGATCATCATTGTGGAGACCACTGCTTCAAAACATGTGGTGTCAAGACATCTGCAAACGGTGCTGCAATTGCTACTTACAGGATTGGGACAGCAGCCCAAAAGTGTAAGATGATGAATCCTCCTGCATTTGAGCAAACTGGTGCTTTTCCTTTTGCAATTGGAATGATGTCTCTGAAGCTTATGTCAGCATGTATAAATACCATTAAATGGCCAACACAAGTTCAAGGACTCCAAAATTTATGAACCTTGAGGACAAGTTTCTTTGAAGAGGGATGGAATGTAACAATTGAGAGATTTGGATCCAGTTTGACGGTAGGAGCTTACAACTTTATATTCTTATTTTATTTTCACTTTATGTTTTAGTGTCTTATAGTGTGTCTAATGTCGCTTGGGTCCTTTTTATTTACTTTTTAGTCCATAAAGCTGGTCAAAGTTGTAGTTTCCATGTGTTAGGCTGGTTAGATTGTGTAGGTTTCTTGTTAAATACCTGGTATTCCCATTTTGTTAGGATAACATGAATGAAAATCTGAATTTAATCATTACAAAATATAAAAACTAACAAACCCTCTCTCAACCTGCTCTCCCATTACTCTTCTAACAGATTATATTTTCATAAAATCAGCCAAAAAAGGTCCAAAACACCAACGAAATTTATAACGTTTGACCCTTACAATCATGTTATTCCTGGGACAGAGGGTGTCCAAACTACCAGTCCAAATACACATAATATACTCCATATATCAACTGTAAGCAAAATTATTCAAATACAAAGGCAGAAGATACACTCACACTGGGTGCCTTCTTGGTGTCCCCAAATCTTAAAACAACATAGTTCGTCATCCGGGACGAAGGTGGAACGAAATTCTGCTTGCTCTGCTCCACTAAACTCCTCAAATCTACACTGCAAAACAATCACCATGGATGGTTCAATTAATGCTTTCGTATTTTGAACGGGAATGAGAAAAAGAGCTAGAAATCCAAACCTAGTAGAGAAAAAAAATGCCCTAACAGGGATATATGGCTTAACAGCGGTAGCACTAGCATCATCATCATCCTCTTCACGCTCCAAAGCCAATTCCTCAGTTTCCCCAATCTCCGAGCATGAAACGGCATCGTTCCAATCCACCGTGTGCGCTGAGGACGATATGGAAGAGATGCATTTGGACATAGCAAAATTAGGCTGCTTCTTATGAGAAGAAATGAAGCTGTGATTCACAGAATGTGATTGCCGCTGGACAATGAGAGAGAAAGTTAGAGTAGAAGAATTCTGTAGGTTTCGGGAGAGAGTGTGGAAAACACAAGGGTTTGTAGTTGTGGAGTGAGTGAAGAGAGTTCGAAAAGCTTTGTTGAGCCGAGGAATAGAGGAAGAAATAGCTGTGACAGACTTCATAGGAGCAGCGTGGGATGGAAGAAACAGAACTCGGCAACGCTTTATGCGTTGTCCTCTGAGGTTTTCAGCCGCATCCTGCTTTTTGCTAGTACTTTTAATACGGGCGGCTCAGCCTGTGACTGTTAGGGGTAGTTTGGTAATATAAATACTTTTGGAATAAAATATTAATTTTGAGATAAAAAATTTGATAGTTTGTTTGATTGGTTAATTTGGAATAATTTATATCAATACTATTAAATAGTATTGAGATAAGTTATTTATTAAATAGTATTGAGATAAGTTATTTTATATATTTGGTGGAATAATAATTTCATCCTAAGTTATACTTGGAATACAATTATAAATAGACACAATTACCTACTAAATCCTTGATTATCACTTTATATATATATATATATATATATATATATATATATATACTACTACATGTAAGAGAGAACGTGAGATTTTGGTAGTCCTCACATTAAATTTTTTTTATCAATTTTATTCATCATTTAAATTTTAATTACTCTACAAATTTTTATCCATTTTGATAAATTTGAACAATTATATGAGCTTATTAAATGTTACAAAAGTGATAAGTCATGGAAAAACAGTAGTGACACCATAAAAATTATTTATACAATCAAATTTAAAATTGATCCAAGAGTTTATTGTCTTTCTATTTTATAGATATGTTTATTAATCTTATTTCAATTTTTCATTTTTCTAACAAAATTATCATGGAAGAGTAATTAAAGTAAGTTGACATTCCCTTTCTAACTTAATACATGCTTAATTATTAAATAAAAAATTTATTTTTAATATTTAGCTAAAAATACTTTAAAAATTTATTTTTAAAAAAATACAATTTGACTCTCCTAATATTAATGATACTAAATAATGAAAAATGAGAGTAATTCTTTTTCACATTTTTTTATGATGAACTTTTTTGATAAAAAATGAGATTATTAATATTTTATAGAATTTAGAACAAAATAAGCAATATAACATGAAATATTAAAGCTTCATACACATTTAAAAAATATCAACATAAATTTCTTAACATATATTTTAGAAAAAAGAAACTAATAAATTTTTTAAAAAAAAGTAGTAACTTTTTAATTTCTTTTGTAAGATTTAATATGCAAAAAAATAATTAAGTTAAATATGGTGAAGGATATTTTTATAAATAAACTATCTATTCTTAAAAAGAATGCAATGCATATTATTTTTAATATCACAAACCAAACAACAACTAAAAAGTAATAACAGGATAACTAATCCCATTACAACTAATCCCAGTATAACTAACTTTATCATAACTTATCCCAGCATAACTTGTTTTCCAACCAAACGACCCTTTATTATTAATTGCTAATAAACCTTGTAGTATGTCCGTCTTATAACGTGAATACTCATACTTACATGTTTGTTATTTGGACTCTTGAATTCAATAAAAATGAATATTTTGAACCTTTTGACTATTGACCGGGCCTATGTGACATTAAAATGACTGAGTGAGATGAAACGCGTGCAAGCACGCATCTAAGGTGCGAGTGAGTATCATTTTTTTTGTCAATTTTATATTAAAATAATTTTTAAAAAAAGCCCCCTACCCCCATACCCCTACACCAGCCCCATTCCCCCGCATTCTTTTCTCGTCCCCCATTCCCACACAGCCCCTTTCCCCGTCTATCCACCCTCTCCCCCATCTCTCCCACCCTTTTTCTCCGTCCCCAACCCCACCAGGTCCCCCACTTTAATATCACCTCCTTCCTTGTTCCCCATCCATAATATTCACAATCCACAACAATCCTTCAAACCCCATAACCCTCAAATTCCACCAAACCCAAGCTTCAAATCGTAACAACAAATGTCAATTCTTCCACCCTTCTCAACCTTTTCGTAACTTTCACTCCAAAAATGTCAATTCTCCTACCCCTAATAATCATAATAATAAGAGTAACACCAAGAAGACAAGCTCAAGCAATTTTAACAAAACCATTTATGTAAATATTAATGATATTCAGAATTTATCATCTTTTGTTGAAACTTGCCTTTTCTTGTGGAATATTAAAGGAAGAAACAAGAAAAAGAAGAATGGGTGGAGGGAGAAATTAGTTATTTTCAATCATACTAATTACTAACTAACTAGAAATTAGCTAATTACAGTGGGAGAATATGATTTTAGAAACCAAAGAAAAAAAATGAAGAGGTGAGAGTATAATTTTAGCAAATTGCAGTGGGAATGTTCAAAATAAAGGTGAGGGGATGGAAGGGGAAATGAGTGGCACGGGGAAGGGGGAGAGGGAGGTTTTTTTTCTTAAAAAAAATTATTTTCTATTTTTAATTGAAAAATGACATGGAATATACGTGGAAACTGATGAGGCAGCAAGTGTGTTACACACCAAAAAGGGTTCAAAATATTTGTTTTTATTGAATTCAAGGGTTCAGATGACAAACATGTAAGTAGGAGTATCCACATTACAAAACGAACATAGTACAAGGGTCTATCGAGCCATTTTATTATTTCAAAAGAATAAAAAAAATAATTTGTGAAATTAAATAAATTAATAAATAAATGAAATTTTCATAAGGAAGATTGACAATATGTTTTTCTATTTCAGAAAGTACTGGGGTGATCAACACAATTATCAACAGCCATATGTTCGAAAATTAATTTATGTTTGATAAACTCAAAGTTGTCTCAACAAGGCGAATCTTCATCAAGATCAAGATATTTTTTAGAGTGATCCTCATAAAATATGATAATATTCATATCTTGAAATTTTTCAAGATCAAATTTTGATTCGTATAAGTAAAGATTTAATTCTGACTTGCTATCACTAGAAGTAGTTTCATTCTCAAAATTTGGCTCATCAACCTCATCTTTAACTATATCTCCCCTCATTAACATTGCACCCTCAATGTTCACCCTAACATTTTATCGTAACGTCAACTTCGTCTGACCGGTAGACTCCTACGCCGACGACGACGTAGTCGCGCCGACAACAGGTAAGGTTAACCCCTCTTTTAAGTTTCTCTCTCCGCTCAGTTCTCTCTATCATTTGCCCTCTCCTTCTCTTTTATTATTGTATCTTCACTGCTATCACCGGCGGGATTAGGGTTGCCTGTCAGCTTAACTCTGGTGACGGTCAAGTTGAACAGCAGTGGTCATATAGGTCGGACAACATCAACAGGTGAACGCCCTGAGTCTGATACCCCGGATGCTACATGGTGCTCATAATCCCGAAGGACCACAAGATAACCCATGACTGGTACCTGCTGCAATAACTGAGTAATAACAATGTATAATGCAAAATAATAGGCTGAAATGCCATAAGGTTCAAAACTGTAATACTAATGAAAAGAAAATAATAAAGTCTGATAAAATATCAGAATCGAAAATACTAAATATTGTCTGAACATCTAATCTAAAAAGCCTCTAAACTGAACTGTCTGAATAAGGAGTTGATGGGATAATCCCCCAACTAACTCCATCTACTGAAATGCTGAATCTAATGTGATAATGAAATATAAGAATAGCCTCGAATAATGAGGACTCACTGTTAGTCTATTACTGCTGGCTGAATATATGAATCGCTAAGAATGCTCTGGGGAACGTACATCTGAACCTACGGCATAAAGCACCATAGCGCAAAATAAAAGTATGCGTCAGTACATGTGAATGTACTGGTATGTAAAGTGAGGTAAGGCTGAATGCAAGGGTTCATATGCATGAACTATAACTGACTAAATAACATGAACATGACTGCGTGAGAATACATGCATAAATACATAATTGTAACTGAAGTCATAAGGATTCTGAATATTGAGTTTACTGATAACATGGATTACTGATAACTGGTATAACTGATATACTATTTGCTGAGTGACTGTGTCTGACAGTCCTGTTTCTGATGGAACTAGCTGAGTTCTATACTGAGTTGAGTGACTGTATCTGACAGTCTTAAAATCTGTAGAACTATCTGAGTTCTTTACTGAAGATTGAGACTGAGATTGTGGGAGCTAATCATCTAACCGACATGCCCCTTTTCTGAATAGATTTGAGGTCCATCTTATAACCCTAGTTGAAAGGGCATCAGTACTGTGCCATGAGTAATGACACTGAAGAGATACCCTCACCTGGCAGGTTCTTAAATGAGAACGGTGGGACCCTTAACTATCAGGTTAAGCCACCTCATCAACCCTCAACTAGAAGGTTTTGATGTCTCAATCTACACTGGGTACGTAGTTCTAAAACACAAGGACTGCTTGTACGGATCACACCTTCTGCTGGCAGGTGAGTCCCCATCCTTTTGTTTACTCGGTGCTGAATCCTACTCCCAACTGAATAGACATTGAACTAATTTCCTAGTTTATACTAGGCTGGACTGATCTATTACTGATTGTACTGATTAACTAAAATGAGCTGAGTTTACTGATTTCTGTTGACTGATGGAGTACTACTGAGTTTTGTTATCTGACTGAGTTTACTGAGGACTAAACTGAATACTGAATGGGACTGGATTGATGCTGAGTTTACTGTGTTTTCCTAAGTTCAGTAACTGAACTAGAGTACTACTGATCGTGACATGATTGAGACTGTTCTTTAACTGATACTGGCTTTAGGCACACAACTAAATTGTCGGGTATTAAATACCCCCAAGACTCGATAGCATGAAAATAATAAGACATGACAATTCTTGAATACTTCACACTAGTCAACAACTTACAATATGATCTTATGAGGTATTTCATCAAACACATACAAGGTATAGCTTTAACATAGAAGATATTGTGAACATATGGGTATAACTTAAGTTCGTCATTTAGACCACCAAAGGATTACAAAAGAACCATAGTCTCAATTTAGCATTTTATCAAACACATAGTAGGCGTAGCTTTATACTTGGGTATGATCATCAATGCTAACAGATCATGACTTCATAATTCAAGGATTTCAATATAAGAGAATCAAATTTCAACTTACATGCTATCATAATGTCAAGAAACACATAAAGATTTTAACTTGGAACCCATTCCACAACATCAACATGATTACATTCAAACCCACAACATAGAAATCACAACTCATGTTTTGAAAGAAGTTTCTTAAATTCCAAGGGTGGAAGGGACCTTTGGATGAACACTTTACATACCTTGTTTAAGAATTTTTGGAAATTAATGGTGGAATCTTGAGTTCTTGATTTGAAATTTAAAAACTCTAAGGCTTTTTCTTGAGAGAAATTGAGAAAGAATGAGTTTATTTGCTTCTTAGAGTATTGAATTTTGTGTTTTGGGGGCTCATATTTGGGGGGAAAAGACCCAAATACCCTCAAGAATGCGGTCTTTTAATGAGTGAAAACTAAATTGCCGATGCGCAAATGCGCCGCGTCGATGGCACCAACGTGATATCCAATGCCTCATGCTTAGATAACATTGACTCACTAGAATTTGACGTTGCTAGCTGGGGAAAATATTAACCAATGCAATAGGCGATGCGGCGCACCAAGATCGCGTTGGTACACTGTTTTAGGATTCTTAAGTAACTTCAAATGAAGTTCAAAAAATCCAAAACTTGTCCAGGAACACCTGTTGACCTTACTGATCATGAATTAGCTAAAATATAGAAATTTAAAAAACTTTAAGGTCGTGAAATGTGATTGCCAACTTTCAAAGGCCTAAAAATAAACTAAGTTTGAATACTTAGCTAGAATTTTCAAAGCTCGGAACCTCTTAAAAAGCTTAAAAGACTAAATTAAGCTTAGAATTTTTTGGGGTTTTACAGCTGGTGTCTAGATCTCGGAAACACCCTGAATACGCTCCGGGATACTCCGACAAAGCACCAACGACCTTTATTTCGGTGACTTTATTCCAAAAACCAATTTCTACATCAAAATTTACCGAAAACCAGTAGAGCGCAGGCGTACCGGTGACATCTATTCCTTGATATCTAGTTACTTCCTATGTTTAGTCTCTTTGAACTATTTTTTTCCTGTTTCCTTCTTTTTTGTTTCTTGTTTCTTATTTTTTGTTTGTCTCCTATTTGTTTTCTGTTTCTTGTGTGTTTCTGTTCATATACCCTATTTCTTGTGAGTTTATCGGTGACTATTCTTATTTCCTACTTTGAACTAGTTTGTTTTCTGTTTCCCTCTTGTTTGTTACTTATTTCTTATTTGTCTCCTATTTGTTTCTTGTTTTCTGTTCCTTTTTGTTCTTTTTTTTTGTTCTTTGTAAGTATATTGTTGTGTAGTTCTAGCTGCTAGGCCAGATAGTGTACTTTGTGCGTGCCTTTTCTTACTATTTTCATAAGGTTGATTTGTCCATTAGGTATCAGCTTAGGGATTTATTTTGGTGTTTGAGTAGTGGCTGGAGGGGCCGATGGTGGAATAGGGTCATGGTCGAGAGGGTTGAGGGTGAGGGCTATTTTGGGAGGGGGTAAAAAGGGAAGGGCATGGATGGGTAAGAGGTATAGGTCGGGCATTAGGGCTAGGTCGGGAAGGGGTGTAAGAGAAAGGCGAGAGACGAGAGAAGATAGGTTGAGGGTAGGGTTTTGGAACATTGGGACCCTTCAGGGTAAGTCTATAGAGTTGGTGAGGATTCTTAAGAAGAGGAGGATTAATATTGCGTGTGTTCAGGAGAATAGGTGGGTAGGATCTAAAGCTAGGGATGTGGATTGGTATAATCTTTGGTACTTAGGGAGTGAGATGAGTCAGAATAGAGTTGGCATCTTAGTGGATAAGGAGCTTAAAGAACAGGTGGTGGATGTTAAAAGAGTTAGTAATAGGCTGATGAAGATTAAATTGGTCATTGGGGGTTCTATATTGTATGTGTATAGTGTTTATGTGCCGCAGATGGGCTCGGAATAAGAGGTGAAGGCGATATTTTGGGAGGATTTGGATGAGGTAGTGAAAAGTGTGCCTAGCTCGGAGAAGATCGTCATAGCAAGGGACTTCAATAGGCACATTGGGGTCTTATCGGGAGGCTATGATGATATGCATAGTGGTTTTGGCTTCGATATTAAAAATGGCAAGGGAGCTACCCTGTTGGATTTCGCGAGGGCCTTTGGGCTAGTGGTAGTGAATTCGAGCTTCCTAAAGAAGGAGGATCACCTGATTACCTTCTGAAGCGTGGTAGCCAAGACTCAGATTAACTTTCTGCTGCTAAGAAAGGGGGAAAATGTGTTATGTAAGGATTGTAAGGTAATTTTAAGTGAGCACCTCTCGACCCAGCATAGGCTTCTAGTGTTGGGTTTGTCTATCAAGAAGGGCAAAAAGAGGAGGGCCAGTGAGGGTCGACTTAGAATTAAGTGGGGTAGCTTGACGCTAGTTAGTGCACTAGATATAAGGGAAAATATGATGGGTATGGGGAATGGATATTATGTGGGATAGGGCTGCCAGCTGCATCATGAAGACTGCTAAAGAAGTGTTGGGTATTTCGAGGGGTCGGGCAGGTTGGCATAAGGGGGACTGGTAGTAGAATGAAGAAATAAATAAAAAAGTAGAGATTAAGAAGGGGGTGTATACTAAGTTGATTGAGAGTAAAGATAAAGATGAGAAACGAGTGAATAGGGAGGTGTATAAGGTATCTAGGAAGGAGGCTAAGTTAGCAATTTCAGCTGCTAAGTTAGCAGCGTTCGAGAGCTTGTATGCAGGGTTAGAGGAGAAAACAAGTTGTTTAGGTTTTATAAGGCTAGGGAGCAGAAGGGTCGTGACCTATATCAAGTGAAGTGCATTAAGGGGGAGGATGGTAGTGTTCTGGTGGAGGATGTTCATATTAAAAAGAGATAGCAGGAGTACTTTTATAGTCTTTTAAACTAGGAGGGGGATAGAGGCATTAAGTTAGAGGAGCTGAAGCATTCGGAGGAGAGCTGTGATTTCAGCTACTGTAGGCATTTTAAGGTTGAGGAGGTCAAAGAGGCTATTTGTAGGACGCGGAGGGGTAGGGCAATGGGGCCGAACGAGACTCCAATAGATTTTTGGAAGTATGTTGGTGGGGCAGGTCTAAAGTGGTTAACAGATTTGTGTAACAACATTTTCAAGACTGTGAGAATGCTTGAGGCTTGGAGATGGAGTACGATGATTCCATTATATAAAAACAAGGTTAATAATTAGAGTTACAACAACTATAGGGGTATTAAGCTATTGAGTCACACTATGAAGATTTGGCAGAGAGTGGTTGAGCAGAGTTTGAGAAGGGTCGCATCCATTTCGAAGAATCAGTTTGGATTTATGCCTGATCACTCGATAACAAAGGCAATCCACTTGGTGAGGAGATTGGTGGAGCAGTATAGAGAAAAAAAGAGGGACTTATATTTGGTGTTCATCGACCTGGAAAAGGCATATGATAAAGTCCCGAGGGAGGTTTTTTGGAGATACTTAGAGGTGAGAGGGGTCCCTGTGGCATACATCAGAACTATTAAGGACATGTACGATGGAGGGAAGACCAGGGTGAGGACGGCGGGGGGATACTTAGAGCATTTTCAGATCGAGATAAGGTTACATCAGGGATCGACTCTTAGTTTGTTCCTATTTGCATTGGTGATGGACATGTTGATGCAGAGTATTCAAGGCAAGGTGCCTTAGTGTATGTTATTTGCGGATGATGTAGTGCTAATTAATGAGACGCGGAGGAGCGTGAATGACAAATTAGAGGTTTGGATGCAAACCCTTGAGTCTAAGGGGTTCAGGTTGAGTAGGTCCAAGATGGAGTATTTGGAATGCAAGTTTAGTGACTTAGGGTAGGAGGATGATGTGGTAGTGAGGTTAGACTCCTAGGATGTTTGTAAGAGGAATAGTTTTAAGTATCTTGGGTCTATAATTCAGGGAAATAGTGAGATTGTGGGGATGTCGCTAACCGTATTGGAACTGGTTGGATGAAGTGGAGGCTCACCTCGGGAGTGTTGAGTAATGAGAAGGTGCCCCTTAAGCTTAAAGGCAAATTCTATAGAGTGGCAGTTCATCCGGCCATGTTGTATGGTGTGGAGTGTTGGCCAGTCAAGTCTTGTTTCAATTTCTCCTTCTCTCTAATATACATTTTTTTATATCAGTAACTTCTATGTTTCTAGAAGGCATTATAATAATTGCATTTATATAATGTATTCTATCCCTAATTTTTTCATATTCAACAAAAGAAATACGGTAAATCATGTTTTATGGTAGCTTTAACAAGTTTTTCACATTGTGTTCACAGATCAATTTTTTTAGGCTAGAACTTTCTTTCTTGATTGATAAACATGTGACTCAGATTGTGATATTTAAGCATACCGCATACCTTTTTATGATGACATAATGAGAAGTCCTATAATTTTTATCTTTGAGTTGTACCAATTTTAAAAGATGTAATTTTACACTCCACTATATTTTCCCTTTCAGTTCATCTTCAACTTTGTCAATATTTATGAAGCATTTTCATACAACTGATGTTGTTGGTTAAATTTTTCTTTTGCTTTGATTTTATCGGCTTAGTAACCTCAACATCATATTTACATCTGTATGAACATGATTTGCACATTATGTCCTGTCAATCTCAATCATCACAAAAAATAATTAGAAAATATTTAATAACTATATGAATTCATTTTATGGTGTACAAAATCTACTCCTTGCCTTGACATTAGACCTCAACCTCGACTCGAGTCTCGACACCCAATCTCAATTTGACACGTGACTTGAGATCCTGGTACTAGACCCTAGATGGGACTCAAATTTGTAACCCCAACTCGTGACTCAACTCTTGACCTAACTCCAAACCCTAAACCCTACCTCTTGATCCCGACTTGACATATAACCTAAAATTCTAATTCTTGATCCAACATAGGACTCAAATTTTTCTCCCAAATCATGAGACGACTCATTACCCAACTCCAAACTCTAAAATCTAACTCCCAAATCTTAACCCTAAACTAAACACAGAGGCCTAGATCTGAAATCCATCCTCAATACAAACTTGACTATGGATTCAACCTCGACGTCCAAACTTGACTCTGACCGAATATCCCCATCTAGGACCTGACTTTCGACCTCGACTTGAGATCCAACTCTCAATTTTGAGAAGAAATTAATTATCATGTTTTTAAAGCAATAATAAGAATGTAATGCTTGCTAATAAAACTCTTATAAGTACAGAGGTAATAGACCTTCAAAAGTTTCTGTTTTTTTTCAATTGAAATTTCTATAGCTTTAAAGCTTCAAGAATATGAACATTTGAATTATGTAATAGCTAAAAAGGGTGAATTAGACTCTATTCACAGTTTATTAGAAAATATAAAATTGATTCAATGTTTAAAGTATTGTAATCACAATTTAGTATTTAATTGACGTAGAAAAAGATATAATATTGTATTAAAAGATAACAACAACAATTTAACTCTTAGAAAAAGTACCTCAAATCATTGATGAACTTCATTAGCACATGTAAGTGGCGTGTGCAACATATACAGTTATAGTTTTAAAATGACTATATAGATATGCAATTTTTTACTCAAACAAATGAGTTTTAAAATTAAAACAAAGAGAGCCACTTAGTCTTATTCTAATACAAAAATGTTTTGTTTAGTCATTAGAAAAATTACAATTTATACCCATTGACAAGTTTTCAGATTGAAGAAATTATAACTTAAAAGGGCTAATAAGTCAATCAACTTTTAGTATATATATATATACATACATATATATATATATACACACAAAAAAATTGAATTATTGATACTACTTAATATGTTTAAATTTATTCCATATTTGAAGTGAGATATTAACTATAAACGAATTCTGAAATTATTTTATCCTACCATTTCTATTCAAATGATGAGACTACAATGCCATATGAATAGTGAGATAAATTAGTCCTATGAAATATCTCAATTTCACTCGATTTACCAAACGTCAAAAATTTTTGGACTTCTTAGATTATTTTTTATAAAAATTAAAGTATGTCATTAGTGGTTCAATTGGTCTACTATTTTATTTATAATTTCATTTCAGATTCACTAGTTTGATGATAGATCAATGATAGTTTTGCATTTAATGTATGACAATGGGTAGTTAAATTTTAAATTAAATTTAAAGAAGAAAGAGAAGTGATCTGGTATTGCATGTATACAGAAAAGAAATAATATGGACATACTTACAATAAGTTGGCATGAGAGGTGTGACAGTTAATTTTTGAGCAAACAACGTTATGTGATAATACAAAACTCATTAGATAAGAACTCTATTGTTGGGTTCATAGTATATAAATGAAGTGGGAATGGAAAAAATGGAGAAAAATCATGGAAGAAAGGAGATACCAATTTAGAAGGTATACTCCCAAAGTGGAAAGTCCACTAATTCTCCCACATTGGTGGGAGAAGGAAACTTTGTAGTATTTATATTAATGAATACTTACTCCACATGATAAGTGAGGCAAGAAAATAGAGATGCTTCGCGCCATCGTCGTCGTCGCTCGCTCGGCTCGGTGTCAGATTCAGATTCGAATTTGGCAAATGAGATCTGTCTTTTTAGACAAATTTATTTGATGAAAATCTGATCTGAATATATGTAAAATGCAGGAAATATTTTCTGTTGGACTCCATTTATATTCCGAAATAGTGTTTTGAAACTGTGCAGTGACCAGTGTTTCAAAACTGTGCATTGAACAGTGTTTCAAAACTGTGCAGGCACTGTTTTTGAACTAATGCTGCTTCAGAACTGCTGTATTGTTTCTGAACTGATGTACTGGTTGAAAAAACTGATGCAACCATTCAGCAAAAAGAACACACTTATTCATGAAACAAGATGACTGTTCAGGAAAAGATGTAATCTTTCATGAACAGACATAAACTTACAGCAAAGGTGGAACCTTTGGATTGAACCATTGCCTCTCTTCAGAAGAGGAATATTGTGGCTATAAATAACCTGCTTTCTTTCACAGGTTAAGATAGAACAATTTTCAGAATTATAAGCTTCTTCTTCTTCTTAAAAATACAATTTAAATACTCTAAGTGTGATCATACAAACCGTTAGTGTGTTCGAAGAATCCGCCTATTTGAGGTATCGCTATAGTCGGATTGAAGGTCATTTTATCCTGAGAGAAATATTCTATAACCTCGGGTACAGTGAGGGGAATTATTCCTTAAGGAAAGTCCGTGAATTCGGGCGACTTGTCCTTAATCATTTCTGTTTCATCTTTATTTTCTGAAAAATAAATACACCTCTTGGAAACGTCATTTTGATCTTGTGTTAAGGGTATTTAATACTTCATTGTGTTCTTGTTCATATTTAAACTCGAGTTGAAGTTGTTGTTCTATTATACAGATTCTACGTATCCATAAAATGGAAGATAACAATCTTAAGGAATAATTTAACAGAATCTGTATTGCTTGTTTTTGGAGATTAAAGCTTAGGCTTTCTTCTCCGCTTGAATTTAACTAGTGATTAGAAGACATAAAATCTTCATCACAAGTTAAGGTTCACTCGGTTGACAATTCGAAGTAATAAAAACTTCATCGTTAACTAGAAACAAGAAGAAGAAGAGTTTAAAGTTATTTAACTTTATTAATAGTATTCTGAAAAATACTAATTTTTCTGTCTTGTGGTGATAGGAAAAATGAAAACTGAAAGTCAAATTATGGATGCGACAACGTCTATGGGGGCAAATAATATTGCCACATCAAGTCGCATAAATGCTTCGCCAATGATGGCACCGGCGGAGAAGCCCAGAAAATTTTCTAGCATTGATTTCAAGCGGTGGTAACAAAAGATGTTCTTTTACCTCACCACTTTATGTCTACAACGGTTCACTAGCGGAGACGCTCCCGAGGTGCCCGAGGAAACCTCAGACAAAGACCGCTTCGTTATTGTAGAAGCTTGGAAACATTCGGATTTTCTTTGCAGGAACTATATTCTGAGTGGTCTCCAAGACGACCTCTATAATATTTATAGGGGAACCAAGACATCAAAGGAACTGTGGGCGCACTTGAACGAAAATATAAAACGGAGGATGCAGGAATTATGAAATTCCTTATTGCACGGTTCCTGGACTTCAAAGTAATTGATAGCAAATTCGTTGTCTCTCAAGTGCAGGAGTTGCAAGTCATCATACATGATCTCCTAACAGAAGGTTTAATTGTGAATGATGCTTTCCAAGAAGCATCGATAGTTGAGAAGCTACCACTTTTATGGAAAGACTTCAAAAACTACTTAAAGCATAAACGCAAGGAGATGACCGTCGAAGATCTTATTGTCCAACTTCGTATTGAAGAGGACAATAAAGCTGTCGAAAGAAGGTCAAAGGGAAATTCTACAATGAATGGAGCACATATTGAAGAAGATGGCCAAAACAACTCAAAAAAAAAAAAGAAAGATGAACATAGAAGCAATCAATCCAAGAAAAAGTTTAAGGGAAAATGCTTCAACTGTGGCAAAATTGGCCACAAGTCCACAAATTGTCGAGCCCCGAAGAAAGGTAAGAAAAAGGACCACGCAAATATGATTGAGTCCAACAAAGAATATGATGATTTGTGTGCTATGTTCACGGAATGCAACTTGATGGGGAATCCATGCGAATGGTGGATGGATTCTGGTGCCACACGCCATGTTTGAGCAAACAAAGAGTTGTTCTCGTCATTTGCTCCGGCTCAAGTAGAAGAAATGCTCTCTATGGGCAACTCCGCTACTGCTAAGGTGGAGGGAACAGGAAAAATTTATTTAAAGATAGCTTTCAGCAAGGTCTTGACACTGAACAATGTGCTATATGTTCTGGAGTTACATAGGAACTTCATTTTTGTTTCACTCCTAGATAAGAATGAATTCAAATGTGTAACCGTTTCTGGAAAAATTGTAATTAGCAAAGGAGAAATATATGTAGGAAAAGGCTATCTCACGGAGGGCCTTTATAAGATAAATGTAATGACTGTTGAAATAAATAAAAGTTTGAATTCATCTTATTTACTTGAGTCTTATAATTTATCGCATGAATGTTTAGGCCATGTTAATTACAAAACGTTACGAAAACTGATTAACTTAGAAGTTTTCCCAAACTTTGAGTGTAATAAATCTAAGTGTCACACGTGTGTGGAATCGAAGTATGCAAAGCATCCTTATAATTCCGTTGAAAGGAATTCCAATCCCTTAGACTTAATACACACTGACATTTGTGATATGAAGTCAATACCATCTCGTGGTGGGAAAAAGCATTTCATAACTTTTATTGACGACTGCACTAGATATTGTTATGTGTACTTGCTAAATAGTAAGGATGAAGTAATAGATGCATTTAGGCAATATAAAACTGAAGTTGAAAATCAGTTAGACAAAAAGTTCAAAATGATAAGAAGTGATAGAGGCAGAGAATATGAATCTCCCTTTGCATAAATATGTGTAGAGAATGGAATAATTCATCAAACTACGGCCCCGTATTCACCCCAATCTAATGGAATTGCAGAAAGTAAAAACCAAAATTTGAAGGAAATAATGAATGCCTTACTTATAAGTTCTGGTTTACCGTAAAACTTATGGGGGGAGGCCATCCTTACGGCCAATCATATACTCAACAGAGTTCCCCAAAGTAAGTCACAATCAATTCCTTAGGAAAAATGGAAAGGAAGGAAACCTAGCTTGAAATATTTCAAAGTGTGGGGTGTCTAGCGAAGGTTCAAGTTCTTATACCTACAAGGGTTAAGATAGGACCTAAAACGGTGGACTGCGTGTTCATAGGATATGCTAAAAGTAGTAAAGCATGTCGATTTTTGGTTCATAAATCTTAACATCCAGATATTAATGAAAATACGGTAATTGAATTAGACAATGCTGAATTCTTTGATAATATTTACCCATATAAAATTAGACACGAACAATCTAGCGGAGGATCTAAATGACCTGGAGATAAACCAAGTAAGAATGTACATAATGAAGAAAATCCAAGATGTAGTATACATCAAAGAACGTCAACTTCGTTTGGATCGGATTTTGTAACATTTCTCTTAGAAAATGAGCCTCAAACATTTAAAGAAGCGACGTCATCGTCAGATTCATCCTTTTGGGAAGAGGCAGTCAATAGTGAGATTGATTCAATCTTAAACAACCATACATGGGAATTGGTTGACCTTCCTCTCGAAAATAAACCTTTAGGTTCTAAATGGATCTTCAAAAGGAAAATGAAGGTGGATGGTACTATTGACAAATACAAGGCAAGACTTATAGTAAAAGGCTTCACACAGAAGGAAGGCCTTGATTACTTTGATACATACTCGCCAGTAACAAGGATAACCTCGATTCAAATGTTAATTACCTTGGCGGCGGTATATAATCTTCAAAAATGGATTTGAAAACCGTATTCCTAAAGGAGATTTGGAGGAAGAAATTTACATGGAATAACCTGAGGGTTTTGTGGTTCCAAGAAAGAAAAACAAGGTGTGTGAACTTATCAAGTCACTATATGGACTAAAGCAAGCACCAAAACAATGGCATGCGAAGTTTGACCAAACCATGTTGGCAAACAGATTCAAAATAAATGAATGTGATAAATGTGTTTATATTAAAAACACTCCAAATAACGAAGTCATTATATGTTTATATGTGGATGATATGTTGATCATTAGTAGAGACATTTCTAACATAAATATAACAAAACAAATACTCAAGAGCAAGTTTGATATGAAGGACCTTGGAGTCGCAATGTTATCTTAGGTATAAGAATCCATCGAACTTCACAAGGGTTGGCATTGTCACAGTCTCGTTATATCAAAAAGGTACTTGACAAGTTCAAGTATATGGAATTTGGTATTGCCAAGACTCCATTGGATGCGAGCTTTGCACTTTGAAAGAATGAAGGTGAAAGTGACTCGTAATTAGAGTGCGCAAGAGTATTAGGATGTTTAATGTATATAATGAACTGTACACGACCATACATAGCATGCGCTATCAGTAAATTGAGTCGGTATATGAGTAATCCCAACAAAACTCACTGGATGACAATGAAAAGAGTTTTGGGGTATCTTAAATACACTCAAAATTATGCTTTGCATTATAATAAATATCCTGCGGTACTTGAAGGATATAGTGATGCAAATTGGATCACTGGATCAAATGAAGTAAAATCCCCAAGTGGATATATATTTACTATCGGTGGAGGAGCAGTTTCTTGGAAATCATCCAAACAGACTTGTATCGCCGCTCTACAATGGAATCTAAATTTATCGCATTAGATAAAGCCGGTGAAGAAGTAGAATGGCTCTGGAATTTCTTGAAAGATATTCCGTATTGGCCTAAGCTAGTGGCACCAGTATGTATACACTGTGATAGCCAAGCGGTAATAGGTAGGGCAGGGAGCATGATGTATAACGGTAAATCTCATCATATAAGACGAAGACATAATACCGTAATAGAACTTGTCTCTAGTGGAATTATCACTGTAGACTATGTAAAGTCAAAGGATAATGTGTCGGATCTACTTACAAAAGGCCTATATAGAGAAGAAGTGGAAAGAATATCCAAGGGAATGGGTTTAAGGCTTAGGACAAGTCAGAAGGCAGTGACTCTACCTTGCAGACTGGAGATCCCAAAAGCTAGGTTCAAGGAAATCAAACAAAGTTGTGTCTGACAGGTTCAACATTGTCAATTACCCAACCCATTCTCATGATGTAGACAATGTATAGTAAACAAGTATAAGACTTAAGGTGAAAATTCTTTTAATAATTATCTAAATTTCGCAGATTTGACCAAATAGTTTAATCTACAGGATTGAACGTTTAGAAATCACCTATGTGTGGGCGAAGTGGAAGCCGCTTCAAAGAGAATGTTAGTAAAGGCCTATTCTCTAACATCTCATGAAAATCGGGACGTGTTTATGGCTGAAAAGAATAAAATTGTAAGAACCATAAACGGTAAAAGATTGGTTGTGTGACATGTGTTGTCTAGGTGTACATTAAAGATCGATGGTTCAAATATATCAAATCTACCGACTGACCGAGTGCATCCGATGCATGTTCACTATGGAAAGTTAAAAGGGAAACTCACTTATCCAGATGCAATCAGTCTTTACTTGATGATCACATACTTGTCCGTAAAACTTTTACTAAAAATAGCCATTCCCCATTCATATGGGGGATTGTTGGGTTCATAGTATATGAATGAAGTTTGAATGGAAAAAATGGAGAATAATCGTGGAAGGAAGGAGATACCAATTTTAGAAGGTGTATCCCAAAGTGGAAAGTCCACTAATTCTCCCACATTGGTGGAAGAAGGAAAATTTGTAGTGTTTATATTAATGAACACTTAATCCACATGATAAGTGAGGCAAGAAAATAGAGATGCCTCGCACCGTCGTCATCATCGCTCGCTCAACTTGGTTTCAGATTTGGATTTGGATTTGACAAATGATCGATCGATGAGATCTATCTTTTTGGATAAATTTTATTTGACGAAAATCTGATCTGAATATATGTATAATGCAGGAAATATTTTCTGTTGGACTCCATTTATATTCCAAAATAGTGTTTCAAAACTGTGTAGTAAAAAGTGTTTCAAAACTTTGTAGGCACTGTTTTTGAACTAATTCTGCTTTAGAATTGCTGTATTATTTCTGAAATGATGTATTGGTTGAAAAAACTGATGCAACCATTCAGTAAAAGAACACACTTATTCATAAACGTGTTTTTGAGATTCCGTAATCTGAAAGACAGAAAACTGTATAACTTAATAGCTGAAAATCTATACACTTGGGCAAACAAACCTGAGCTGAATACACTAATTACTGTACTGATACTGTGAGAGGTATTATATAACCAACATATCCCAATTTTAGATAATCAGGGTCCAACCTGTAACTCTAGTTAGAAAGGTGTCAGCACAGTACCACGAGTACTAACACTGGTTGTGTGGATCCACTAAATTGGTGTCCCGAATGACTAAGGAGCCACCCTCTACTGGCAGGCGCTCTCATGAGATATATGTCAACCCTCAACTGGCAAGTGGAAATCTCAAACCTATGCTGGCTGCTTAATTCTGGAACTCAGGGACTATTACTAGAGGTCACACTTTCTACTGGTAGGTAAACCCCCATCCTTGGGTTCGTTTGGTGTTAAATCCTACTCCCAGCTGAACTGACACTGACACTAGACTGAACTAAACTCTACTGAACATTATTACATAACTGACAATGCTCGTTGTGATCATAAATATCTAAGTAAATAGTAATACTCATGGTTTAACTGAAACCATTACTTGAAAGATCCGAAATTATGTAAAACATATAGGTATCAGGTGTTCATAACCCGCCAACACTGAATGATCAAAATATAGTATTAAGGCTTAGAATTGTAGTATGAAATCATAGTTCAAAGATCCCAAAACATAGATATTTCATCAAAAATGTGAGAATCATGAACTTGAACATGAGAATGTATTAAAATATGGGAAAATAGCACGGTTACGTGACTAAGATCATAACTTGATAATATAACATGAAATTCACTTGAATATAACATGAGGGATTGAAACCTAAAGCATAGGTTAACCTAATTTTTCATGGAATCATTCTTGAAGTGAATTGAGTCAAACTTCTAAGGAAAAACATAAATTTAGTCCATATTAAACTTACAAAACTCCATAAAAAAGAAAAAATCCATTCTTTAGTTGAAAAAAGGGTTTTTGGGAACCATGGGTGAAAATGACCCATGGATGAACATCCACATAGCTTAAGCTTCTTAACTTGGGAAAGAAACCCTATTCTTGATGCTTTCTTGAAAGTTTTTGAACTTGGGGAGCTTGAATTCTTGATTACTTGGGGAAAAAGGAATTAAATTTGTTCTTGCGGAAAGAGGAGGATTTTCTTGAGAGTGATTTTAAGAAGAAGGATAAATAATACCCTAAAAGATGCCCCAAGTCCTATTATGGATGATTTCGGTTAAGGGGAAAAAGACCTAATTTCCCCTTAATCATTTAAATCAAGAACTAGATGCAACATCCTCACCATGATGCAGTCTTATCCTGGTCAAAAGAATCCTTCACCGTAACGCGGTCAGTATGAGGTTAGGACTAATGCCATAATGCAAGCTTATTGCAGTGACCTATTGGTTTCGTGATTAAAACATGCCCCAAACCTTATCCGAAAAATCTAAAAATCCTCCGAGGCATACTTTTTACATCCCCGAGCATGAATTAACTCAAAAACCAA
This sequence comes from Capsicum annuum, assembly GCF_002878395.1. Lineage (NCBI taxonomy): Eukaryota > Viridiplantae > Streptophyta > Magnoliopsida > Solanales > Solanaceae > Capsicum > Capsicum annuum. Next base: position 168,101,317 of record NC_061122.1, read on the forward strand.
TGTCTTAGGGTTAGGAAAACCAAAATAAAAATCCTTGAAGTTTAGGAGTCTTGAAAATGACTAAGTCCCCAACACTTAGGGAAAATTTTAAGCCTTAAGCCCCTTATGAATGTAGATAGGAGCTGAATCAAGCTAAGATTATTATGGGGTATTACAATATCTCCCCCTTGGGAATATTCATTCTTGAATGAGGCTGGTTAGACTGAGAGTACTGTACTAAAGCATCTGAGATCATATACTAAACATGAATGACTTAGAACCTGATTATACAACTGAGTCTGAAACATGATACATAAACTGAACTGGTTTTGTGAATCATGCAATGACATAAGAATGGTTACATAGCTGGAACAGAGAACAAAAAAGAATCTATCTAAAGAAAATTTATTACCTCAAGCCAAATCTGAGTTTGCAGATAAAAGATAAGGGTACTTGTTTCGCATATCTACTTCTGCTTCTCAAGTAGCTCCCTCAATGTACTGATTCCGCCAAAGAACTTTAACCAAGGGAACTTATTTATTCCTTAGCCTATGAATCTGACAATCAAGGAAATCAACTGGGACTTCTTCATAGGAAAGGCTATCCTTAACGTCTATATCTTCCAAAGAAATAACTACAACTGAATCACCAATACATTTCTTTAATACCAAAACATGGAACACCGGATGCACTAATGCCAAATCTGCAGGCAACATAAACTCATAAGCTACCTTCCCAAAATGGTTTAAGATTCCATAAGGACCAATGTATCGGGACTAAGTTTCCCCTTCTTGCTAAATATTTTCAATCCCTTCATAGGCAAAATTTCTAAATAAACTAAATCACTAACTTCAAATTTAAGATCTCTTCTCCTCACATCTGCATAAGATTTCTAATGACTTTGGATTGTTTTCAGCCTCTCCTGAATTAATTGAACTTTCTCCTTTGCCTCAAATACTGAATTTGGACCTATCAATGCAGCCTTACCTACTTTAAACCAACCAATCTATATCTCCTTCCATAGAGAGCCTCAAATAGAGCCATCTGAATACTGGAGTGATAACTAATGTTGTAAGCAAACTCAATCAAAGGTAAGTGGTCATCCCAACTACCTTTAAAGTCAATAACATATGCCCTCAACATATCTTCTAAGGTCTGAATGATTCTCTTTGGCTGACCATCTGTCTGAGGATGAAAAGTTGTACTGAGATGTACTTGGGTACCAAGACCCTTCTGAAAGGCCTTCTAAAATTGAGAGGTAAATTGAGTACCTTTATTTGAAATAATGGACAATGGAATCTCATACAGCTTAACCAACTCCCTAATGTAAAGCCTAGCATAATCCTCAGCTAAGTATGAAGTATGAACTGGCAAGAAATGAGCTAACTTGGCCATTCTATCCACAGTAAACCATATCGAATCATGCTAATGATGCGTACGAGGCAAAATTGTCATAAAATCCATGTTCACCATTTACCACTTCCAAGTGGGGATGCTAAACTCCTGCAATGTACCACTAGGCCTTTGGTGCTCAACTTTGTCCTACCGACAACTTGGAAACTTAGCCACAAACTCTGTAATATCCTTCTTCATATCACTCCACCAATAGATTTCCTATAAATTGTAGTACATCTTAGTAGCTCTTGGTGAAATAGAATACTGCGCACTATGTGCTTCTGCAAGTATGTCCTATCTCGAACTATCAACATATGAAACACATGCCCTAACAATGAAGCACACCATCTCCCCCTTGGGAGAAAACCTCTACTTTTTGATCTCTAACTGCCTCCTTCAACTTAACCAAACTAGGATCCCTATCTTGCTTTTCTTTCACTTCAGCAACTAATGAAGATTCCTAATCATTCTAAACCCATATACTACCTTTAGCTGAATCAACCGATTGAACACCTAATCTAACAAGTTGATGAACCTCATGAACTAACTTTTTCTTATCCTCCTCAATATGAGCAACACTAACCATAGATAACCTACTAAGGGCATCTTCCACTATATTGGCCTTGCCCAGATGATACAACATACTCATATCATAATTTTTTAAAAACTCAAGCTACCTTCTCTGACAAAGATTTAGATCTTTCGGCATGAATACATACCATAAACTCTCATGGTTAGTGAACAAGTCAACATTAACCCCATAAAGATAATGTCTCTAAATTTTGAAGGAAAATACAACAGCTGCTAACTCAAGATCATGGCTAGGATAATTCTTTTCATAGTGTTTAAGCTGTTTAGTGCCGTAGACTATGACCTTGCCTCTCTGTATCCAAACACAACCAAGACTAACTCTGGAAGCATCATAGTAAACTACAAACCCATACAAACCATCTGGAAAAGTCAAAACTGGAGCGAAAGTAATTCGAGTCTTCAACTTCTGAAAAATCTTCTCACAAGAATCTGACCACTGAAATTTGACTTTCTTCTGAGTCAATTGATACACGGTGGATGTAATAGAAGAAAAACCTTAACCAAACCATCTGTAATAGCTAGCGAAAACCAAGAAACTTTGAATATCTGATGGAGAGATAGGTCAAGGCTAGTTTCTCACTATTTGATCTTTTGAGGGTCAACTCAAATGCCATCGTTAGAAATAATATGACAAAGGAAAGTCTACTGATCTTAGCCAAAATTCACACTTACTGAACTTGGTGAACAACTGATGAGGTCTAAGGGTTTGGAACAAAATTTTCAGATGGTTTACATGATCATTCTCACTACAAAAAAAGACAAGGATACCATCAATAAAGACTATGACGAATAGGTTCAATTACTATTTAAACGCCCTGTTCATTAAGTCCATGAAAGCTGTAGGGGCATTCGTTAGTCCAAGAGACATAACTAAGAATTTAAAGTGACCATACCTAGTTTTGGAGGTTGTTTTTGGAATGTCATATTCTCTAACTCTAAACTAATGATAGCCGGATCTGAGGTCTATCTTTGAGAAATAACTGACACCCTAAAGTTTGTCGAATAATTCATCAAATCTGGGGGGTGGTTACTTATTCTTGATTGTCTTTGTTCAGCTGACGGTAGTCAATGCACATTCTGAGAGAACCGTCTTTATTACGCACGACCAAGAATGGAGTGCCCCATGGAGAAATACTGGGCCTGATAAAAACCCTTATCTAAGAGATCTTTTAACTGTTCTTTCAACTCCTTAAGCTCAGCTAGGGACATTTTGTAAGGTGGAATAGAGATAAGATGGGTATCTAGTAGGAGATCTATTCTGAAGTCAATTTCCCTTTTGGGAAGAGCTCTGATAAGATCTTTAGGGAGCACATCTAGAAATTCCTTTACTATTAAAACTGACATGAGACTTGGAGTTGCAGAACTAGAGTCTTTAACCCGAATAAGATGGTAAACAAACCCTTTAGATATCATATTTCTTTATTTAATATATGAAACAATCTAACCCCTAAGCACTGAGATACTACCTCTCCATTCATTGATTAGTTCATTAGGAAACTAAAACTGAACAACTTTATTTTTGCAATCAACTGAGGCATAACATAAGTGGAGCCAATCCATGCTAAGAATGACATCGAAATTAGTTATTTCTAACTACATAAGATCAACTGAGGTGATTTTCCAAGATATTGTGACCAAGTAATTTTGTATACCCATCTGGCTATAATAGATTTACCCACTGGGGTAGACACTTAGAAAGGCTTTGCTAATGTTTTGGGACTGATGCCAAATTTGAAGGTTTTATTAGAAATTATAAAAAAAGTTAATCTTTGGGATCTAAGAATGCATAAACAAGAAGATGGAAAACTTATAGCGTAATCGTAACCATATCATAAGAACTTTCCTAATCATACTAAGTCTAGAGAGCATATAACCTATTCTAGCGCTGCCCACTGGTGTCACTGGATGTAGCATCCTGTTGAGTCGGGTGACCTGCTGAATTTGAAGAACGATTGGAGTGACCTTGCTAACCAGCCCTCGGGAAATCCCTAACCCTATGTCTTGGCTTTCCACAACCAAAACACATATCACTAACAACCTTACACTTACCCTGATCATTCCTACCACATTCCAGCAAAGTGGATTAGTGTGATCACTATTCACACTACCCTTGGACTTAGAGCCTAGCACCTTTTACCGTCTGTCTTGCCTAAACTTAGGCACTAGTGCACTAGCTAAAGATGGAGTTATGGCTGAAAATTTCTAATGGAACTTAGAATGGTTACCACCTTTTGACCTTTGTTGAGAAACATTAAAACTACCTGTTCTGGCCCTCTTGTTCTCTCTATCTCTTCTTATACTTTTCCTTCTTAATCTGCTAAGCATGAACCATAAGCCTAGATAGGTCCTTATCCTTAATCAATATAGTAGTCCTACACTCCTTAACCACGCTATTAGATACACCAGACACAAACTTACTCATTCTAGAGCTATTATTTGCTACCATAGAAGAAGCATACCTGGCCAACTGAGTGAACTTAAGAGGGTACTCCTTTATACTTATATTACCCTACTTCAAATTATAAACTCCTGAACCTTAACTTCTCTCAACTCTAAGGGAAAGAACCTACCTAAGGAAGTTATAGAAATTTTCTCCCACTTTACCGGCCCTGCATCAATACTACAATCTTTCTTTCACTACTTAAACTAGGTGTGAGCTACATCCTACAATTGATATACAAAAAAATTTTCACTCTTACTTAAAGTGATGCCCATGATATCTGTCACTTTTTACACAATATCCAGAAACTCCTGTGGATCCTCCTTAGACTTGAATCCTAAAACAAAGGGGGATTCAATCGAGTAAAATCTTGAATCCTAACTACAACTATATTTGCCACTGGATTGGTTGAGGAAATATCCTAGTAGTTGTTCTGGATAGCTATATAGTGGGCTAAGGTAGTGAAAAAAGCCTTGAATTTAGTGTGGAAGACATGTTCATTCAGGGGATCTTCCCCAATAGATGGAGGTGTAGGTTGATCTCCGTTCCTTCTTTTGTTGATTTTTCTGGGAGGCATTATCTGTAAGAAGAATGAATGATAAGTTAGAAAGAGGAATTATGCTGAGCTCATGCTTTTTCACATGATATGAATACTGAAAGAAGAGAAAATTTCCTAAAAATATCTCTTAGCCTCTTGTCCATAAGTCTGGCGTGCTTCACACCCATGCAAAAGACTCTACTCAACGTGACTTTTAGACACTCTAGGACACTTTAATAACTCTAGGCTCTGATACTAAGTTTTATCATGACACGAGGCTACCCCTAGTTGCGACAATGATGCTTACGACCACCAGGGCCATAAGCTAACTCATGAGTTGGTACCTGCTGTGAGCACTAAGTAATACTATAATGTAATACATAAATAAAAAATACACTGATAAGGTACTGTAAAACTTAATACTGGAATATGAAGCAAAGCCTATCAAAAATATCTGATAAAATACTAGAAAATAAATTGTCTATTTGAAATAACTGGTAATACTGAAATGACTGACTGACTGTCTAACTAATTATTTGAAAGCCTCTATACATCATGGGGAGTTGATGGGATAGACCCTCAACTAACTCTAACTAACTGAACATGAGAAAATACTAAAGTAACTAAAATAAACAAATTATGTCCTCGATGGATAAGGACTCACCACTACTGCTGCTGAGTAATGCTAAGTTGTCTAAGAGCAGTCTAGAAATTATGCATCCAAACTTATATTATAAGACAACATAGAGTAAAGAAAAGTATGAGGTCAGTACTTTGAATATACTGTATATGAGATAAGGACTGGCTGAAATGAATAAGTTATCTGAGCATAAATGCATGAACATGTAATATCTGAGAATGCAAGACCAAGCAACAATATGTTTCTGAGATTCTGTAATCTGAAAAATTGAAAGTTGTATAGGTTAATTGCTGAAAATCTGTACACTTGGTCAAGCAAACCTAAATTGAATACACTAATTACTGTACTGAGACTATTGGAGGTATCATAGAATCGACATGCCCCAATTTGAGCAAATCGGGGTCTAACCTATAGCCCCAGTTAGAAGGATGTCTGTACCATGCCATGAGTACTAACACTAGTAGTGTGGATCCTCTAAATTGGTATCCCGAAGGACTAAGGAGCCACCCTCTACTGGCAGGCGCTCTCATGTGATATGTGTCAACCCTTGACTGGCAGGTTGACATCTCAAACCTATGCTAGCTACGTATTTCTAAAACTTAGGGACTGCTAACAGAGGTCACACCCTCTACTGGCATATGAGCCCCTATCCTTAGTTTTGCCTGGTGCTAAATCTTACTCCCAACTGAATTGACACTAGCACTGGACTGAACTAAACATAACTGAGCATTATTGCATAACTGATAGTGCTCACCATGATTATAAATTTCTGTGTAAATAGTAATATTCATGTTTTAACTAAAACCATTACTTGAAAAATCAAAAATCATGTAAAAAGCATAGGTATTAGGTGTTCATAACTACCAACACTGAATGATCAAAATACAGTATTAAGTCGTAGAACTGTAGTATGAAATCATGGTTCAACGATCCCAAAACATAGACATTTCATCAACTATGTGAGAATCATAAAATTTAACATGGGAATGTCTTAAAACATGGGATAAAAGCATGGTTGCATGACTGAGATCATAACTTGATAATATAACATGAAATTCACTTGAATATAGCATAGAGGATTGAAACCTAAAGCATGGGTTAACCTAATTTTTCATGGAATCATTCTTGAACATGAATTTATTCAAACTACTAAGGAAAAACATACATTTAATCCACTTTTAACTTTCAAACTCCATAATAAGAGAAAAATCCATTCTTTAGTTGAAAAAAAGGGTTTTGGGGCTCCATGGGTGAAAAGGACCCATGGATGAACATCCACATTCCTTAAGCTTCTTAACTTGGTAAACAAACCTTATTCTTGATGCTTTTTTGAATGTTATTGAACTTGGGGAGCATGAATTCTTGATTACTTAAGGAAAAAGAAATTGAATTTGTTCTTGGGAAAAGAGGAGGGTTTTTTTAGATTGATTTTTAGAAGAAGGGCAAATTATGCCTTAAAAGATACCCTAAAAGATGCCCTTAGTCGTGTTATGGAAAATTTGGATTGATGAGGAAAAGATCCAATTACCCCTCGATCATTTAAATTATGAACTGAGTGCAACATCCTCACCGCTATGTAGTCTTATCTTGGTCGAAGGAATCCCTCACCGTGATGCAGTTAGTATGAGATCAGGACTGATGCCGCAGTGTGGGATTATCACGGTGACCCACTAGCTTCATGATTGAAACATGCCCAAAACCTTATCTAAGAAATCCAAAACTCCTCTGGGGCATACTGTTTACATCCCTGAACATGAATTAACTCAAAAACCAATGTCTCAGGGTCGTAAAGACTAAAATAAAAATCCTCAATATTTAGGAGTCTTAAAAATGACTAAGGCCCCTATACTTAGTGAAAATTTCAATCCTTAACTAGGAGTTGAATCGAGCTTAGAGTGCTACGGGGTATTACAATAACTTTTACATAGATCTTGTATATATATATACATCTATCTATCTATCTATCTATCTATCTATATATATATATATATATAAAATATTCAATAAGTAATAAGTTTGAATATAAACACAACTTTTGTTGTAATTTACTTGATATTACCATAAGAATTCCTAAATTTTAAATTTTAAATTCGTTATTTTTTGTAGGGTACATCCAACACGAAAAGGGAGATCAAATATAATAGAAAAGAACAAATTAAAAATAGAATAAAATAGTAAAATATTAAAATAAAGAGGAACAAGATAAAGTAACTTATATGTACCTAGTACCTACTAAGAAAAACTTTGATTTGGAGAACAAGATTGCGTAACTATGACACACTATAATGGAGAAGAAGATAGTTGTTTATACCTAGTACTTCTTAAGATTTTGAATTGTGGTTATTTATATATTTTACATTTTAATATTTATAATGATTTAAGTAGATTTTAATTTTAAACCCTTTTATTATTTTTAGTACTCTATTTTAATTAATTCATGGAATAACACATTCACTGGTCCAATCCACATTGCTCAAACCCACGAACCATGGAATTAAGAAGTTATATTTTTAAATGGGTTACGAAAGCTAAAGCACAATTCTATCAAATTATAGGTTGGGTCGGTCTATACTAATAGACCTAACACACGTTGATGGCACTACTTTTTAATAAGTGTTAGTCCCTTGGACGATGAAGGGCAGTATCATAATTGTGTCTTTTGAATAGGATCATTTATGTGTTGTCATTTATATTTTTAGAAATCCATGTGGTATTATAAATTCCACCATATCTTTCTCTTTATCCCTTTCAGACACATTCTTCTCCCTAATTTTTTCTAGATGAACAAAAATAGTATGCTTTTCTTCATTTAATTTTAATCTCTTTATTCTTATTTTTTGTGTGTGGTTTGTTTTTGGTGATTTATTTACTAATTCTTCCTCCTTATTTATCTAAATGATTCTTCATTCTCACCACTCAAACATACATCTTTAACTCATAAATAATTTCTTGTTGTGTTGAATACTTTATTGTATAGTTGCTTTGTATCTATAGATGGTTTGGCATCTTAATTGCGTTTATAAATTTACGTTGTGACATTTTTCTATAATGTTAATAACATAAATTGCTTCAATTTGGAAGAACTTAGTGGAAATATTGTAAATTTAATATTGAATTGAATTTTGCTTTCTTTTTTTTTACAAGGCTTTGATAAATCAGCCATTAGCTGCAAAGTTGTACTTCAGTAATTGCATTAATTTTGAAATAAAGTTCATGGTAATTCCGTTGATTACTTCAACTTGAATAATGAATCATCCTCCCCGATGAACAAGAAAAGGTTAAATACCTAAAATCCTAAAAACAACAAGAAATAGAATAATAAAATTTTAACAAATAACTTTAGACTGCTGCATAGGTATAAAAATTTAAAACATAAGCGTCTCAAACATATAATGTCTAAGCTTCTTTAGGTCCACTTAATTCTCAACAAGCAAGATTAAAACTTTCTTTTTTGTTAGAACTTACAAAGTAAACAGATAAAGATATTACAATAAATGTACTGCAAGTCAGCTCTTAAAAGAAACTTCTTACCTAATCCAACTTCTATCTTACTTCAGTGGTGAAATCTATATAACATCAAATTTATAATGATTTATCTCATTCTTAAACGAATATTAAAGCTTTTTTTACTATGTGTTGAAGTTGAATTAACATTTAAATGACAAGTCTTTATTCCTGAAAATAGTGAACAATGGTAATTGATGAATCTTGTTATACATGAGGGCTTAATTAGGGTATAATGATGAGGCAAAGCTATGATTTGAAGCTTATGGATTTAGAATTTTAGTAGAGTTTCAACCAAAGCTAAAAACTGATTTCTCTTATAATCAATAATCACTTATCTAATAGTTCTTGTATCAAAAGTCTCTTTTTTGGTTGAGAAAAATTAGAACAATAAGGAAATGATATTATGAAATGAGAAAAAGTAACATTATGAATTAAGTGATTAACTTGATTTTGTCATATTGTCTTTTGTACTTCTCAGAGTAACTTTATGAATTAAATGATTAACTTGATCTTGTCATATTGACTTTTGTACTTCTTTATGTATTTTTTAGTTGCTCTTTTATTTTCTCTATTCTACCACTTTGAGTTATTCACTGATAAGTAATCCTACAATGAAGAGCTTCCACTTTTTGGAGTATTAAACTGAATATATTTCTTATATATTAGTGAAACTCTTTAACTTCTTTGATAACTATAGAAATAAAAGAGCAAGTATTAACAATGCATCTAATGCTACTTCTATCAGGTTAGATTTACTTTTTATGTTGATTAGTTTCATTTTTATGTGTCAAAATTCCAGGAGTTTACTCAACACTACTGCAAAGGACAATTCTTTTGACTTCAGCCATCTTTCAATTCTATAAACTTACCTGAAGTAAACAACTTCAAAATAGTAAGAGAATTTTTCTATGTTAGTTATCCTCCAAAGAGAATTTAGTGCAACAACTTGATAAAAAATAATAGTTAATCTCTCTGTTACTGTAGTGAGCTTGAAGTGTATTCCTTACAATAATTCATTCCTCTTCATAGTAAGGATTTTAGAAAATGCTACAATATACATAGAATTTAACTTTAAAAAGCCTTAAGGACATACTTGGATATATCTAAAACCTTATACATCTAAAACCTTAACGTTTGTATTTATTATAATTAGTTGATGTATTGTAACTGCATGTATTTAATTTGCTTTTAACTTATTGAAATCCAATTTCAATGATACATGTATGTCATTGACAACAAAATTTAATACATCAATACATATTGATCCTTCTTATCCACAATGTCAGCAGCTACAAACATGGTATTATCTTTATATATTCTCATTGCTTCTTCTTCTGCATAAATATTATAAATAATTAACACTTTCCTTATACACGGGGTCACAAAAAATAAAGAAGTACTTGTTTCATACACTTTGAGGAGTACATCCAAATCAAACTTTGAGGAATACAACCAAATCTAGATCTCTTATCTCTATTTCCATTGATGAAGAAGTTGTCACAAATGCAACTATGTCTTACAACAAGATGTTAGTAAAAATTTTCATTTATTATTTCATATTACTATCTACTATAGAAATCATTACTTTGACCTTCCAAGCACAAGGACAAGTATTCTCAATTAACGTAAAGATATCCTTCCCACATGATCTCAACTCTTTCTATGTTTTAAATTGTTCAAAGTGTGAACCAAAAATACACTCTCTAAGTATACGAGAAATTTATTTTCTAAATTATTGGGGAAAATATATGTTTGTTCTCAAGTATTGTGGAATCTGTTATGCCTATATATTTATATTGGTTGTATCAAATTCTTTTGATCTCAATAAAAATTAACAACACCTTAAACACATAACCCTATTATAATGATCAAAACTATTGTTATGCTAAAATGAAAGTAAGATCATAGCTTAGTCTTTCCTTAGACAAAAGTTTAATAATTCAGGGTTGGCCTACTCTTAGGTGATTGTTAGTGTGTGGTGGTCTAGAGAAACATGGTAGTTATTAGAGAATTTTCTGGTAGTTTTGTTTTTATTTTATATTGAAGAATGAGTTTTAAAAGTCATAAAAACTTTTGATTCATACAACGGGTTAGTAGAACTCCAGTTATAACAATTATTGTAAAAGAGTTATTTCGTAATATCAAATTTAGAGAAGTGCATCATGAAATTACCAAAACTAGGATCAATTCCTAAGTTCGAGTTGGGGCTCGCTGTAGTGAAAAAAGTTCCACTGTAGTGGTAGAATCATTATTGCAATAGTAGCCTCATTTGGCTTGGGAGTCATTGTAATAGCTAATATGCAGTATTTTAGTTTTTAAAATTCGACAAGACAGATTTTTTATTCCCACCTTTCTAAAAATATCCAAGGGTGGAAAGAGCCATTTTTCTTTAGCTTTTGGGATTTTTCATCTTTGAGGTCTTTACACTCCAAACTTGAATTACTTTTTTAAATTCATAGAAATTATGACAGTCATAATCATAATGGAACTTGGAGGTTAGCCCTAAATTATAAACAGGTGGAAAATAGTGGAGATTTAGCTTATTATTAGTTGTTGATAAACTTAGGATGTTAGAAAACATTTCGTATGATAGAATTCTTGATTTTAATGTTAAGATAAGTAAAATTCAAGAGTTTAAAGGGTAGACAACCCTAAGATGATAAACTAGGGCAAATATTTGTGTTAAATTGATAAATTTGAGCTCCTAATATTTAGAAAGGATAAAATATTGTGTTAAATTTTTTAATTATTGTTTATAGATTAAGAACGGGTTGAGAATGATAGAAAGGGCAAGTTTGTGGCAATTTAGTGGTTACAAGCAGGGAATCGAGGTAGGTTATGGTTTTATTATAATAGAGACTTTCTTGAATTAGTGCTTATATATGAGTTGGGTATTTCTGATTTGTTTTTGGGCATTAGTTTTGATTATTGATTGTATTATGTATTGTGCATATGGTTTTGGAGATGGTATTGAGAAGACATATGGATGGGGTGTCACGCCTGCATTGTTATATGGACCAAGTATCATACCAATATTATTATTAAATCGGGTACCACGTTGTTAATGGTACATAGACTGAGGTCATCCCTTACAGGTTATATCTGAGAGTCCTTGCCAACTCTAGTATGTGTGCATATCCTGAATATATATTTATTGTGGTGATCATTTTTATAGAATTCTTTCTAAGAGTAATTAATATACTTGTATACTTCTTTTTATGATGAGATGAAGTGTTATGACTGTATTTGGGCGTTAATTAATTGTAAGCTGTGTTTGATTATTGGACTTGCATTTAATTTTTCTATTTTTATGGTGTTGAGTTGAGTGGGCCGATGATGCCCACCAATACTTAGTTGTTGTACTGATACTATATGTACTCTTCTTTTTGTTAAGTACGAAGTATAATACAATATTTGAGACAAGGCCTCAACTCTAGTTTGTGATACAGACATCTATTCAAGGGTGAATACCATGTCTAGGCAGTCATGGGATCATTCTTATATTGTTCATGTCCTTTGTTTTAGGACTATAACATTTCTTATTTAGTATTTTAGATTATATTTAGACTTGGTTTTTAGTACTATTTAGATGTTCTTGTATGGTGACTTTCAAGTCCTGAGGGTTGTAAAAATTAGCTAAACTTTTGCACTTTATTTTACTTATGAATATTATTTTAGTTAGTATTGAGCTTGCTTAATTAGTGATTTAATGTTAATTATATGAGGAAATATCTTCTGAAGGTTTGATTTAGTTGGTTAAGGGTTGGGTTAGAAGGTTCTCCTTTGTAGAATTAGGGTGGGTGCCACTCATGACCAATTAGGTCGTGACAAAGATGGTAGCAAAGAGCCGTCCCCTCCCCCATAGTAGGACACTCTAAATTTCATCTGGAATAAGGATGTGATAGTTGAGGAAGAAAAAATGGTAGCTCTAGTAAATATGGTGGTAGTGTAAAATGGTGTAGCTCTAGTTACTATGTCTCTAGAATTTATTCAGCAAGTGTTGGGTTTCTGAGTAGGTTGGATGGCATAGTTACTACTCTAGCAGTGCTTGCATTTCCACCCCAGCCTTGGAGTATGTTGTTACCGTATCACCCCATATAGATGAGGGCTATTAAATAAGGGTGTTTTCTCGACAAGTATTAGGACCAATGATGACTGATGATAAACATGGATTATTTTGTAAGTTTATGAAGATAAAACATCTAGTGTGGTTTAGGGTATTGAGTCAGAGAATGTATTTGATATAGATTAATTGCTAAAAATATTTGTACAAGATGGACATTGTGGAGAGGTATAATGAAGAGTTTGTGACATTTCTATTGCAGGAAGAGGCCAAGCAATGTTGGATGTATTTTGTAGAGTGTAGAGCAATTTACCTCTATTTACTTTGTCCCAATTATAGAACTTTTCATTTAAACACATTTTGGGCTTTTATTACTCATAACAAATTAAAGAATACACAACATGGCTAAATAACCCAAAACATAAAAGACAAGACAAAGCCTATTCTACCTAACCCAACCAGATGTGGCCTAAACCTATACCATATTATTACATATATAAAATGAAAAGGGTTTCCTAATTCCCACTTTACTCTACAATTTTATACTCCCTTCAACACTTGAGCTATGTTGTCACCATGGGTCAACCAAGGCCTGCTCCTCCTATTGATTTAGGTCATCAATTTTCTTCCTATGGATACCTGATATGCTGTTAAATTAGCTTTCAAGAGTCAATGTTCTAATCTATTTCTTCTCCACTTTTTTTTACTTTTTCTAACTTTTGAATTATTAATAGTTGTGTTCTCTGGTGAATGGTTATGCCAATATAATTTTCTGAGGGTTTTCATCTATTGATGTTGTCTTGTATTACTAGGTAAGTCTCTTTTTTCCACTCTTTCTCCCTTTTGATTTTGCTATAACCTTCTGTATTCTGTAGGTGGATCTAGAGTGGAGAGCATGGGAAGCTCTATACATCTACTCCATAGTGATGACTACAATATCTAGGTTTAACAATTCTTATTTGATCCTAGAACCCTCCCATTTTGCCGAGTCCTTTTTGAAGGATAAAGTAGTATAGTCTAGATAACATTTCACTTTTTGATGTCCTTGTGGTTGCTATAAATATTTTTCAAGTGAATAAACTTATGCTTTAACCTTCCCTGCCTTATTATCCCTTAATAGGTGATACTATTAAATATGGGAACTTTAGCTCATCACTATTGATTATTCTCTTTCTTATTGTTCCAGTGTTGTGAAAATGCAAGTAGCTGCAATTACCTTTACCTATTACTAGATTGGTTAGTTAATCCGCTAACTGATTGCCTTATCTTAAAATATAATGAACTTTACCTATTGCAAGATTTGTAAGTTAATTCGCTAACTGATTGCCTTATCTTAAAATATGATGAATCTTTGATTGCTTTCCTATGAGGTTTGATTTTATGTCTGCTACTATATCTACAATCATCCAAGGACATTCCTACTCCCCTTCTAGTACCTTTTGTAGGAGCAATAAATCTTTTTGAATAATGATGTTATTATTCCATGTCTGCTTGCAATGCTTACTAGCCTTCAAAATTGCTTTTGTTCTGCAAATATGTTAGTAGTGCTGTCTAATGTAGTCCCCTATAATGACTTAAAATTTTTGATAAAATATTTAAAATATGTATTTTGTGTTATTTGAATGTTTTACCGTTACCGGTAGTTGCATTGCAGTATTTCTAGGGTGTGAGGGTGATTGACATGATTCCCAATGCATTTTGGTACTATTTGTGCGATATTGTGATTTTTAGAGGCTTTGAGGTCCTTATTTTATACTTCTGTGGTTATATTTTGATCTACACAATGGATGAATGAACAACCTATGCCAGTAGATCCGAAATATTTAATTTAGGGTGGTAATATGATTGGTGTGGTTTTATGGATTTTAAATCTCATTTCGACCCTCAATTTGAAAAATTATGATTTTGGAATTTGGGGGTTAGCTTTTTGAAAATGACATCTTTTTGAAAATCCGATCTTGCCATTGAGTTAGGAGCATCAAATTTAGTGTGGTTGCATAGTTTGTTTACGTATATCAGATTCTGAATAAATCTCGAGGCATTGATGGAACTTGGAAAACTTTCCAAGTTTAGCTAGTTTTCTTGAGCATGTACGATCTCTTAAGAGGGTGTTGCGATAGCACCAGGTGTAGAGGGAGTACTGCGATCGCAACAATATGGGGGGCCATTGCCACATCTTCTTTCGAGGCATGGTGTGTAATCACACACCTGGGAGTGCAATAACACTACCTGATGACCTGGACTGGGTATAATTTAAGCCTTTTCCATGATTCTTGCCTATTCTCCATCTTGACTCATGAGATTTAAACCATATAATAGTATGAGACCTTAAAAGTGATGCTTATGAGTGCTTGGAAAGCTATATTAACATCCATTTCTCAATTTTATTACGGATTTAAGGTAAGCATTCACCCTTTTCTTAGTTTGATTTCTTGATTATTGTTCAAAGTCCTGAAAACCTTGTTACTTGATTTTTTCCCAATTTCACTCCTTTTCACTTATATAATATTTTTAATCCTATAATCACTAGTTTTCCTCGATTTTTAACCTTCAAAATAACTTCGATTCTTGGATTTAAATCGAATTTCAAAGATTTTATTCGGTAGAGTCTAAAAATTGTTTTTCTTCAATTTAGACCTCATTTTAAGCTAACTTTGACTTAGGTTTTTAGCTGTATATTCCTAAAGGTATGGGAAACTCATTTTTGCAATAAAGTTATGATTTTACCCTTCTCTTTTAGAAACTCATTTTAGGAGTTTATTTTGATCCCATACCAAAAGTAGGTAATATGGGTATTGTTGGCTTAGTTTTTACACATAGATTCTATATTTGTAGTTTTAGTTGATTTCATGATAGTTCGTGAGAAGTAGGGCTGTATGGTTGAGGTATTGTAGACTAATTTTGGCCTTTAAGGTAGCTTATGACTTAACTCTTCAAATTAGGTTGAGTAGTTAATTTGTATACCAAAATACATGTTAAGGGTGAGAACTAATCATGAATAATTGATATCTATGTGTTTGCTCCTGTGGGGACCTATATGTGATATAATTGTTGATTTCGGAATGATATGTGATATGTGTGACCGTGTGGGGTCTTATGTGATATTGATGGCCATGAATACATGTGGATAATTATATTGTGTTGCTAGAAATGCCTATTATGGTACCTTTATGTATTGTAATATATTCATACTTTGTTGGCATATGAATCATGTGGAAATTCATGGATGATGGAAATAATGAGTGGTTATTGGTTCACATGGTTGTGGAATATATCACTGTGTCGGTTGTAGAAGTACATCTTGTCGTTGGTTATGAAAATATTCATTGTGATTGGTTATGAGCATCTGTTCCTTATATAATACTCATTTATGAAATAATTAGTACAACTGTGGTAACATCAGGGAAATACTAACAATAACTTTTTATGACAAAAAATATGACATCTTATAAACCCTCCCTGAGGGATGTGCTGGGAGGAGATATGGATATGTATATGGATTGTATATAGGTTGATGAACCCCCCTTGGGTCTCACATTGGGAGTCTTGCCTCAGTGGGTGTATACGGAGGTTGTGTAACAATTTCGTACATCATCATCATTATTTCCATCTTATACATTGAGCTTGATTTATTTATTTATATTGTGATTGAAATACCATATTAATTTGTCATATGCCTATTTTCTCTATCTTTCATTAGTTATACTTGGCATTTATATATATACATGTTCTTCCTTGTTTCTACTTGTATGGATTATGATCTGAACTTCTGTTCTACCTTATCGTGTTGTTGTAATATACGTGATATATATATATATATATAGTAGAACTGTTAGTGCAAGTGGTATGGGCTACCGTTGTGGGATATTTTTGATTGCAGGTAACATGCCATTTATGTGTATTTTGTATATTATATTATCTGCTTTTCTCTCTCGGCCTATGATACCTACTGAGTACAAGTGGATCGTACTCACACTTACTGCGCCCTTTTGGTGTAGGTCCTAGTTTGAGTATGCCCCAGCTTAGTTAATTCATGCGATATTTTGTGCTTTCAAGATAGTAGTTGACTTTCAGGCATCTAGATGTATTCTACTACCTTTCTTATAAACTATGTGTTTATTTTTATTTCAAAGACAGTTTCTCTTGCATTTGGATATCTTATGTATTATCTTTGGATTTGAGTTTTACTAGATACATTCTTATACTATTGACATCAGGGTTTAAGAGTTAAGGCTGTTTTGTTGATTCTATTCTTTTTCCATTTATTATACTTTTATGGTTCAACTTTTTTCTAAAATCCTTACCCTGGGTGTATTTCTATCTTTTCTTTGTTAGAGTATCAATTTATGTGATAGGTTTACTCGTTAAGGTTTTTCGTAATAAGTGCCATTATGACTCTTGGATTTTGGGACAGGAAAAATTAGTCTCAAAGCAGCCAGGTTCATTGGTCTCAACGGTGTAAGAATGGGATATGTAATAGAGTCTCGCAGATCGGTGTATAGATGTTCATATCTACCTCAGGCTATAAGATGTCTTTAGGAAACTTCTCTTATTTTGTTTCTTATTGTGAGATATTCTTCCATACCTTGTGTTCTGAATTTTGTTTCACTCTTTCTACGCAGATGGTGTTGACTAGGTCCCACGAGAGTAAAGATGTAGAGCCTTCACCCATAGGGAAAGCCTAGAGTTGTGGATGGACTCGAGGGAGTGGACGAGCCCATGGATCAACACCAACTCGGAGGAGTGCTAGGGGAGTCTCCCCTGAGCCTAGTGATAAGCAGGTTAGAGTTATGGGTTCTACACCAACTCCTCAGAGTTCGTCTGCCCCTGTCTTGGATGGGTTGTTGGTGTGTTTCCTGACCTGTTTAAATAGTTCTCCTTTAGTTATGTCAGCTGTTCCTCCAGTCCTGAGTATGAATCCATCTGTTGCACCTACTTTTTTGGGGTAATCCTCAGACCCCGAGTCCTATTCCTATTACAACCCCGACATCAGAGTATGGTGTCCTAAGATCAAGAGTCTAGCCTTCATCTATGTTATCTCCTCAGATGGGATCTTTCACTGCCATATTCACTATGTCTCTTCTTTCTATGAGAACTATTATGTCTTCTGAGGATCAGAAGAGGTTTGAGAGATTTACTTATTTAGGTCCTCCAAGATTCAGTGGTGTTGTGGATGAGAATGCATATGAGTTTTTGATCGACTATCATTAGAAATTGCATAACTTAGGATCTCTTGAGTCTCATGGAGTTGCTTATATGACCTATTAGCTAAGATATACTGCAAGAGATTGGTGGAGGTTGATTATTGGTTGTAGACCTATCACCTTTCCTGCGATGATGTAAGATCAACTTGAAAGTACATTTTAGAGAGATTTGTCCCTTACAATCTGAGAGATCTGATGCATAATGGGTTTGATTGCCTGGAGCAGGGCTTTATGACCATAGTTGAGTATGAGGCACATTTTAATGCCTTGTCCAGTTATTCTTATGCTAGTATTTCCACTGAGTCTGTGAAGATTTAGAAGTTTATAAAGGGTTTGGATATCTCCCTTCAGGTTGCTACATCTGAGATGGTTGTCTTTAGAGCGTCCTTTCAGATTATAGTAGATCATGCTAAGATAATTAAGGATATTTTACGAGCATCTTTGGGTGGCGCCAAGAAGGTGCACCATTTTAGTGAGTGCAGAGGTCATGCTCCCGTGGTAAAGATTTTAGAGGTTCTTTTGGATATCAGGGTAGACCAGTGTAGGTAGCTTTGAAGCTTTTGGATGGTGGATCTTCTAGTTCAATAATTCAGGATGGTCGTTCGGGCCTAGTTATACCTTCTCATGTTGAGTCGAGCCATAGAGTTTGCTTTGTGTGTGATAAGTGGTGATTTTACCAGTCATTTGTACTTAACATTCGTGCACATTACCTTTTTTTTAATGAATAAAAGAGACATAATTATGATTAAATACACTAATATCCACTCTCTTCAGGCATTGAGTTGAGGGGATAGAAAGATGTGGATTTGACCTTAAAATGATAAAAAAGGGAGCAAAATAGTGCAGCTGAAAACCTGCTCAGTTACCGCAGTCGGGGTCTGCTGACCATGATTACCGTAGTCTAGTAGGGTTAATTTACCATGGTCACGTAAGTTTATCGCAGTTGCGGAGGCCTCAGTCGCGGCTAAGTTGGTGCGCTCATGGCTTAACGAAAGAGTTCAGCCCAAGGTCAAATCTGGAAATGCACCTGGAAGATCCCAATTTTGACAAAAAGACTCAAACCCTAGAATTATTCATCATATTCTATCTTTCCCAAATTTTAGGTGCAGCTTTTGAGTTCATAGCCTCTATAATTGGAGAAGAAAATATTGTATATATTTTGGATGAAGAATACATTGCAGATCTTCTAAGTAGAGGAATAACTCACTTCCATTATTGATTTGTAGGAGTGCAAAGTTTGAAGTAACATTCACTTAATCTTTAACAAGTCATCTCAATGGAGATTATGGGTATATCTATGCTTATTTATCTTGTGTGTATCTAGATCTCCCTCTTGGGGTTATGTGTGAATAGGGTTTAAAGTGTGTGTGGGTTATTGTTAGCCTCTATTTGGTAGTTCATTTTTATGGGTTTTAGCATTGCTATGCTAACTTAATTGGGATTTGAGGGTGAAAGCCCCAAATACCCATATAGGTTTGATGGGTGAAAACTCCAAGCTCCTTAAAGCTCATATCTATCTTTGAAAGAAGGATTTTGGGTGAACTTTAGGAATCCATATCATCCTTGAAAGTGGGATGTGGAGACCAAAGAAATGATAGACAATTATGTGTCTAGTTTGCCTATCTATCACTATCTTAAACATAAGGGTGGTCGTGAAGTTGACTATACCATGGGCATTATCCTAGAAATAGGGATGCCAAAATTGAGGTTTAATTACCAATTGTTGAACACACCCATCAGGTATTCGAATGAATCAATGGGTGAAATTTTGGTGTTTTGTTGAAAGACTAGCATCAAAATCTATATCCGAACCGACCTACATGTGATGTACTAAAATGATGTCCACTATTAGTACTCACATGTCACTTCCCTTTGTAATATATAATCCCAAGATTCGTGCCTAATTGTTAAAACTCTACTTATTCATAGCCCTAAATTTATACTATAAAAACCCCAAAAGAAACATTAGTGTTGATACTTTCCTAACCCTCAATTTTCATCTTCTTATAATATTGGTTTGAATTTAATTTGTATCTATTATTTCGAATTAAGTTGATTGCCACTTACATTGTTCCTCGTGGATTCAATCCTGACTCCAAAGTTGGGCAAATATATTGACGGCGACTGCCTTGCACTTAAATTGATGTGTAAATTGAGCATTATAAAAAATGGTATAATTGCTTGGAAAGAATTCGGCGTACTGAGTTAATTTTAGATTTAAGCTTACTTGCTTTGATTCAAAATTGTAAATATTTGCTTATGATTTTGTTTTATTTCTTGTGTTAGGTAGATTTTCTTTATTCTTGTTTATATCTACTATGACATCTTTGAATGAAAGTGAGTTCAGTTGTTGGAAATTGTATCTTGACATTCTATGTCCATATTGTGGTGGACCCCACCTTTGGCAAGATTGTAGATATTCTCCCCAGAGAGAGATGTGTATACCATCTAAATCCTATAGGGAGCATAGTTGTTCTCTATGTGGTGGTTGAGATGGATAGTGAAGCGATTACCCAAATACCCTCTACCTCTATTTTGCTAACCTAGTTTCTAATTCTTCTTATGATTTTGATAGGTCTTATGAGAAATAAAGGGGAGAACAAAGCGTATAAAATGTTAATGTGTTGAAGCAAGGCTTAAACTTATCTTGGATCGGGTGGAATAAATGAAGGATAATGTGCATCTCATACATAAATCCAATAAAGAGTTCAATTTAATCCAAGAACAAGGCACCAAAAATAGTAGTGTTGAAGCAACGCTCTATGTTATCTTGGACTGGGTGGAAACAATGGGGGATAACATACATCTCATGCATCAAGTCGTGGGGGCATGTAAAGAGGAAATCAAAAATATAAAACAAATGGGTATGGAGGTAAACTTTTTAAATATCATGGGTATGCCCACTCTTCCAAATGAGCTCAATATTGAAGAATCCTCGGTAATTTCCCAACAAACCAAACTAATCATGAGAGATGATGCCAATATTGAGGAGATGGTGCTAGAGTCGAAAGAAGAAGCCAAGAAAATCTTATGTTAAGGTTCTAGTCCATTTCCGAGTGAGAATGTCAAAAAGGATGTGACTTCAGAATTAGTAAAATGACCTCACTCAAATCTTTTTTCAATATTATGCTTGGTGGATATGATGAAAGTTTAACCACCAAAGAAAATAATGATGTTTCAAGATGAAAAGGTAAATCCTTACAATTTGGAGTTCGTGATTCCTAAAGGGCAAAAGGAATCACACCACTTGAAGGTCAACAAATGCAAAATCCAAGGTGTGACAGATGGATTCTTGATGTTCTCACCAATACCCAATGAGCCTACTCGGAGATTTGATGTAAAATTGGGTAGAAGATTCAAGTCTTCAAAGTGGCGCGATACATGTAGTATCTTTGCACCCTCACATTGCCCCCTAGTGCTGTACAAATGTATTGATCAAAAGTTAGGGCGCTAATTCAAGTCTTCCGAGTGGACACATAAATAAAAGTTGAAGAGCATCAAACCACGATGATAACTAAGGCACTTGATGGGAGGCAACCCATCATTTTTATAGTTACACTAGATACTATTGAAAAAATCATATAATTTTGATGTTTTGTAGGTGCTTTGGACAGGTAGGAAGCTAAAAATAGGGGAAAACCAAGTTTAGAAATGTGGCATCCATACAACAAAATAGAAGAGCAGATGACCTCAGTTACCGCAATCGCAGTGGCTACTTTGTGATCGCCATGCCGAAATCATACCAATTATGCTACGCTCGTGCCTCTATATCTAGCCTTCCATTTAGCGTGCAAACTTATCGAGGGGGTTCAAACTTTATCCCTCTTTTGTACCTTAACCTCCTTGAACTTAAAAGTGTAACTTGAGGCTAAAATTCTATATTAGGGGTGGTGAAGATTGATGAAAGTAAATATAGGTCCATGAAGTTGTAATTGAAATGCCTAAGTGCCTAGACATTAAAAACAAATGAATATAAGAATAGAGGATCCAACAAAGGAATAAATTGCACGAAAATTACAAGAAAAAAATAGAAGAAAATGGGTTAACGAAGGCAGCAAAAAGTTGGCATATGAAAAGAAAGAAAGCAAAGAGGAGTGGACCATAGTAAACAAGGTAGGTTAAATAAGTGTGATGTAGATATTCATGGAATGGTGTAGACATGTTGTTCAAATAATATCCTACCCTAACCTAAACCTACGTTGCAAGCTCAAAAATTCCTTTGAGATCTTCAACTATTCACTTTCTTTGTCATGGAGATTGAAAGTAGGGGTAAGCCTATGGTATGCCACCTGTTAACACAGAGATTTATTTTGTAAGGGAGAGAGTTTTTTTACTTAAAATTCCTTGTTACATATTCGGTAGCTTGGTGTGTGGAATTTTCTTTTTGGTGAAGTTGGCATGTGAAAAAGTTGAGGTAGGTGATTTTGTTACCTCTTGAAAAATGAGGCAAAAGGTATATTATGTAGTTGAGGTCAAAGAGGAGTCATTTCTTGAGTATTAGTGATTGTTGCATGATTGGTTTTTGAAGTCTTTTGCATCCTTAAAAATTGCGTGTTATGTTGAGGGGTGTCATGAAAATAGTCTTGCCTATGTTTGAAGATCTATTTGTGGAAGTAATTAAGTTGAAGTCATCATGATCATTTGGGTCATCTAAGTTGGGCATAGAAATGCATTGCCTTATGGTAAAATGTGTTTTTCTTGAGGATAAGCGAAGCTTTAAGTTGGGGGTGTTGATGAGTGGTGAATTTACTACTCATTTACACTCAACATGTGTGCACACTACTATGATTTTAATGTACAAGTGAGACACATTTGGGGTTAAATACACTAATTTCCATATTTTGTAGGTGTACAAGTTCTAAGAAGAAAAAAAGCAAACTTGAGCTAAAAAAGGATCAAAAAGGGAATTGAAGCGCAAGAGATGGACAAGCTAAAGCAAGATCAAGATCTAGCCCTCAGTTATTGCAATCGTGGGTGTCAGCCAGTGATCGCAGCAAGTCAAGCTTATCAACCAACTGTAATCGCGATAGACTAACTGCAATCGCTGTAAGTGCATTTGCAATCAATCTTCTGCGATAGCGCGAGAGAGGAAAATGGTGAAAGGGTAGAACATCATTTTAACCAGCCAACCCCAAATCCTATTTAAGGCTCAAAGCCCCTTCATTCTAGGGGGATTAATCTATAACCCGACCCCTACTGTTAGTTTAGGGTTTTATAATTTCGTGGAGCCTGGAGCTAAACTTGTACTAATATTAAACTAAGAAGACATTAGAAGAGCTTTAAAGTATAGATTTTGCTTTGTCTATTGAAGATTCATTTGAGTCTAAAGTATGGTTTGTCCTCTATTTTCTCATGAATAACTTTGATGGACATCTTGCTATATTTTTATTCATTATCCTTATGATGTTCTAAATCTACCTCTTGGGATTATGCTAGATTAGGGTGTAAATATATGTGGGATTTGATTTGTTTGTGCATTTACTAGTTTGTGACGTGGTTTCTACTATTGCTTGATTAAATTGGTTGGGATTTGTGGGTGAAAGTACCAAATGCCTAAATGGTTTGATGGATGAAAATCCTAAGCTCTTGAAAACTCAAACCATTCTTAAAAAAAGGGTTTTGGGTGAACTTTTGGAACCCCCATCTTCTTTGAAAGAGGGTTATGGGAGCCAAACCAATAGTAGATAATTTATGGGTGTGTGTTGCCAATTTTTCACTATCTTAGACATAAGGGTGATCAGGAGGTTGACTATACTATGGGTATCATCCTCGAAATAGGGATACCCAATTAAGGTATTGAGTGACTTTAATTGATGCACTCGTTAGGTACTCGAAAGGGTTAATGAGTGATATCTTTGAGGTTTTGTTGAAAAACTAGCCTCAAAGACCTTTAACCTAGCCCACCACATCATCAACAATTAGAATTTGCATTGAATTAGCATGTTCCCATGCATAGCTTGCCCCTAGGAAAGCATAATCCCAAGATCTATTTTAATTGATTATACTCTAATTATTCTTAGTCTTGAATTAGTCCCTTAGTAGCCCAAGAATTATTCTCACATTAGCAAACATTAAACCCCTCAAACCATTTTATACCATAGGTTTTGAATCTAGCAAGCAACTACTATTTCAAACTTACTCACATTGTTTCTCGTGGATTCAACCCCAACTCTTAGTTGGGTAAAGATATTGACAATGATCGCCTTACACTTAAATTAACGTATAAGTTAAGCATTATTAGTGTGTGGTGATATTGGCCATGCGGCTATAAACTATCCCCGCTGTGTGTTTAGAGCTACTCTTATATCAGTTGTGAAAGGTAGAGGTGCTACCAAAGGTGCAAGAGGTAGAGGTAGTGGAGATCATAGTGGTGGTCATCGGTCCACTTAGGCAATTGGTGGTCGTGGGAAATGCTATGCTATACTAGCCATACTCGAGGTAGAGGCTTCAGATACTATGATCACATGTATCATACCCATTTGTCTCAGACCTGCATCTGTGTTATTTGATCCCGGATCAACTTTCTCCTATGTTTCTTTGTATGTTACTTTGGGTTTTGATTCTATTAGTGAGCCTCTTGCCAATTCTATTCATGTATCTACCCTAGTAGGTAATTCTTTGGTGGTGGATTAGGTGTACCGATCATGTGTTGTGACTTTCTTGGGCTGTGAGACGGGTAGATTTGCTTGTGTTAAATATGGTTGATTTTGATGTTATTTTGGGTATAAATTGGTTGGTTCCTTATTATACAGTCCTAGATTATTTTGCTAAAACTGTGACTTTAGCTTCGTCGGGGGTGCCAAGGATAGATTGGAAGGGTGCATTGCATTCGGGACCCAAGAGGATCATATCTTATGTTCAGGCTCATCGTTTGATTGAGAGGGAATATTTGCCTTATTTGGATCATATTCGTGATACTAATGCGATGTCACCTCCTTCTTTGGATCCAATTTTTGTTGTTCATAAGCTTATGGATGTGTTTTCTATGAATTTGCCTGGTATGTCTTCGGATCATAATATTGATTTTTCTATTGATATTGAGCTAGGCAACATGCCCTTTTCTATTCCTTCTTATAGGATAACCCAAGCTGAGTCAAAGAAATTGGAGGACCAGTTGCAGGAGTTGTTGGATAAGGGATTTATCTTACCTAGTGTATCGCCTTAGGGTTCGCCTATTTTATTTGTGAAGAAGAAGGATGGATCTATGCTGATATGTATTTATTTTTAGCAGTTGAACAAGGTGAAAATTAAGAATAAGTATCCTCATCTTTGTATTGATGATATGTTTGACCAACTTTAGGGTGCTAAGACATTTTTAAAGATTAATTTAAGGTCCGGTTATCACCAGTTGAGGATTAGAGCTTCAGCTATTTTGAAGACATCTTTTTGGACTTGATATGGTCATTATGATTTCTTGGTCATGTATTTTGGGTTGACCAATGCCCCTGCCGCTTTCATGGAGTTGATGAACCAAGTATTTCAACCATATATTGACTCCTTTGTTATTGTATTTATAGATGATATCTTGCTTTATTCCAAGAGTGAGGATGATCATAAGGAGAATTTACAGATTTTGCTTCAGAGATTGAGGGTTGAGAGGTTGTTTTCTAAGTTCTCCCAGTATGATTTTTTATTAGAGGCTTTTTTTTTCTTGGGTCATGTAGTGACTAAGAAGCATAGTATTGTCGATCCAACTAAGATTACAGTAGTTCGTGATTAGGCTAGACCTATTTCGCTAACTGAGATTCAGAGTTTTGTTGGCTTGGTAGGTTATCAGGATTTTGGTAAGGGCTTTTTATTTATTATTTCTCCTTTGACTAGGTTGACTCAGAAGAAGATTTCTTATCAGTCATTTGATGCGTGTGAGGCAAGCTTTCAATAGCTTAAGGATTTGTTCACTTCAGCTCCTATATTGACCTTGCCCAATGAGGGCGTGGGCTATATTATATTTTATAATGCTTTGGGTGTTGGATTGGATGCTGTGTTGATGTAAGAGGGCAAGGTAATTGCTTATGTTTCTAGTTTGAAATTTTGGAGGCACTATCTGTATAAAGTCTGTTGTGAGATTTTCTCTGATCATCATAGCCTTATGTATTTCTTCACCCAATAAGATCTTAATATGAGGAAACGTTATTGGCTTGAGTTACTCAAGGATTGTGACTTGACTATTCTCTATCATCTATTAAGGCTAATATGGTTGCGGATGCCTTGAGTTGAAAGTTGACTCGCATAGGTAGCTTAGCGCATCTTTTGACCTCGAAGAGGCCTTTGGCCTTAAAGATTCAGTCATTAGCTAACCAGATGGTTAGGCTTGATATTTCGACACCTAAGTATGTTTTGGCATTTGTGAAGGATAGGTCTTCTTTGATGGATTAGATTCGAGCTCATTATTTTGATGATATAGTATTGAGATTGATTTGAGATAAGGTGTTGAGTGGTGAGGCTAAGAAAGTCTCACTTGATACAGATGGTGTTTTAAGGATTAAGGGCCGAGTTCGCATGCTGAGAGTGGGTAATTGGATCCGATTGATTTTGGCAGAGACTTATTGTTCCAGGTAGTCTATCCACCCGGGAGTGACTAAGATATATCATGATTTGAGGCAACATTATGGGTGGGGTTGTATGAGGAAGGATGTAGCAGATTTTTTAGCTCGATGCTTTTATTGCAGTAGGTGAAGGTCGAGCATTTGAGACCTAGTTGATTTCTTCAGCGATTACCCATTCTCGAGTGGAAATAGAAATGAATTACTATAGACTTTGTGATTGGTTTGCGTCGCACTTCCCATAGGTCTAATAGTATCGGGATCTTCGTAGGTTGATTGACAAAATCTGCGTATTTTTTTCCAATTCAAGTCTTCTTTAGTGTTGAAAGGTTAGCCTGTATTTATATTCATGAGATTATGCTACTACATGGTGTACCCATGTCTACCATTTTGGATTAAGGTTTGGTGTTCATATCTCACTTTTGGAAGATTTTTTAGGATGTGTTGGGCACTCGGGTTGATCTTAGCATAATATTTAACTCCCAGACTAATCGTCAGTTTGAGCGGACTATCTAAGTTTTAGAGCATATGCTTTGAACGTGTGTAATAGATTTTTGTGTCTAGTGGGAGCAATATTTGGATTTAGCAGAGTTTACTTATAATAACAACATCTGAGGTTTGACCTTGAGGTACGGACTTACTTTGTGAGTTTTTAAATAGGGTTTGGGTTATTCAGGATAGACTTTGAGCGGCTTAGAGTAGGCAGAAGTGTTATGCGGATCACTGACTTCATGCCTTGAGATTTGGTGTTGGTGATCATGTCTTTCTTTAAGTTTTATCCATAAAGGGTGTGATGAGGTTTGAGAGGAGGGAAAAGCTTAGACCTAGATATATTGGTCCATTTGATATTCTTTGGACTGTTGGTTTGTGGCCTGTGAGTTGGCTTTTCCCCCAAATTTGTCAGTTGTTCATCTAGTTTTTTCATATTTCTATGCTTCTTCGTTATATTCCTGTTGAGTCTCATATCATTCATAGGAAGTCAATTCAATTAGATGAACAATTGTCTTTCATTGAAGAGCCGGTCTCCATTTTAGCTCGGGATATTAGGCGGTTCTGCTCTAGAGTTATACTTGTGGTTAAGGTTTTGTGGAAACATTGACCTGTATATGAGGCTACTTGGGAGGTCGAGTCTAATATGTGTAGTTCTTATCCCCAGCTCTTTATTGATTTAGGTATTTCTTTGCCCTAGTTTGAACGAATTAGATTTTTAGTGATGGATGATGTAATGACCTAAAATTTTGATGAAATATGTGAAATATGTGTTTTTGTGTGATTTGACTATTTTACCCCTCCCCATAGTTGCAATATGGTATTTCTGGGATGTTGGGGTCATTGGCATGATTCCTAATGCATTTCGGTACCATTTGTATGATATTGTGGTTTTTGGAGGCTTCAAGGGTCTTATTTGGATTTCTGTGGTTATCTTTTGACCCGTGTAATAGATGGCTGAATGGATTGTGCCAACAGATTTGGAACATCAATTTTAGTGTGATAACATGGTTGGTGTGTTTGTATGGCTTTTAAATTTCATTTTGGCCCTCAGTTTGGAAAATTGTGATTTCAGGTTTAGGGGGTCAACTTTGTGAAAATGACATCTTTTAAAAAATCCGATATCTTTATTGAGCGTGTAGCATCAAATATCGTGTGGTATCATAGTTCATTTGCATAGTTAGGATTCCAAATTAATCCAGAGGTATTGATAGGAGCTTGGAAAATTTTTCATGTTTAGTTAGTATTCTAGTGTATGTGCAATCGTACATGAGGATGTTACGATCGCACCAAGTCAGTAGGAGTATTACGATCACACAAGATAGGGTGGCAATCACCTAATCTCCTTCTGAGACAGGGTGTGCAATCACACACCTGGGAGTGCGATAACACTACCTGATGACCTGGATTGGGTATAAATTAAGCCTTTTTCCATGATATTTACCAATTCTCCATCTTGCCTCTTGAGAGTTAAACCTTTAAATAGTAAGGGAGCTCAAAAGTGAAGCTTGTGGGTGCTTGGGAAACTAGATTAACATCCATTTCTCGATTCTATTACGAATTTAAGTAATTAATTCACCCTTTTCTTAGTTTGACTTCTTGATTATTGTTCAAAACTCCAAAAACCTTATTACTTAATCTATCCCCAAATTTCACTCCTTTCACTTGTATAATATTTCTAATCCTATAATCACTAGTTTTTCACGATTTAACCTTCAAAACAACTTTGATTCATGGATTTAAATCGGATTTCAAAGGTTTTACCCGATATAGTCTAAAAATGATTTTTCTTTGATTTGGACCTCGTTTTTAACTCAATTTGACTTGGGTTTTCATCCGTATATTCCTAAAGGTATGGGGAACACATTTTTGCAGTAAAGTTACAATTCTGCCCTTCTCTTTCGAAAACTCATTTAAGGGGTCCATTTTGATCCTGAACCAAAAGTAGACAATAGGGGTATTATTGTCTTAGATTTGACATACATATTCTATATTACTTGGTTTTCATTGATTTTGAGACCATTCATGAGAAATAAGGCTTTGTGGTTGAAGTGTTGCGGGCCAATTTTAGCCTTCGAGGTAGGTTATAGCTTAACTCTTCAAATTAAGCTGGGTAGTTAATTTGCATACCAAAATGCATGCTATGGGTGAGAACTAATCATAAATAATTGCTATCTATTTGTTGTGCTCGTGTGGGGGCCTATATGTGATGTAATTATTGAACTTGGAATGATATGTGATATGTGTGAATACGTGGGGTATTAGGTGATGTTGATAGCCTTGAATACATGTGTATAATTGTATTGGGTTGCCAGAATTGCCTATTGTGGTACCTTGATGTATTTAACATATTCATTCTTTGTTGGCATATGAATCATGCGGAAATTCATGGATTGTGGAAATAATGAGTTGTTATTCGGTCACATGGTTGTGGAATATATCATTGTGGCTGGTTGTGGAAGTAGATATCGTGGTTGGTTGTGGAAATATTCATTGTGGTTGGTGTGGGCATTTTATACTCATATAATACTCATTCATGAAACAATTGGTACCACCATGGTAACATTTGGGAAACACTGGCAACACCTTTTTATGACAAAAAATGTGATATCTTACAAACCCTCCCTGAGGGATGTGCCGGGGAAGAGATATAGACATGGAAATGGGTATGTATATGGATTATATATGGGTTGACAAACCCCCATGGGTCCTATATCGGGAGGCTAGCCTCTATAGGTGTATATGGAGGTTGTGCGAAACATCGTGCATTATCATCATCATTTCCATATTATACATTGCACTTGCTTTATTGCGTTTATGTTGTGATTGAACTACAATATTGATTTGTCATATGCCTATTTGCTCTATCTTTCGTTAGTTGTACTTGGCATTCTTGTAAATACATGTTCTTCTTTGTTTCTACTTGTATGGATTATGATGTGAACTTGTGTTCTACCTTGTTGTGTTGTTGTAAGATATGTGATATATGTATATAGTAGTACTATTAGTGCAAGTGGTGTGGACTACCATTGTGGGACATTTTCTGATTCCAGGTGACGTGGCCTTTATGAGTAGTTTGTATATTCTATCCTCTACTTTGCTCGGTCGGCCTATGATACCTACTGAGTATAACTGGGTCATACTCACACCTACTGCGCCCTTTCGGTGCAGGTCCTAGTTTGAGTGCGCCCCAACGTTGTTGGTTTGAGTGCACCACATCACCAGATTACAATTACTTTTAATGCAACACTTATTTTTCATACTCCACATTGAGTTCTTGAATCTAAAATTCCACCATAGATTATAGAATAGTGCCATTAAAACATCCTGAAGTAGTCTAAATCCGAGGCCTCCTTCTTCTTCTGGTAGACACAAAGTTCTCTATTTTATCTTGTACCTACCGCTTCCTCCTATGCAGCTACTCCAAAAAAATTGTTCCATCATCTGCTGGATTTGATTTAACACATTGAGGAGAGGGTTTAACACTGCTAAGCAATGGATAAGAATATTCTTAAGAACATGCTTGATCAGTATTGCCCTTCCTTTGTAAAATAATAACTTGCCCTTTCATGCCTACATTTTAGAGCTTATCCTCTGTTTGTATTAGCTCTTTTGCTTCCTCCTATAAAAAATTTGATAACCTAGATAAGTGCAAGGAAAATCTTTCCTTAATATACTAGTTGCTACTTTTGCTGAAAACTCATCTCCTCTTGAAACCCTGTGATGCAAATAAATAACACTTTTTTCCTTATTGTTTTTTCTGGCGAGATATTCCATACTGGACCAATGTGTCAGCTACCATTTTGATTATTCTATCTTCTACTTTACATAATATTATCATGTAATCCATAAAGGCCAAGTAATTTACTGTAGGACTTCCTCTTAGCATTCAAAATTATTTAAACTCCTTTTTGTTTATCCAGAAATTAAGTTGCTCTAGACATTACCTCAACCACAAGAGTAAAAAGAGTAGGATAGAGAGGTTCCCCTTGTTTCAAACCTCTTGATGGGCTGAAGAAACCTTTTGGTTGGCCATTCAATAAAATTGAGTACTACTTATTTCCTATCAGCCTATACGCCATATCATTAATTCTTTCACTGAAGCCAATTTTCCTCAGTAATTTCAATGAGAAAATTCATTCCACCCCATCATTAACTTTCATAATATCTAATTTGATCATTAACTTTCATAATATCTAATTTGATCTCGAAATTAGGAGGTTTACCTCTCTTCCTAATTTCAGAAATGATTTCTTGTACCAACAAAACATTCTCATCTATGCTTCTCCCTAGTGCAAAACCAACTTGTTCAATAGAGTTATTCTTGAAAGTATTGTCTTTATTCTCTCATGAACAATTCTAGAGAATATTTTTGGTGAAAGTACTAGATTTGTATGATTTACAAATCTAGGAAGTTCTGCACCACAAAAAAAGATTGAACCATGCTATAAATATCATCCCTTATTATCTTCTAGGTATCTTGTTAGAATGCTCCTGTCATACCATCTGACCCACCGACACTATTCCTGTTTAGCCCCATGACTGTTTTCTGTACTTTCTTCTTTATTGGCATGCTTTTCAAGTCTTCATTCGCTTCACTACTTATTATGGTGGGTAATTCTTCCAACATATTGAAGTTTTCATTATCTGGCTATTTCTTAAACTAATCTTTGTAGAACTTCATTGCAGCTTCTGCAATATCATATTGTTGTTCTAGTCATTCACCTTCTTCATTCTGTATCCATTTCACTTTTAATCAACCTTTTCTCCCATTGACTATAGTATGAAGGAATTTAGTATTTATTTCCCCATCTTTAAACCACTCCATTCCAGCTTTCGGTTTCCAAAAACTTCTTCCCTATGCAGGTATGTATTCAACTTTACTTGGATTCATACAATCTCTCTTTATTTGCTTATGAAGGATTAACTTCAAATTGAATTTCATGAACTTTAATTACCTTCTCCAGAGTTCCTATTTCTTTAAAGATATTGCCAAAATTTGGCTTGCTCCATTGAGTAAGTGCCTTCTTAACATTCTTCATCTTGAATTGATATTGATTAAAAAGACTTTTTAAAAAGTCAGCCGAGCAATTTTGCTTGACTACCTCCATAAAGGACTCTACTTGCAACTAGAAGTTCAAGACTTTAATCACTTAGTCACTTCTTCAGTACTATTCTTTAGAGTGAGAAGTCGAGATGCATGATCTGACCCACTTCTCACCAAATTGTAAACTTTCAACATAGGGTACTTAGATTGCAATAAAATATTACACAATACCCTATCTAGGCTCTTGAAGATATAATCTTCATCTATTCTTCCATTCCACCATGTGAATTTTCTACCTTTGCATCCTCTGTCTACAAGATCACAAACATAGATGCAATGATTAAAATCTCTCACCTTTGTCTCTGTAACTGGTAATCCCCCTAGTTTTTCCTCCTTATTAGTGATAACATTAAAGTCTCCTCCTATTAACTAGGGTTTCTGATAGTCATTAGATAACTCCCATAGAGATTCCTATAGCTGTAGCCTTTCCCCTTAAGAACATTTGGCATACATTAGAGAATCTATTTTAACATTTTGACATTGATTAAACACCATAAAAGTATGATGTTTTTCCTCATCCCTCTAGATATCTATCTCCATATTTTCATCTACAAAGGCCCAAATCTTTCCATTTATATTTACTACTGATTGTTTATACCCAAGTTTTCTTCTGTAAACTTCTGATTCTTCTCTATTTAGGAAGGGCTCTATTAGTCCCACAAAATAAAAATGGTATATCCTATGCATATTAACAAGTCTAGTGAATCTTTTTGCGTGTTCACTTACCTTATATTACATATGAGTTCATTCATTAGAGCTTATTATTCTTAAGAGCTGTACTCCTTATTGGCCTGGAATTTTCTTGAGCTAAAATAATTTCTACAACTCCTTTGTTCTTTTTATTTGAATGATTATGCTCAATCTCTTATATTTATTTAGGTGATTAATCACCCTTCATAACCAACTTTTTGATAATATGTTCTAGGTAATTGCTATCATGATATTCCTTTATGGGTATGTAACTTCTATCTTGAACTTCCAGTTGGACATTTAGAGGTAAAACCTCATTGTTATCCACTTCTAGTACTAATATTGTACCTTTCTCCATTTTCTTCTTGTTTATCTATTTTATTTATTTAGGCATCATCCACATTATCTACCAATGGCTTTTCTTTAGCTGGTATGTTCTGCTCCTTTGTCTGAATATGTTGATCCTTAGTCTCTTGTTTATGTTTTGTAGTTTGTACAAATTATTCCTCATTTTTTCTCCTATCTATTTGCTTTTACATGCTCTTTGATCATGTCATCTTCATATGATTTCTGCATTGCTTTGTCAAAACTTTGAGTCACCTATTCATTTACTATAGATTCTTTACGATCCTCCTAATTTCCCTACATTACTTCTTCCCCATTCTTGAGTACATCAAAAGAATTCTCATCTTCGTATTCAATTTCTTCTTCTGGTCATCCATTCCTATCTGTATTGATTATTTCTAGCCGTAGACCACTTGGCAGCATTTTCTTTTGGCTAGCGGTTGTCCCAGTTTTTTTCCATTTTTTCTTCCACTTCTGTTATCATTTTTATTTCCTTTTCTTTGATTCTAATAGTCCTATATGAATAGTACAACAATTCTCCTCATCATGACCTTATAGGCAACACTCATTGCAATATTCAGGCATATAGTCATATTGAATTTTATCTATTTTGGCCTGATCTCTCCTATTTTATCATCTTCCTCATTGATCCTCACTCTTTGAGGTAATTTTTCAACTAGATCAACTTAACTTTAGAACAACTAGGATTTGTATGATTCCTTGAAGCCATATTTATTATGAGTGGTTTCCCCACTGTAGATGAAATAGAGAAAATGACCTTCTTTGCAAAAATTTTTTATCGCAGGTCCGAAAATGATATCCATGCTACTCTAATTGTTGTTTCCACATCTAGTTCAAACTAGAGATCCCATTTGAGTCTCCTTATCTACCAATACATCTCCTTAGCCTTTACAAAAAATGCTGTTATGGAAAGTATGTACAATAATCCTCCAAACTTGTAAGT
This sequence comes from Capsicum annuum, assembly GCF_002878395.1. Taxonomy (NCBI): domain Eukaryota; kingdom Viridiplantae; phylum Streptophyta; class Magnoliopsida; order Solanales; family Solanaceae; genus Capsicum; species Capsicum annuum. Next base: position 168,135,812 of record NC_061122.1, read on the forward strand.
CTTAGTAGAATATACCTTGAATCTAAGACACCTATATTGCATTCTTTCTTAATTGCACATTGTCCTAGAATAATTCCACTTAATTCATTAATGTCCGAAAAGCCATATGAAAACTTCCCTACAATAGAATATTGTAGATTCTCTTGAATAATGAGCGTTCTAACTTTAGATTTTTTCCAAGTGATGTTAGGTTCACCATATAGCATAATGACATGTTTTGGTGGTACATAAGGCAATGGTGGGGATTTACGTTTAAGGATATCAATATATTGTGTTGTGTTTGGGTTATCAGACTTGCAATTTTTTCTTAGAAGTTAGGGAGGAAAATACCTCTAGTAGGATGGCCCCACCGGTGGTGTTTGCATCCATGTTGTTTGTAGTCACTGTGTTTTCTCTATCTAGGGTTTAAGGTTTTTAAGAACGTATGTACTGGTCATGACCCGAGGCTACCCCTAGTCGCGACAACGGTGCTTGTGATCACAAGTGACCACAAGCTAACCCTTGGGCTGGTACTTGGTATGAGCACTGAATAAAATAGTAATACAACACATGAGTGAAATATAAACTGGTAAGATACTTAAATCTGAATACTGGAATACGTGATAATAGTATGTCAGAAATATTGGATATAATACTAAAAACTAAATTATTTATCTGAAGCAACTGATAATATTGAAAGGACTGACTAACTGATTGTTGAAATCTTCTAAATATCATGAGGAGTTGATGGGACAAGCCCCCAACTAACTACTACTGACTGAACATAAGAAAATACTAAAATAATTGGGATAAATAAATCATGACCTCGATGGATGAGGACTCACCACTGCTGGTGCTGAGTAACACTGAGCTGTCTAAGAGCGGCCGAGAAACTGAGCATCCGAACCTATGTTATAAGACAACATAGCGTAAAGAAAAGTATGCGGCCAATACTTTGAATGTACTAGTATATAAGATGAGGACTGGCTGAAATGCATGATATAACTAAGCTTGAATGCATAAATATGTAATATATAAGAATGCAAGACCAAGCATAAACATGATATTGGAGTAATATGTAAGTTGTAAGCAAAATCTGTATAACTGAATAACTGACAATCTGCATGCTTGGTCAAGAAAACCTGAGCTAAGATACACTACAATACTAACTGTAATTGTGGGAGGTATCATATAACCAATATGCCCTAACCTGAGCTAATCAGGGTCCAACCTATAACCCAGTTGGAAGGGTGTTAGTACCGTGCCACAGGTACTAACACTGGCTGTGTGTATCTAATAAACTACTATCCTGAAGGACTAAGGAGTCACCCTCTACTGGCAGGTGCTCTCATGAGATATACGTCAACCGTCAACTGGCAGGTTCTCTCATGAGATATACGTCAACTATCAACTGGCAGGTAGACATCTCAAACCTACGCTGGTTATGTAGTTTTGTAACTCAGGGATTGATACTAAGGGTCATACCCTCTATTGGCAGGTGAGCCCCAACACCTAGGTTCACTCGGTGCTAAATCCTACTCCCAACTGAACTGATGCTGGTACTGAACTGAACTAGACTCAACTAAACATAACAACTACATTACTCATCATGACTATAACAATTAAATAAATGGTAATATTCATGGTTTAACTAAAATCATTACTTGAAAGATCTGAACAGTAAGTAACACGTAGGTATTGGGTTTTCATAACCCTCCAGCACTGAATAATCATAAAACACCATATTAAAGCTTAAAACTATAGTAAGGAGTCATAGTTCAAAAAACTAAAACATTTCACCAATTTAAGTGAGGAGCATTAACTTTAACATAGGGATGTCTTAAAAACATGAGAAAACAAAATGACTTCATGGATAAATTCACAATTTGATACTGACATGAAATTTAATTGAATAGGACATGAGAAATCTAAACTTGAAACATGAAATAACCTATCTTTCCATGGAATCATACTAGGACATGAATTGAGTCAAACTACTAAGGAAAAATATGAATTTAAACTCATCTTGAACATATGCATCTTCATAATAAAGAAAAACTCATATTTTCAATCAAAGAAAGGTTTTTGGGCTCCATGAGTGAAAGGGACCCATGGATGAGCACCCCACATACCTTAATAGCTGAATTCTTGAAGATTTCTCAGATTGGAAGGTTGGACTATTAATTTCTTGTAGAAAAATCTTGAGTTTGTTCTTGGGGAAAGAAAAGGGTTTCTTGAGAGCAATTTGGGGTGAAAGGGGTAAATAATACCCTTTTGGAAGTCCCAAATCATGTTAAGGACGAGTATGGCTGAGGGAAATAACTCAAATCCCCCTTGGGCACTTAAACAATTTAACTATGTGGGATAGAGTGCACAACTTACTCCGAGGGAGAAAGCTACGCGTTGCAGACCACTCCACCTTGGGAGGGAGAAATGCGTCACTGCCTTATCATGTTGCTTCACTATTTCAGCCATCCAAACATGCCCTGATCCTCGTCTAAAAATCTTGAAACTCTCCTGAGACGTACTTTTAACCTTCCTAAACATGAATCAGCTTAAAAACCTACATTTTGAGGTCGAGAAGGCCAAACTAAAATTCTGTAAATTCTAGGGATCTTGAAAATGACTAAGTCCTTAACACTTAGTGAAAATTTCAAGTCTTGGACCCCTTAAGTATGCAACTACAACTGAACCGAGCTTAGAATCTTATGGGGTATTACAATACTCTAGAATTACTTGAAGTCATTCAAATGTTCTAAGTTAAAGGTTATCACTATGTATTTAGTTTATTGTATCAGTATGTTCTAAGTTATTGAATTCCTTGAGAAGTATATCCCTCATACCTATGAGGATCAGAAGAATAATGAGTTCCTGAAACTTAAGCAGGGTGACTTGTCTGTGGTAGCCTATGAGGACAAGTTTCATTCTTTGTATCTCTATACATTTCAATTGATTATGTTAGGAGAAGAGAGAATCAGATATTTTGTAAAGGGTCTAAACTCAGGCTTCAATATACTTGCACTATCAATGGCTATATATGAAAAACATTTCAGGAAGTGGTTGTGTTTTCAAACAAGGTAGAAGATATTAACAGGTAAGGTGAGGTAAAGGCCAAGGAAAAGAAGGCTCAGAAAATGGGTCAATCAATTGGTCTTTATTCAATGGGACGTGGTTTGTAGGGTTATTATGCCTGTGTATGCAGGGGGACCATCTGCGGTCAGTTATGATCCTTCTCTACTAGATAGTTATACAGCTTTAACATCTTCTATTGAATGGCCTGCCTTAGACATTAGATGTCATGAGTATTGGGGATTGGGTCATATTCAGAGGTATTATCTTAACTTCTTATCTAAAGGACTGTTGATTCGGTAGCCAACTTATAGTTCTACAGTTCTAATAGGTCATAATGGTGGAGGCTATGGTAGGGGTCATTGGTTGTGGTGGTCACAATTTAAGGATGGGTGGCTACCAAGCCAATCATGCTGTAGGAAAGATTGGTCGAGATGATAATAAGGCTTATCTTTATGAAGTTTTGGCCCATTCTAAAGCTGAAGCTTCTGATGCTGTGATCGTAGGTGCTATTCCGGTTTATGATTGTATGTCTTCTTTGTTGTTTGATCTCAGGTCTACTTTTCTCATATATCTGTGAAATTTGCCTTGGGTTGAGATTTTGAATGTGAATTTCTTGATACTCATATATGTCTACACCATTGGGGATTTCTTGTCATGATCCAAACTAGCCGTGAGTGGCACCCACACAAAATATCTGGTGGGAGAACCAACTAATCCCAATATTAAATCCAACACTTAGCCAAATATAGGCAACTAAATCACTTTCTTTAGATAAAGAAATATCCAATATAAAAAAAAGAAGGAGATATACTAAATGCAAAAAAACCATCCCTTAGGACCTGAAAGTCATTGTACCAAAACTCTAATAAATGCCAAAAGTGGGGATGCAACCCCAAAAACCAATGTAATTCTGAGTCCAAAACAAATGGACCAAAAAATAGTAGATGAACCACATAGTAGCCTGAAAGATGCAGCTCACCCTTGAGTTTGGATACACTCTAAAACATAGCTGAGGTCTCAAGAAAGTCACTAGAAAATGCTCTGCACTCAACCAAAAGAAGAGCATATGTAGTACAATACACAAGAAATAACAATGCGCCAGTAGGGTCATAGACCAAACCAAACTGAGAAATATAGACACATAACAAAAACATTCACAAGTACAACCATGAACCTTATCATGCAACTCTATTTCAAGTTTATAACACTAGCATTCACAAGTACAACTTGAAGTTTAGTCAATATGAGTCAACAAGAATAATAATTCAAGTAAAATAAGACCACCAATAAGACACCAAGTCAACACCCATGGCACAACTATCATTTTATACATGTACCAAGTTCATAAGTAATTAGACAATATAGTGATACATCCCAACTTACAATTATCTCGGACCACACAAAGATCCAAAAGTACAACAACAAGGCAATTATCATGCGTCCCAATTACATAAAGAAACCACCTTTGGAATTAAGCATATAAAACCTGGTCAACTTAAGAAACCAACATATAATGATAAAACTTAAGCTTGAGTCATTCAATGATAAAAATTAACCAAGACAATTACATAATCCCTAGTTCACTCAAAGAACCATCACACTCACTTATACCTTGTACACATATGCTTAGGGTATTATGTATGCGCCTACTAGTCATGACCTGCAAGGGATGAGCTCTTGTCTATGTACCAAATACCGAATATCAAGTTCCTTAAAACTCATATCAATCAATCCCGTGGAGATATCCAAATATTGGTACATTCCACAATAATGACAAATATAGCAATAATCACAACCACAATGATAATAGAAACAACATTTGTAAAAACCAACAAACTTTTATGTAAGTTCATTTCATGCGATTAACACTTAGGAATCGAACAATCATTCGCTTTCCTTGAACATAAATTGACAAGAAATAAAAATAATTTTTTATCATGCACACATAACATGAATTGGGTTTCAAATATATTAAAACCATCACCTACCTCAATCCAAGCTTGCACCCTCAACTAATACCGAGCCTTGCCTTTTCATGCAATTTTTGCTTTATCGTAGTCTAAAAATAAGAATATAGCACATAATAAACAAAATAACCTATAAGGTCATGAATTATAACCTAATTCCAAATTCTCAGGATAAGTTTATAATCATCCCACCCATTTTAGGATTTTCCCACTGTCAATTCACCTTAAAACTACAAGTTTTATGGTTACATTAGTGAATTAATGACATACAAAAAACCAAAGGGTTTTCACGTAATTTACCCTCTTATGCTTTTTGCTAATTCAAGATTAAACCCTCTCCAAAATGTGTTAACTAGTGATTCTAAGGTTAATTAATTGAAAAACTAGTTAATGGGATGAAATACTTAACTTTACAAGGAATGTTGATAATCACCCAAATCGCCTATGCCTTTTCCAAAAAGGGGTTTAGAATACAAACCATTTTTTGGAGATTTTTTGCATTATTATCAATTTACATTGCTATAGTGACCTGATCTTGCTATAGCGGCATCACTTGCCATAGCAAGATTGCACAACATTGACTTTTTCTATAGTGGGAGGTGCTATTGCAATATGCCATCCACTATAGTGGGAGTGATGAGGCAAAAACTTAGAAATCTTTCTAGGTTTTTTTGCAACACACCCTTAAACCATAATATTCTAGACTAACTCCCTTGCATCAAGTTTGATATTAGGAGTTTGGCTCATCTGAATTCATATTTGTAAATTCCTACAGTTTCCTAATGAGTTAGATAACATAAAATCAAGCTATAGCTTATTACATTTACCCAATACATTCTTGAATTTCACTAGAACATGCCTTTCTCTAATTTTGTTTGAGGCTAGACTAGCCTGAAATTCTTAAATCCTAATTTGGGGAAATTCTTAACCCAATTTTTTGTTTGATAGGCCATATCCATAATGACTAAAAAAGGTTATTACAATAGATACCTATTTACCTATCATTTGTCTCTGAATGATCAAACAAGAAAATGAGCCAAGTCAAGAAGAGAAAAATAAGTATTTGTATCCTCAAACAAGTGAGGTACTTATTCTGCATGTCCGTCTCAGTTTCTAAGTGGCTTCCTCAACCAGATGATACTTTTATTAAACCTTTACCAATCAAATTTTCCTTGTACTCAATTTTTTAGAGATCCTAATCAATCATAGCAACTGACCCCTTCTCATAAGTAAGATTGTTATTTAACAAAACTGGATCCCACTTATTAATGTAATTCCCATATGTATGGTAACTCTTAAGGATGGATATATGGAATACCAAATGGATACCTAACAAGCTGGTGGTAATGCCAACTTATATGCTACTGGACTGACATCTTTAAGAACCTTATATGGACGAATATACCAAGGTATAAACTTGCCTTTTTATCCAAATATCATGACTCCTTTCTCAGTAGACACTTTCAACAAAACTCATTCACCAACCTTGAATAACATGTACCTTAACTTATGGTTTACATATTTCTTTCGCTTGCTTTAGGCTTCCAATAATTTGACTTAGATGAACCTCACCTTTTCCTAAGATTCTTTCACCAATTATGTACCTAAAGGCTTAATATCATCAATCTCAAACCACCCTATGAATGATCTACACCGCCTCTCATATAATGTGTCTATATTAATGCTAGATGAAAACTCTTGTTATATAAAAACTCACACAATAATAAGAACTTATCATAATAGCCACATAATCAATCACACATGACTTCAACATATCTTCAAGCACCTTAATCATCCTCTCCGATTGTCCATTTGTCTGAGGATGAAAGGTTGTACTAAAAGTGAGTTAAGTGCCTAATTGTTCATGTAATCAGTCCTAAAATTTAAAAGTGTAGATTATATATCTATCTGAAATAATGAAACATGACACCCTATGCAGCCTCACTTTTCTTTGATGTAGATCTTGGATAACTACTTAGAGTTGTGCATACCAATCTAACTGGAATGAAATGAGCTGATTTTGTTAGCTTGTCTACTATAACCCAAATCGAGTAATCCTTCCACAAGGTCTGTGAAAGACCTACCACTAGATCCATAGATATCCTTTCCCACTTTTACTCGAGAATAGGCATTATCTGAAGGAAACCTTCAGGTCTTTAATGCTCGTATTTTAAATATTAATAGTTATGACATTTGGATACACACTCTACTATGTCCTTTTTCATCCTAAGACACTAATAAAGTTGCCTCAAGTCACGCTACATCTTGGTTGTGCTTGGATGAATAAAATATTGCAAATAATGAGCTTTAAGCATATTCTGAATTAAATCACCAACCTTAGAAACACATATATACCCTATAAACCAAAACGCTCCATACATGTAAAGTGTGGCGTCTGAAGATTATTCAATCACCATTTTGTTCTAAAGTTTGTTCAATTTTTCATCCTCAAACTATTTTACCTAGATTTTGTCAAGGAATGTTGACTTTACCTCAACACTATCCAACACTTCACCTCTATCTGAAACACCAAACTTCATGAATCAAGATTCTATAGCTTGAAATTCCCTAGCCAAGGGTCTCCTTAACACCCTAAATAGGCCAAATTGCCTATACTTACTACTTTTCCACTAAATGCATCGACCATTATATTGGCCTTACCCATATAATAATAGATGGTCCTATCATAGTCCTTTACCAACTCCATCTATCTTCTCTATATCAGATTCAAACCCCTCTGTATGAATACATACTATAGAGTACAGTGATCTGTAAATGCCTCATACTTTGCACTATAAAGGTAGTGTCTCTAAATCTTAAGTCTAAACACCATCACTGCCAACTATAAGTCGTGATTTGGGTAATTTATTTTATGAGGCTTTAACTTTCTTAAGGAAGAAACACTTACATTCCTGTCCAACATCAGTATAACACCTAAACCCAAGAGCGAAGCATCACAAAATACAACAAAATTCTTACCTTCAAATGGCAATAAAAGAATAGGAGTTGTAGTCAAAAGTATCTTGAGCTTTTGGAAACTCTCCTTACACTTATCCAACCCTAAAAATGGCACCTTCTTATGAGTCAACCTTGTAAAGTGAGTATCAATAGAAGTAAAATTCTTGACAAATATGTGATAATAACTAGCAAGACCCATAAAGCTCATAACCATGGTCACAAAACTAGGCGAAACCAATTATTAACCTTCTCAATATTTTTGGTATATACCGTCACCCCTTTTTTAAAACCACATGCCCTAAGATGGCCACCAAGACAATAAAGACTCACATTTTGAGAACCTTACATACAACTACTTCTACTTCCAAATCCCCATGATAATGCAAAGATGACATGCATATTCTTCCTTGCTCTTTGAGTAAACCAAAATGTCATCTATAAATACTATTATAAAGAAATCTAGTAAAGACTTGGAAATACCATTCATCAAGCTCATGAAGGTTGCCTATGAATTGGTCAATCCAAAGGTCATTACTAAGAACTCATAATGCCTATACCGAGTCCTAAAAGCTATCTTGTGTGTATACTCAAGTCAAATTTTTAGCTGATGGTAACCCAACCTCAAGTAAGTCTTGGATAGTACTAAATCACCCTGCAAATTGTCAAAGAGATCATCTAAATGAGGCAATCGATACTTATTCTTGATGGTAACCTTGTTCAACTACCTATAATCAATGCACATCCTCACGCTACCATATTTTTCTTAATGAACAACACTATCTCACCCCAAGGTGAAGCACTAAGATGAATAAATTCATTATCAAGGAGTTTATCTAACTAAGTTTTGAGTTCCCTCAACTATGTCAAAACCATAAAATAAGGAGGAATAGATATTAGGTGAGTCCTAGTGCCAAGTCAATAAAAAAGTCGATATACCTATCTAGAGGAATACTAGATAAATCTATAGAATACTCATTTTAAAACTTAGATGCTTGATAGGCTACTTTAGGCTATTACTTGGGGTTAGGGAATCACTTGAACCTAGTTATCCACCTATTTAGCTTATTTACCCTAGGTAGGATAGTGCCTGACCCCGATATACTTCACTTTGACTTGGGAAGAAAACCTATAAAACCTTAGTAGGTTTAATAATTGGATATTTAACTTAGTAATCTTGTGTATAGAGAGTCGATTGAAGACCCTAGACTTTTGGTAGCTATTCCATGCTTAGATATTTATATGTGTATTTATCTTTATATTTTAGTTCCAGTTTATGTTCGAGATATGCTATAGTACCTCTATCATAAGTTCTAGTATGAGTATAGCATTTGCTCTCTTGTTATGGTTTGGTATTTATGGAATTATATTTTATAGACATGGTTAGTTACTTATGAGATTTGGTTTGAGTCTAGAATCTGCCTATAGTTATGTTCTAGTTATTTCGTTATTGATTATGGTTATCAATGGTGTGTGCTGGCAGTTGTACCTTGTTTTTCTATGGGAGTTCAAATGGTTTATATGGATTATTTGGCCTCTTGTTACTATCCACTATTTCCAATTTGAGACTGATGTATAAACTCTTATTATTATCTACTAGAGCTAGTTCAATCTTGGTATATACTATCATTACAGACTTGGGATTGGGAAAATATGAGATTTGCAAGGTTAAAGGCTATTTATGCTTCTTACCTTTGCTTTTCTCTTATCATCAGATATACGAGGATTCAGTAGGGTTATTTGTCTTTTTATGTATGCCTTATGGGCTTATAGAGCCTCAATTAGGTTATACTTATCCCTTTGCTTTTATTTTTGAGTTATATATTCCTTTATTATATTTTCCTAGCATATCTCAATATTTACATTTTTATTCTTTTACTATTGACTTTACTTACACTCTCGCACTCTATATTTATGCTTTTATTATATCTGAGCTTAGTCGACTGATGATGTCTACTGAGTACCCATTACTTTGTCACTCATACAACACTTTTTCATCTTTTCCTTAATGCAAATTTGAGTATGAGCCATTGAAGCTAACATTATGGTATGGCCTTGCTACTGATCTAGAAAAGATATGATCTTTCTAGCATTCAAAACAGATCCTTTTCTATGTACTTTAGTTATAGTCTTTATAATTTTGGAGACTACTATGGATATATGATATTTTAGATATTGTCTAGTACACTTCTTTTTGGTCTTAGTGGCTCTTAGTATCGACCTTACCTAGTCTTTAGGGTTTTGTCATTCCTCACCAGTTGGGGGTCATCATGGATGAACCCGCACAACCCACAGATTCTTGCAATGTGGTATTATTGGCCAACAATCTACAAAGATACTCATGATTTTGCTTTATCTTGTGATCAATGTCAACGCCAAGGTAATATCTCTAGATGCCACAAACTTTGTATAACTCTTATTTCAGAATTTGAATTGTTTGATGTATGGGGTACAAACTTAATGGGTCCTTTTGTGAGTTTGTTTGGCTTGAAGTATATATTGGTGGTTGTGGATTATGTTTATAATCGGTGGAAGTAGTTGCGCTCCCCAACAATAAAGCACGTAGTGTCACTACACTCTTGAGAAAGCACATTTTTTCATGATTTGGCATGCCACATGCTATCATTGGTGATAGTGGGTCATATTTTTATAATTGTCTATTCAAAAGTTTGCTGGAGAAGTATGGACTGAAACACAAGGTGGCAACACCTTATTATCCACAGACTAGAGGACAGGTTGAGGTGTCCAATATAGAAATCAAGTCTATCTTAGCGAAGACAGTAAATGCCAATAGGATTGATTGGTCACGTAAGCTAGATGATGCACTATAGGCTTACTGAATAAATTTCAAGACCCCTATTGGTGATTTTCCTTATCAGTTGATGTATGGAAAGGCATGTCACTTGCCTTTTGAACTTGAACATAAAACACTATGGGCTTTGAAAAAGCTAAATTTTTAGTGGCAAAATGCAACAAAGGCAAGAATGAACAACATGAATGAGTTGGATGAATTCTGACTCTGGGCGTATGAAAGTTCTATACTTTACAAAGAAAAGATGAAGCTGTATCATAATCGCAAGATTGAGAAAAGGATTTTCAAAAAAGGTGACCAGATTTTGTTCTACAACTCAAGGCTTCACTTGTTTCCAGGTAAGTTAAAGTCAAGATGGTATGGTCCCTTTACTGTGCTAAGAGTTTTCCTAAATGGTGCTTTGGAATTGAAGTGAGATGGTGAAATACCAATCAAGGTGAATAGACAAAGACTAAAGCACTACATGGGTAGCACTATGGAAGTTAGTGTAATTTTTGATATGGACCTTGGTGAATTCTAAGTAACCAAGGAAATTACGTCGTGCTGCGACGTTAAATCAAGCGCTGCATGAGAGGCAATCTATGAGGCTAGTTGGTGAAATTTTTGTATCCAACTTAGCCACGTCATGCCCCGATGTTAAATCAAGCACTGCGTGGGAGGAATCCTGTATTTTGTACTTATTTATTTGTAGGGTAATAGGTTTGTTTAGTGTTTAGGGATAAAGATTGTAGAAAAGATCCAGAAAAGTTCAAGAAAGTAGGTTGTATAGACTCTTCACGAGTCATATCTTCATGGTACGACTCTAGAGTAAGATTTGTAAGGACCTAGGAGATTATGTAAATCCACTTAAAAGTTTTTGGAGTCATTACGACCCTCAAAATGAGTCGTACCCTCAAGGTATGACTCATCACATTGAGTCGTATCGACTCTTAAATCTAGGTAAGGTTCCAAGTCTTTATGAGTATAATAAAAAGCCGTAAGCCTGGATACGAGTCATACACATGATTCGTATCCAAGCTTACTAGGTCAGGGGTTGCGGGTCAACACAACGCAACACTTTAGTTTACAATGAAAAGGGCACCCAAAGACGGGTACCCGATACCCAAAAATATAACCACCTCCATTGTTGACTGAATTGGAAGCTCCCAACACACGAAAATAATCATAAACACTTTGAATTAGTTACCAACTTGTTCCAATCCCTTTCATTGCATGAACTACTTACAAAATTTGATGAAAGAACTTGAAAACTTAAGCAACCTATAATTGCACAAAGTCAAGTAAGTTTTTGAACTCAAATCCATTATATCTTAAGTTGAAATTGCAAATGTGAGATTTCTTGAACTTGCTTTGAGTTGAATTTACTTAGTTGTTGCAATTTTGAACCGTAGATCTTAGGTTTGGGTTAAAAATGGAAGTGGGGGATAATTTTGATATATTTGTGTTGAACTTATGTATTTTTGACTGATATAGGGATGATAATTCTTTACAATAGATGGGTAATTTGGGAGTTTAGAATTAGAGTCAACTCTAAAATTGAACTTCTATATTCCAATGGATATGAGACCCCTTACGACTCATACCTAAAAGTAATGAGTCGGTCATACGAATCATACACACTCGATACGACTCTTAGCTCCTAGTTGTACCTTGTACAGAACCTGCATACTGATATTTATTTTCTTATTTTTACTTTTTTTCCTTATTTTAGTACTAATATATGAGTACATTTAGGTACCATGCCTCTCGAAGGTGCATAATCTTTAAATCAATTGGCTAAAAAAGGGAAATAGAAAGGCTTTGCCTTCAAGTTTTGAATCCACTGAGTCATATAGCAGTAGTGGTGGCGTAGTTGAATTCCTAGTGAAAGGAACGATTGAAACAAGAGACAAAACATAGGATTGAGGAAAGATAATGGTCACCCCAGAGGATACATCTCTACGAGGACCAAGAAGAAAGAACCCCAACACCCCCTCCTTACTCACCTCCACCTTTAGAGGCACAAGTTGATGTTGAATTAAGCTTTAAGGAAGTGAGTTAAAAGAATGCTAGTGATGCTGCAGAAGAAGTTGATGTGCTACCTATTAATTTGCAACAAACTTCACTAGCTATCATACTTTCTCCAGTGCCCATCATTGAACGGTGGGGTTACCCCAGCATGCAAAACACATTTAATGTTGGCCTAAGAAGACTCTGAAATAGAAACCTCAAACGGGTCTTGTATCTTGAGAGGAGGTTGATTACTACTGGGATGAATTAGCTTTCCAGATTTGAGGAGTGATTCATGATACTCCAGAATTTCACATCTCTTATGAGAGAGTAAACGATCATCATCAAATATATAACTCAACTAGGTTGGGGTCGAATCCCATAGGGAATATGGTGTTAATTGAAATTATTTGTGATTAAATCGACTAATAGATAATAGTTTCATATAAATGGGGTTTTCAGAGATTAAACAAAAGTAACAGCTCACTTTGTTTTAATAGCTTGCAAATAAGATTTCAATGTTTCAAATTAATGTTATGAAAAAACTAAAGTCGTATTCACTATGAGTATTGACACTTGATGTACATTAGTTGTAGCCCAAGATTCTCATAACATGCCGGAACAACAAATTATCATTATCAAAGCTCTATCTAAATGTCTCTTGACCTATTTAGATATTAGATTACCCAATTCTCTCGAACTTAGGAAATTCGTATACTTACCCGATCTTTTCTCGAGTTAATTAACCTTGTTACAACATTAATCATTCGATGGAAGTTTAATGCTTTCAAATCCCCATTGATAATTCACTTCCTATTAAATTGATTTCTTACTTTAAGAAAACCAATAATCAGGTCTAATCTATTGTTTGCAACCACTAGACAATGTGCACAATAGAACAATTATCAAGAAGTTCCTAATGTCTTGTGAATCTTAATCAACTCATGAATTCAAACGGCCAAACTCATAGATCCCGCAACTCAGATTAAGAGAATTAGTTCTTTATAATATAGAAAGAAACAACATATATTGAATTCATAATTTAGTAGTAGTTAACTTACAAACAATAAAAATATAAGATTGTTTTTCCTTCTAAATCACAAGAGAATTCCCAAAACCAAGATAATAATCCCAAAAACTTAATTCGAAAATTCAGAGGAAAAGTATCAAAACACGATTGTTTTGAATAAGTTCAAGATGATTATGAAAGCCCTATGACTTTTCCTTAAATACTCCAGACAAATACGAAGTTAAATATAAAATTATAGATTTTTCTCTCCATAGCTGACGACCATATCCGACGGCTTATCAAAGAGTTGATGGCTTATCAGACCATGTCATCAACTCCTCTTTCAAACCTTTGTTAACTGCTTATAGGTGATGACCTGATATGATGACTTATCAGATCAAGTCAACTCTTTATTCCATTTCTTGCACAATATCTTTAGCTGACGACCCCTTCTAACGACTTATCATTAAGTTGACGACTTATCAGATAAGTCATCGAATTTTTTTGTTCAGTATCTTTATTCTATCTATGGGCGAAGCCCTCATGTGATGACACATCAGGTAATTGATGACTTATTAGACAAGTTGTCACTACAATCTTCAATTTCCATTCCTAAGATTCTTCACGAAAAATTTATCCTTGTTAACATAGTCATCAAAGGTTTTCATATATCTTGACATCACTGCAAAATCACATGAAATATAATAAAAAACAACAATAGTTACTTAAGAACTTACAATTATTTCAAGTCAAAAGTTTTATATGTGCTGGCGCAAAGTTGGCACATCAACACCCTCAACTTAAAACACTTGCTTTTCCTCAACCACTAGTATAACATTATGCACACAACAAATAGCATCAATGTGAGAAGTAGCAATTGTTCATTTTATTTTGTGCCTACCTAGAAAGTATGAGACCTTTTACCAAGAAACAATAAGATTCCCTACCATATTCAAAGTTTAAAAGTCAAAACACTAATTGAACTTAGAGTATCCAATCAAATGGTTAACAAATTCCATAATAATTCATATGCCCTCACGTAGAAGAAAGAAATTCCTGACTCCATATGCCTTTTCATATTCACAGGAACCATATATTACAACTCCCACTCTCAGAATGAAGGTTCAAATTGTGCATCTACAATACCATAAGCTTGCCTTTACCATTCTGCTCAGTTCATCTAATAGTTAGACTGAGATCATTACAGGGCTTTCTCAGCTTGAATTATGGATTTAAGTGTTAGGAAGGTTGATATAGAATCAGTGATTAAGCATTTTCGTGATCACTTATGCACTGGCCTACAATCACTTACATCTTCAAATACAATCCTTACTAGCTTATCGAATATTCTCAACAACCCTGCTTTGCATCAATTATTCATACACACATATTTTTTATTTTTTATTATTTTTAGAAACTGTATTCGCACTTTCATATTAGTTTTCACAACATCTTTTGTATCTTATCAGCCCTTAAAGTGCAGTCACCCTTAACTTAGGCGATTTGCCTGGGTTAATGTGTAATGTGTCCAAAGAAAGCATAGGCTAAAATAAGGCTTAAGGTTTGTCAAATTATTGGAACAAATAAAGAGTTTTATTGGCTCAAGCGGGATCATAAAGGAATATTCTCCTATAGGTTGATAAGCTTTGGCTAAATGGTTCACTACTTAACAATGGCCAGTGATCACTTCATAGTTGACTATTTGATACCGTAATAGAAAGCTTCAGGCAAGTTCTAGATGCATACACACAATAAAAACATATTTATGGCAAAATCTCACTTTCTCTGGCATGGAATTACATGAAACTTATTAAATACTCAATCATCACTCCGGCTCAAACAATGAATGTCATATTCACATACTTTCAAAGACAGTAATGATTTTTCATGCACTTGACAATCAATATCAAAATCAAATTTTTCAGATCACCTTAAAGCACTTGCTACTCAGTTGGATGCTACTCATAATGCATACATAACACAAAGTACAAACAATCATAAACATGTTGGATCACTAAGTAACACTCAAGGGTATATACCCTTGAGGTTACAAGTACCACCACTAGCACAACCAAAAGCATGTATTGTCCCCAATGGAACAATCAAAGTGAAACGACAAGGGATAGGAGATACCTATATTGCAATAAGCATGCAAATCATGAACAACTGACTCTGCTGCTACATCATATGTAAGAGCAATCATATCAGTAGCATCAGGCAATGCTGACGCATCAGACTGAAAAACTCCCCCAACAGTCTCACCAACAACCACTGGAGGTCTATTAGTTGAAGTTCCCACAACTCTCACTCTTAATGCTTTCTTTAGTGGCTATCCTGCTGCCTTCAATTTTTTTAAGGCTTCTTTCAGTTCTTTCTTGTCTACCTTATTCTTTACTCTTCTCTCTGCTCTTCTTTCTTCATCACTATCAGTCCTTTTTTGATTACCTTTATCTTTTTTTGTGTTCACTGATTTTTGAGTGATGTAAATTAATGGAGCTTTATCTTTAGATTCTTCAGTAATAAGGTATGAAGATATCATGATTTAGTGATCCTGCAATGCCAAAATATAGCTTTATCCTTGTACAAGGCTTCTTGGAAAACTGTAAGGTTAGAAGCTGACATCTCTCTTAGTCATGCATTAAGATTGTTCTCAAACTAATCAATACAACCATGCAAAGATTAGAAAGGTTCAATGGACACCTTGATTCTTTTATCTACAGTTGATTAAAATTGATTAACAAATAACTTTAATTGGACATCAAACCTTTTACCTTGTTTTACCATCTTCCTGAAATTATGCGGTATTAGTGCATACTATGACTTTGGGGCAACAACTGCAGGGTTTTCTTTACTTTCAGGAACTGAAGTAACCCCTACAGAAGCTGTTGCTTGTACAAACTCATGATTTGGCAACTGCATATTTGGTGTGGATCCAGTGGTAGGAGCAACTGTTTGAACTTCATCAGGCATAATACTATCACCTGTACTTCTACTCCTTTTCCTAAAACTAACATAGGCTTATTCTCATCAAAGTTTATAGGGTTGTGCGTTCTCCTAGAAGTAACTTCCTGATCTATTTCTGTAACCTCTGGTACATGAGCCACTTCACATAATCTCATACTAAACAAGGAAATAAGTATTATAACGACTCAATTTTTTGGAACCGAAATGTAACACGGTGCTCATGATCCCAAAGGACCATAAGCTAACCCTCTACTGATATTGTATCTGAATATTGCATAATATAGATAATAAATATAGAAACTGGCCATAAGGTTCAAAACATCTAAAAATACTCAAAATTAAAAATTGAATACTGACACATCTTTCTGAAAAGCCTTTAAACTGTTTGAACTATGGAGTTGATGGGACATGTCCCCAACAAACTCCATCTACTAAAAATAAACAAAACCTGATACAATAATGATAAAAGGATCATCCTACAATGAAGAGGACTCACTACTATGTCTACTGTTGCTGACTTGGACTGAGCTTCTAAGGGTACTCTATATCTTGTGCCTCTGAAGTATGGTGTCAAATAAAACACCATAGCACAAATGTGTCAGTATAAGAATATACCGATTATGAAGATGAGGTAGGGCTAAATGCAAGGGCTTATGCATGAACAATTACGTAACTGAATAATCATGAGAGTACTGAATGAGAACACATGCATAAATGCACAAACCATAACTACAACCATCACAACTATGAATACTAAAACTCAGATACTACATTACAATCATCTGAACACACCACTAATACTGAGATACTGAATAATTGAATTATCTAATACTGATAACTGGGTAGTTGAGTTGAGATTAGTCTTATCTAGTGAGTGATCTCAGAATTTGAGGATACTGAAGCTGATTCACTAAATATACTTACATCATTGATTGAATTTTGAGCTTGCTACTCTTGACTGACTACATCAGAGATCAAACTTCTCTAACGAATGATTTCACAATCTACTATCAATGATAACAAAAGATCATGTCCAAATCTGACAACAAGAATACTCAACTGAATCTGAGACTGAGATCAAGCCTATCTAATGGGTGATCTCTAGATCTGATAACAAGAATACTCAACTGAATTTGAGACTGAGATTAAGCCTATCTGACGATGATCTCTAGATCTGTTAACAAGAATACTCAACAAAATCTGAGACTGAGATTAAGCTTATCTGACGATGATCTCTAGATCTGTTAACAAGAATACTCAACAAAATCTGAGACTGAGATTAAGCCTATCGAATTAGTGATCTCTAGATCTGAAGATAAGAATATTCAATAGAATTTGAGACAGAGATCAAGCCTATCTAACGGGTGATCTCTAGATCTGATAACAAAAATACTCAACAAAATCTGAGACTAAGATCAAGCCTATCTGATGGATGATCTCTAGATCTAATACTGTTAGCTTTATATAGGACCAAGCCTATTTGACGGGTGGTCCCTGAATCAATGAAACTATCTGAGTTCCCCATTGAGATAGATGAATGTATCTGACAGTCTTGATTTCTGAAGATTGGTACTGAAACTACAACTGTGGGAAGTAGTCACTTAACCAATATGCCCGAAATCTCAACTGGTGGTGTCCAACCTGTAACCCCAGCTGGAAGGGTATCAATACCAGGCCATGGGTAAAGACCTCTCGGGTTAAGTCTATCCGGCAGATGACCCTCCCAGGAAGTCAATCCTAAGGCATATAATAGTCAAGCTTATATGATGGGTGACCAGCCTTTCCTGATGGGTGAATCCTTCATTATGCGCTGGATACGCAGTTTTGGAGTTTAGTAATTGCTCCTAATGACTCTGCCTCTCTGATAGGGAGTCGCCATCCCTGCCCTCAATCGGTGGTAGTTCCTACTCCCAACTGAAAGAATCTGAACTGATTCTTAACTAAATGCAAACAAAGCTGAATCTGATGCTGATCATGTTTCTCGAATGATCTGACTGAGTTAAGCTAAATTCACTTGGTTTCGTATCTAGCGAAATACTATTAAATCTTGTTATCTAATTGAATGACACTGAGCTTTGAATAGAGTACTCGATTACTACAGAGGTCAGAACCAAACACTTGAATACTACTAGATCTGAGCTTGGTATAGAACTGAGGCTAGATTTCTAGCGATACTAAGATTATGATTATTACAGAGATTATGATGATTACAGAGATTACTAAAATTTCTTAAATTCTATATCTGTCTGAGAATATAGATTTCTTTAACTCGCGGCGTTTTGAGAATCATGGCTCATTTGAAATTATCGTAAAAAAAGTCACGGGCTTTAGACATCAGCTAAATTATGGGGTATAAATACCTCCAGGACTCGATAACATAAAAGTAAAACATAGCCATTCTTGAATAATCAAGACCACGGACAATCATTCGCCATCACAATCACTAAGGCATCACTTCAAGTATTTAGGAATCCTAAACATGTAAAACATAGGGGGACATGCTATTGGATCATACTCCATTCAATAAGGTCTTGCATCAAAGACTTGAAATGTATTAAAGTCTTAGCATGTATCAAAGAGCACATAATTGGGTTATTTCATACTATCATGCCACAATTCATTTACTGTGGCTTTTCAACAAACACTTGACATGCATGGGCATGCACACAATTGGGGATTTCTAATCAACATGCTAGAATAACTCTAATTCCTTCACATAAGCATTTTATCAGACATATGGGGAGCATGCTTTGCTTATTCAACAATTTCTACACCTAATGGACATGGACACATCACTTAATAAGCAACTTGAAGAGGGTTTATCATGAACATTACATGAATTTCACATACTAGGGTCAAGCTTGAAAAACTTGTAAGCAAACATGAATCACAACTCAATAATAGCATGAACATCAATTTCAACTCACATGAATCATGAAAAATCATAATCATCAACGCTTTGAAATTTGGAAAAGGGTTCTTGAGCTTCTTGGATGAAAGGGACCCAAGAATCAACATCTGCATAACTTAGAGAAACTCTTTCTGGAAAACTCTTAGAGAGATTCTTGCTTTCTTGATATCTCTTGAAGAAGAAGGAAGGGTTTTGATTTTGTAGAAACCCTAGCTCTTGTTCTTGAACAACTTTGAGAGAAACTAGTGTTTTTATGTTAAAATGAAGTGAAATACCATGTTAAAGAGTACATATAGGGGTAGCGAAATGACCCTTTTCACCTCAGGAATTAAATTGACAAATCTCAATTTTACATGCTGGCGCGACATCCCTTCTTACGCTAGATCACTGGAAAATGGAAAATTGAGAAACAGCTTTATGGTGCAATGCAGTGAAGATAGCATTGCCACCTTGGTTGCTAATTGGAAAGGCATTGCGATGCGGTATAATTGTGTTGGTGCACTTGAAATTGACAACATTGAAATTAAGCCTTGGCGCGACGTGCCATAATTTTGGAGGCTTACTGGATTTTGATGATTACCATTTCGGCTGGCTCTGCAATGTGCTAAAGTCTAGGTGGCACACTGTCTCACTAAAATAGCTCTAACTCTTTGATCGAGTGTAAGATTTTGGTGAATTTCGTATCGACGAAAAGCTTATTCAATTCTCTACATGACAAAACTTTTCAGATCACTCTAAAATACTTTCTACTCAGTTGGATGCTACTCATAATGCATACATAACACAAAGTACATACAATCATAAACATGTACGATCACTAAGTAACACTCAAGTCTATATACCCTTGAGGTTTTAAGTACCCCTCCCCCCATAAGCAAAAGCATGCATTATCCCCAATACAATATATCAAAGTGAAACAACAAGGGATATGAGATACCTACAGTGCTATAAGCACGCTAATCATGAACAACTAACTCTGCTTCTACATCATCAGCAAGAGCAATCATATCAGTAGCATCAGGCTATGCTGACGCATCTGCCATAGTGGTTAGCGGAGTGAAAAACTCCCCCAAATAGTCTCACCAATAACCACTGGAGGTCTACTAGCTGAAGCTCCCAAAGCTCTCACCCTCAATACTTTCTCTACTGACTGTCCTGTCGCCTTCAGTTTTTTAAGGCTTCTTTCAGTTCCTTCTTATCTGCCTTCTTCTTTACTCTTCTCTCCGCTCTTTTTTTATCACTATCAGTTTTTTTCCACTTGTCTTTATCTTTCTTTGTGTTCACTCATTTTCTAGTGATGTGAATTAATGAAGCTTTATCTTTATATTCTTTAGAAATAAGGTATGAAGATATCATGATTTAGTGATGCTGTAATGCTATAATATAGATTTAGCATTGTCCAAGGCTACTTGGAAAACTGTAAGGTCAGAAGCTGACATCTTTCTCAGTCTTGCATTAAAATGGTTCTCCAACTCATCAATACAACCATTCAAAGATTAGAAAGGTTCAATAGCCACCTTTATTGTTTTATCTAAAGCTGATTCAAACTTACTAGCAAATAACTTTAATTAGGCATCAAACCTTTTACCCTGATTTATCGTCTTCCTAAAATTATGCGGTGTTTGTGCATACTATGACAATGGTGCAGCAACTGCAGGGTTTTCATCACTTTCAGGAACTGAAGCAACCCCTGCAGAAGATTTTTCTTGTACAAACTCATAAATTGGCAATTGCTCATTTCGTGTGGATCCAGTAGTAGGAGTAGCTATTTGAATTTCACCAGTGACTTCCTGATCTATTCCTGTAACCTCTGGTCAAAGAGTCGCTTCACATAATCTTATACTAAACAAGGAAATGAGTATTGCAATGATCGAATTTTATAGAATTGGAACGTCATAAGGTGCTCATGATCCCAAAGGACCACAAGCTAACCCTCTACTGATATTGTAATTGAACACTACATAATATAGATAATAAATGCAGTAACTGGCCATAAGGTTCAAAACATGTAAAAATACTCAAAATTGAAAACTGAATACTGACATATCTATCCAAAAAGCCTCTAAACTATCTGAATTGTGGAGTTGATGTGACATGTCCCCAACTAACTTCAACTATTAAAAATAAAAAAAATCTGATGCAATAATGATAAAAGGATCATCCTCGAATGAAGGGGACTTAAGGCTATATCTACTGCTACTGACTGTGACTTAGCTGCTAAGGGTACTCTAGATCTTGTGTCTCTGAACCTATGGTGTCAAATTAAACACCATAGCGCAAATGTGTCAGTACAGGAACATATCAAGTATGCATATGAGGTAAGGCTAAATGCAAAGGCTTACGCATGAATAATTACTTAACTGAATAATCATTAGAGTACTGAATGAGAACTTATGCATAAATGCATAAACCATAGCTACAACTATGACGACTCTGAATACTGAAACTAGAATACTGCATTATTCTTATCTGAACTCACTATTATTATTGAGATACTGAATAACTGAATCATCTGATACCAATAACTAAGTACTGGAGTTGAGATCAGTCTTATGTAGTGAGTGATCTCAGAATCTGAGGATACTGAAGCTGATTGAATAAATATACGCTCATTATTAACTGAATTTTGAGCTTGCTACTCTCGACTGACTGCATCAGAGATCAAACTTCTCTAACAGATGATTTTGGAATCTACTATCAATGAAATGAAAAGATCATGTACGAATCTGACAACAAGAATACTCAACTGAATTTGAGACTGAGATCAAGCCTATCTGACGGGTAATATCTATATCTGATAACAAGAATACTCAACAAAATTTGAGACTGAGATCAAGCCTATCTGATGGGTGATCTCTAGATCTGATAGCAAGAATACTCAACTGAATCTGAGACTGAGATCAAGCCTATCTGACGGGTGATCTCTAAATATGATAACTAGAATACTCAATAGAATTTGAGACTGAGATCAATCCTATCTAATGGGTGATCTCTAGATCTGATAATAGAAATACTCAACTAAATCTGAGATTGAGATCAAGACTATCGGATGCGTATCTCTAGATCTGATACTGAATAGCTTTATATGAGAGCAAGCCTATCTAACAGGTGGTCCATGAATTAATTGAACTATTTGAGTTCCTCACTATATCTGACAGTCCTGATTTCTGATGATTGATACTAAAACTGCAACTGTGACAAGTTGTCACTTAATTGATATGCCCTGAATCTCTACTGGTGGGTCCAACCTATAACCCTAACTAGAAGGATGTCAATACCATGCCATGGGTAAATACCTCTCTGGTCAAGCTTATCTGATAGCTGACCCTCGCAGGAAGTCAAGCCTAAGGCATATTATAGTCAAGCCTATCTGATGGATGACCAGCCTTTCCTGACGGGTGACTCCTGTATCCTGCGCTGGCTACGTAGTTTTGGAGTTCAAGGATTGCTCCAAAAAACTCTGCCTCTCTGATGGGGAGCCTCCATCCTTGCCCTCGCTCGGTGCTAGATCCTACTCCCAATTGAAAGACTCTGAATTGATTCTTAACTGAACACAAACTAAGCTGAATCTAATACTGATCATGTTTCTCGAATGATCTGACTGAGTTTAGCTGAATTCACTTGGTTCTGTATCTAGCGGAATACTACTGAATCTTGTTATCTAACTGAACAACACTGAGCTTTGAATAGAGTACTCGAATACTATAGAGGTCATAACAGAACACTTGAATAATACTAGATTTGAACTGGGTATAGAACTGAGGCTAGATTACTAGCAATACTAAGATTACGGTGATTACAGAGATTGCTGAGAATTTTTAAATTTTCTATCTATCTGAGAATGAAGATTTCTATAACTTGCTTAGTTCTGAGAATCATGGCTCTACTAAAATTATTATGAAAACTAATACGAGCTCTAGACAATAGCTAAATTTTGGGGTATAAATACCTCCAGGACTCAATAACATAAAAGTAAAGCATAACCATTCTTGAATAATCAAGACCATGGACAATCATCCACCATCACAATCACTATGGCATCACTTCAAGCATTTAGGAATAATAAACATGTAATAACATAGGGGGACATGCTATTAGATCATACTCCATTAAACTAGGTCTTGCATCAAACACTTGGCATGTATTAAAGTCTTAGCATGCAATGAAGAGCACATAATTGGGTTATTTCATGCTATCATGCCAGAATTCACTCGCTAAGACTTTTCAACAAACACTTGGCATGCATGGGCTTGCACACAATTGGGGATTTCTTATCAACATGCTAGAATGGCTCTAATTCCTTGACATAAGCATTTTATCAAACATATGGGGAGCATGCTTTGCTTATTCAACAATTTCTACACCTAATTGACATGAACATATCACTTAACAAGCAACTTGAATAGGGTTTATCATGAACAACACATGACTTTCACATACTAGGGTCAAGCTTGAAAACCTTGTAAACAAACATGAATCACAACTCAATAATAGCATGAACATCAACTTAAACTCATATGAATCATGAAAACTTATAAACATCAAAGCTTTGAAATTTAGAAAAGGGTTTTTGAGCTTCTTGTATGTAAGGGACCCAAGAATCGACATCTGTATAACTTAGAGAAACTCTTTCTTGAAAGCTCTTAGAGAGATTCTTTATTTCTTGATTTCTCTTGAAGAAGTAGGAAGAGTTTTGATTTCGTAGAAACCCTAGCTCTTGTTCTTGAACAACTTTGAGATAAACTAGTATTTTCAGGTTAAAATGAGGCCAAATCCCGTGTTATGGAGTATATATAGGGGTAGCAAAATGACCCTTTTTGCCTCTAGAATTAAATTGAAAAATTTGGATTTTACATGCTGGGGCAACAAACCATATTCTCTCCAGCTGACTGGAAAATAGAAAATCGGGAAATAGCTTGATGGTGCGACGAGGTGGAAATCACGTTGCCACCTTGGTTACGAACTGGAAAGGTACCGCAATGCATTGGAATTGTGTTGGTCCACTGGAAATTGAAAACTCTGAAATTAAGCCTTGGCGAGATGTACCATAATTGTGGAGGATCACTAGATTTTGATGATTGCCATTTCGGTTGGCTTCACGACGTGTTAAAGTGCCAAGTGTCACACTATCTCACTAAAAACTTCCCCAACATTTTTACCAACAACCACTGAAGGTCTACTAGCTGAAGCTCCCACATCCCCCACACTCAATGCTTCCTCTAGTAGCTCTCCTGCCTTCTTAATTTTTTTAAGGATTCTTTTAGTTTTTCTTGTCTGCCTTCTTCTTTACTCTTCTCTTTGCTCTCCTTTCTTCATCAATATCAGTTCTTTTGCTTGCCTTTATCTTTCTTTGTGTTCACTAATTTTTCTAGTGATGTAATTAATGGAGCTTTATCTTTAGATTTTTCAGTAAGAAGGTTTGAAGATATCATGATTTGGTGATGCTGCAATGCCATAATATAGCTTTAGCCTTTTCTAAGGCTACCTGGAAAACTATAAAGTTAGAAGTTGACATCTCTCTCAGTCTTACATTAAGATGGTTCTCCAACTTATCAATACAACCCTACAAATATTAGAAAGGTTCAATGGACACCTTGATTCTTTTATCTACAGCCGATTCAAACTGACTAGAAAATAACTTTAATTGGGCATCAAAACTTTTACCTTATTTTACCATCTTACTAAAATTATGCAGTGTTAGTACGTACTATGAAATTGGTGTAGCAACTGCAGGGTTTTCTTTACTTTCAGGAACTGAAGCAACTCCTGCAGAAGATATTGCTTATACAAACTCATGAATTGTCAACTGCTTATTTGGTGTGGATCCAGTGGAAGGAGCAAATGTTTGAACTTTACCAGCCATAATACTATCACCCTCTACTTCTACTTCTTTGCCTAAAACTAACATAGGATTTTTCTCAACAAAGTTTATTGGGTTGTGCGTTCTCCTAGTAGTGACTTCCTAATTTATTCCTAAAACCTCTGGTACATAAGCCGCTTTACATAATCTTATCACCAAACAAGGAAATAAGTATTATAACGACCCTATTTTTTGGAACTGGAATGTCTCACAGTGCTCATGATCCCAAAGGACCACAAGCTAACTCTTTTCTGATATTGTACCTGAATACTGCATAATATAGATAGTAAATGTAGAAACTGGCCATAAGGTTCAAAACATCTAAAAATACTCAAAACTGAAAAACTGAATATGACACATCTATTCGAAAAGCCTCTAAACTGTCTGAACTATGGAGTTAATGGGACATGTCCCTAACTAACTTCGTCTACTGAAAATAAAAGAAATTAGATGCAATAAAGATAAAAGAATCATCCTTGAATAAAGAAGACTCACTGTTATGTCTACTGTTGCTGACTGGGACTGAGTTACTAAGGGTACTCTAGATCTCATGCCTCTAAACCTATGGTGTCAAATAAAACACCATAGTGCAAATGCGTCCGTACGGGAATATACCGAGTATGAAGATATGGTAAGGATAAATACAAGGGCTTATGCATGAACAATTACTTAACTGAATAATCATGAGAGTACTGAATCAGAACATATGCATAAATGCACAAACCATAACTATAACCATCATGACTCTGAATATTGAAACTCGGATACACCATTATTGTTATCTGAACTCACTACTAATACTGAGATACTGAACAACTGAATCATCTAATACCAATAACTGAGTAATAGAGTTAAGATCAGTTTTATCTAGAAAGTGATCTCAGAATCTGAGGATACTGAAGCTGATTAACTAAATATACTCACATCATTGACTGAATTTTGAGCTTGCTACATTTGACTTACTGCATCGGATATCAAACTTCTGTAATAGATGATTTTGGAATCTACTATCAATGAAAAGAAAAGATCATATCCAAATCTGATAACAAGAATACTCAACTAAATCTGAGACTAAATCAAGCCTATCTGATGGGTGATCTCTGGATCTAATAACAAGAATACTCAACCAAATTTGAGACTGAGTTCAAGCCTATTGATGGGTGATCTCTAGATCTGATAACAAGAATACTCAACTAAATCTGAGATTGAGATTAAGCCTATCTAATGGGTAATCTCTAGATCTAATAACAAGAATACTCAACAGAATATAAGATTGAGATCTAGCCTATCTGATGGGTGATCTCTAGATCTGATAAGAAGAGTACTCAACTAAATCTAAGACTGAGATCAAGCCTATTTGACGGGTAATATTTAGATCTGATACAAAATAGCTTTATATGGGAGCAATCCTATCTGATAGGTAATCCATGACTCAACAAAACTATTTGAGTTCCTCACTGAGGTAGATGACTATATCTGACTATCCTAATTTTTGAAGATTGATACTAAAACTACAATTGTGGAAAGTAGTCACTTAACCAATATGCCCCGAATCTCAACTTGTGGGCTTTAACCTGTAACCCCATAGGAAGGGTGTAAATACCATGCCACAGGTAAAAACTACTCTGGTCAAGCCTATATGATCGGTGACCCTTGCATGAAGTCAAGCCTAAGGCATGTAATAGTCAAGCCTATCTAACGGGTGACCAGCCTTTCTCGATGGGAGACTCCTGCATCTTGCACTGGATACTCAGATATAGAGTTCAGGTATTGCTCTTAATGACTCTATCTCTCTGACGGGGGGACTCCATTCCTACCCTCGCTCGGTGCTAGCTCCTACTCCCAACTGAAAGACTCTAAACTGATTCTTAACTGAACACAAACTAACCTGAATCTGATACTGATCATGTTTCTCGAATGATCTGACTGAGTTTAGCTGAATTTACTTGGTTCCGTATTTAGAGGAATGCTATTAAATCTCGTTATCTAAGAACTACACTAGGCTTTTAATAGAGTACTTGATTACTATAGACGTTAGAACAGAACACTTGAATACTACTAGATCTAAGCTGGGTTTAGAACTGAGTCTAGATTACTAGTGATACTGAGATTACGGTGATTACAGAGATTACTGAGATTTCTTAAATTCTATATCTGTCTGAGAATATAGATTTCTATAACTCGTTGTGTTTTGAGAATCATGGCTCAACTGAAATTATCGTGAAAACTGACACAAGCTCTATACAGCAGTTGAATTATCGAGTATAAATACCCTCAGGACTCGATAACATAAAAGTAAAACATTACCATTCTTGAATAATCAATACCATGGACAATCATTCACCATCACCAGCACAATCACTAAGGTATCACTTCAAGCATTTGGGAATCCTAAACATGTAATAATATAGGGGGATATGCTATTGGATCATACTCCATTCAACAAGGTCTTCCATCAAACACTTTGCATGAATTAAAGTCTTAGCACGTATTGAAGAGCACATAATTGGGTTATTTCATGCTATCATGCCACAATTAATTCACAAAAGATTTTCAACAAACACTTTGCATGCATGGGTTTGCACACAATTAGGGATTTCTAATCAACAAGCTAGAATGGATCTAATTCCTTCACATAAGCATTTTATCAAACATATGGGGAGCATGCTTTGCTTATTCAACAATTTCTACACCTAATTGACATGAAGATATCACTTAAAAAGCAACTTGAAGAGGGTTTATCATGAACATCATATGAATTTCACATACTATGGTTAAGCTTGAAAACCTTGTAAACAAACATGAATCACAACTCAATAATAGCATGAACATCAATTTCAACTCACATGAATCATGAAAACTAATAAACATCAAAGTTTTGAAATTTAAAAAAGGGTTCTTGAGCTTCTTGGATGAAAGGGACCCAAGAATCAACATCTGCACACCTTAGAGAAACTCTTTCTTGAAAGCTCTTGGAGAGATTCTTGATTTCTCTTGAAGAAGAAGGAAGGATTTTGATTTCGTAGAAATCCTAGCTCTTGTTCTTGAACAAATTTGAGAGAAACTAGTATTTTTAGGTTTAAATGAGGCTAAATCCTGTGTTAAGGAGTATATATAGAGGTAGCAAAATGACCCTTTTCACCTTTGGAATTAAATTAAAAAATCTTGATTTTACATGCTGGTGTGACATGCCATATTCGCACCAGATCACTGGAAAATGGACAATTGGGAAACTGCTTGATGGCATGATGCGGTGGAAATCATGTTTCCACCTTGGTTACAAACTGAAAAGGCACCGCAACGCAGTGGAATCGTGTTGGTGCACTAGAAATTGACAACTCTAAAATTAAGCCTTGTCGCGACGTGCCATAATTGTCGAGGCTCACTGGATTTTGACGATTGCCATTTTGGCTACCTCCGTGATGCGCTAAAGTGCTAGGTGGCACATTGTCTCACTAAAATAGCTCTAACGCTTTCCTCGAGTGTTGGATTTAGGAAAATTTGGTATCGACGGAGAACTTATTCAATTTCCTACATGACAAAAATTTTCAGATCAACTTTAAACACTTGCTACTCAGTTTGATGCTACTCATAATGCATACATAACACAAAGTAAAAACAATAATAAACATGTTGGATCACTAAGTAACACTCAAGGGTATATATCCTTGAGGTTACAAGTACCCCCACCCCCATAAGAAAAAGCATGCATTATCCCCAATGATATATATCAAAGTAAAACAACAAGGGATAAAAGATACCTACAGCGCTATAAACACATGAATCATTATCAACTAACTCTGCTATTGCATCATCAACAGGATCAATCATATCAGTTGCATCAGGCTATGCTGACGCATCTACCATAGTGATTGGCAGAGTGAAAAACTCTCCCAACAGTCTCTCCAACAACCACTGAAGGTCTACTAGCTGAAGCTCCCATAGCTCTCATCCTCAATGCTTTCTGTAGTGGCTCTCCAGCCGCCTTCAATTTTTTAAGGCTTCTTTTAGTTCCTTCTTATCTGCCTTCTTCTTTACTCTTCTCTCCACTCTTCTTTCTTTATCACTATAAATCCTTTTCCGCTTTTGTTTATCTTTCTTTGTGTTCATGTGTTTTCTTGTGATGTCAATTAATGGAGCATTATATTTAGATTCTTCAGTAAAAAGGTCTAAAAATATCATGATTTGGTGATGATGCAGTGCCATAATATAGATTTAGAATTATCAAAGGCTACCTGGAAAACTGTAAGGTCAGAAGGTGACATATCTCTCAGTCTTTCATTAAGATGGTTCTCCAAATCATCAATAAAACCACGCAATGATTAGGAAGGTTCAATGGCTACCTTGATTCTTTTATCTATATCTGATTCAAGGTGAATAACAAATAAATTTAATTGGGCATCAAACCTTTTACCTTGTTTTACCATCTTCCTAAAATTATGCGGTGTTAGTGTATACTATGACATTGATATAGCAACTGCAGGGTTTTTTTCACTTTTGGGAACTGAAGCAACCCCTATAGAAGCTATTACTTGTACAAACTCATGAATTGGCAACTACTCATTTGGTGTGGATCCAGTGGTAGGATCTGCTATTTGAACTTCACTAGCCATAATTTTATTACTCTCTACTTCTACTCCTTTGCCTAAAACTAACATAGGCTTATTATCATCAAAGTCTATTGGGTTGTGTGTTCACCTAACAGTGACTTCCTGATCTATTCCTGTAACCTCTAGTACATGAGCTGCTTCACATAATCTCATCACCAAATAAGGAAATAAGTATTGTAATGACCTAATTTTTTGGAACTGGAACGTCACACGGTGCTCATGACCCAATGGACCACAAGCTAACCCTCTCCTAATATTGTACCTGAAAACTATATAATATAGATAATAGATACAAAAACTAGCCATAAGGTTCAAATATCTAAAAAAACTCAAAATTTAAAATTGAATATTGGCACATCTGTCTGGAAAGCCTCTAAACAATCTGAACTGTGGAGTTGATGGGACATGTCCCCAACTAACTTCTTCTACTGAAATAATTAAAATATGATGCAATAATGATAAAAGGATCATCGACAAATGAAAAGGACTCACTGCAATGTCTACTGCTCCTGACTGGGATTAAGCTACTAAGGGTACTCTAGATCTCATACCTCTGAACCTATGGTGTTTATAAAACACCATAGTGCCAATGCCTCAGTACGGGAATATTTCAAGTATGCAGATAAGGTAAGGGTAAATGCAAGGGCTTATGCATGAATAATTACTTAACTGAATAACCATGAGAGTACTGAATGAGAACACATGCATAAATGGACAAACCATAACTACAACATCACGACTTTGCATACTGAAACTTGGATACTACATTACTGTCATCTGAGCTCACTACTAATACTGAGAAACTAAACAACAGAATCATCTAATATCAATAATTGAGTAATGGAGTTGAGATCAATCTTATGTAGTGAAAGATCTCGGAATCTGAGGATACTTAAGCTGATTGACTAAATATACTAACATCATTGACTGAATTTTAATCTTGCTACTCTCGACTGACTGCATCAGAGATCAAACTTCTCTAATGAATAATTTTGGAATCTACTATCAATGATATGAAAAGATCATGTCCGAATCTGACAACAAGAATACTCAACTGAATCTGACTGAGATCAAGCCTATCTGAAGGGTGATCTTTAGATTTGATAACAAGAATACTCAACTAAATCTAAGACTGAGATCAAGCCTATTGACGGGTGATCTCTAGATCTGATTACAAGAATACTCAACTAAATCTAAGACTGAGATCAAGCCTGTCTGATGGGTTATCTCTAGATCTGATAACAAGAATACTCAATAGAATCTAAGACAAAGATCAAGCCTATCTGATGGGTAATCTCTAGATCTGATAACAAGAATACTCAACTGAATCTGAGACTGAGATCAAGCCTATCTGACGGGTGATCTCTAGATCTGATACTGAATATCTTTATATGGGAGAAAGTCTATTTGACAGGTGGTCCTTGAATCAATGGAACTATCTGAGCTCCTCACTGAGATAGATGACTCTATCTAACAGCCTTAATTTTTGAAGATTGATAGTGAAACTGTAACTGTGGGAAGTAGTTACTTAACCGATATGCTGCAAATCTCATCGTGTGGGGTCAAACCTGTAACCCCAGATGGAAGGCTGTCAATACCGTGCCACGGGTAAAGAACTCTTTGGTCAAGCCTATCTGACTGGTGACCCTTGGAAAAACTCAAGCCTAAGGTATATAATAGTCAAGCCTATCTGACGGGTGACCAGCCTTTCCTGATGGGTGGCTTCTGTATCCTACGTTGGCTACTTAGTTTTTGAGTTCAAGGATTGCTATTAATGACTGTCTCTCTGATGAGGAGCCACCATCCCCGACATCACTCGGTGCTATCTCCTACTCCCAACTGAAAGACTCTGAACTGATTCTTAACTGAACACAAACTAAGTTGAATCTTATACTGATCATATTTCTCGAATGATCTAATTGAGTTAAGTTGAATTCACTTAATTTTGTATCTGGTGGAATACTACTGAATCTCATTACCTAACTGAACAACACTGAGCTTTGAATACTCTATTACTGCAGAGGTCATAACAAAAAACTTGAGTACTACTAGATATGAGATGGGTACAGAACTAAGGCTAGATTACTAGCAATACTGAGATTACAATGATTACAGAGATTTTTGAGATTTCTTAAATTCTGCATCTGTTTAAGAATATAGATTTCTATAAATCATTGATTTCTAAGAATTATGGCTCGACTGAAATTATTGTAAAAACTGACACGGGCTATAGATAATAGCTAAATTGTAGGGTATAAATACCCCCAGGACTCGATAACATAAAATTAAAACATAACCATTCATGAATAATCAATACCATGGACAATCATTCACCATCACAATCACAATCACAAAGGCATCACTTCAAGTATTTAGGAATCCTAAACATGTAATAATATAGAGGGACATTCTATTGTATCATACTCCATTCAACAAGGTCTTATATCAAACACTTGGCATGTATTAAAGTCTTAGCATGTATCAAAGAGTACATAATTGGGTAATTTCATTCTATAATGCCACAATTCATTCACTTAGGCTTTTCAACAAACACTTGGCATGAATGGGCTTGCACACAATTGGGGATTTCTAATCAACATGCTAGAATGACTCTAATTCCTTGACATAAGCATTTTATCAAACATATGTGGATCATGCTTTGCTTATTCAACAATTTCTACACCTAATTGACATGAACAGATCACTTAACAAGCAACTTGAAGAGGGTTTATGATGAACATCACATGAATTTCACATACTAGGGTCAAGCTTGAAAACCTTGTAAAAAATATGAATCATAACTCAATTATAGAATGAACATCAATTTCAACTCATATGAATCATGAAAACTCATAAACATCAAAGCTTTGAAATTTAGAAAAGGGTTCTTGATAGTTTTGGATGAAAGAGACCTAAGAATCAACATCTTCATACCTTGGAGAAACTCTTTATTGAAATCACTTGGAGAGATTCTTAATTTCTCTTGAATAAGAAGGAAGGGTTTTGATTTTATAGAAATCCTAGCTCTTGTTCTTGAACAACTTTGAGAGAAACTAGTATTTTTAGGTTAAAATAAGGCGAAATCCCGTGTTAAGGAGTATATACAGGGGTAGAAAAATGACCATTTTCGCCTTTGGAATTAAATTGATAAATCCTAATTTTATATGCTGGCGCGATACGCTATATTCGCGCTGGATCACTGGAAAATGGATAATTGAAAAACTGCTTGATGGCGCGATATGGTGGAAATTGCATTGCCACCTTGGTTTTGAATTGCAAAGGAACCGTGAAGTGGTGGAATCGCGTTGGTGCACTGGGAATTGATAACTCTAAAATCAAGCCTTGGCGCGATGTGCCATAATTGCGGAGGCTCACTGGATTTTGACAATTGCCATTTTAGCTACCTCTGTGATGTGCTAAAGTGCTAGGTGGCACACTGTCTTACTAAAATAGCTCTAACTCTTTGCTTGAGTCTCGGATTTCAGCAAATTTGGTATCGATGGAAAGCTTATTCAATAATCTACGACAAGGGAAAAAAGGCGGTAGTTTAGGGAGAGTAGTAACCACTACTTCCTTATCCTTTCCTTTTTAATTATCTAACTCATCAACCCACTGATGGTTAGATGGGATTTTATTACCATCCATTTTCTTAGACTCCACTGGATAATTTTCTTTATCTTCAATCACATCATAAATTATCGCTTTTCCCACAGAAGGGCCCGATAATACTTTACCACTCCGAGTGGTAAATACCATGCAAGAGCCATCATTTTAAGGATTTTGCACCGTATTACTCGGCAATGTACCACTCTTTCTCTGATTAAATTCTGCTGAGAGTTGGTTTATTTGCTTCTCTAACTATTTGATAAAAGTTGAATACAAATTAACTAGCTGACTCATGGAGGATAAGTCACTCTTCATCATTTTCACTCCAACATTGGTCACTTCAACCCCTTTTAATAGCTTCTCCATAATTTTCTCCATGGAAATCTTATCTTAACTAGTAGAAGCATTATCATGACTTCTAGGAGGTACACATAGTCCACTCCTGTCATTCTTATTCTTCCAGCTCCCTTGATCCCTATCTTTGTAACAAGCTTTATCATAATAGTTCCAACCTTTATTCCCTTGGCTTTTGCCTGGAAAACCTCCTTGATTGTTTAGATAGTTGGCCTCCTCCTCAAAATTAAAATCAGCTCTACTTTGCAAACCAACAGCTTTTACCTTTTCAGTCTTTTTATGATAGAAAGTGCTTAGTGAGCAGATCCATCTGGGTCTTCATGTGTGCCATATCTTGGTCATATTCCTCCTCTTTCTAGTGTTTCTCCATATACATACCACAAGACATGGTAGGGATTGCTACCACAGAATCCCTAGTATGCCAAGCTCTACTTGTCTTAGTCAACCGCTCTAATATATCTACAGCCTCAATGAACGTAAGCTCCATGAATGCTCCTCTTGCAACATTGTCTATAGTTGGTTTAGTGATAGAGTTTAAAGCTCTATAGAATGTCTCCATTAAATTCTCCTCGGCCATCTTTTGGTTGGGACACTGTGTTAAATTCTTCTTAAATTGCATCCAAAATTTCATGTAGTGCCTCATTTGGTAATTGTCTAAAGTTGCTAATCTTATCCCTCAACTGTAACATCCTAGAGGGCGAAAAGAACTTTTTAAGGAAAGCTTCTTTCAATTGTTTCTAGTTTGTTATAGAATTGGGAGCTAGTTTATTCAACCACATTGTTGCCTCCCCAGACAGAGACAAATATAATAAGAAAAGACGGATTGCATTCTATCCAACACAAGGGTTGTCAAAGGATTTACAAATATTGATAAAATTAACCAAATGCATATTTGGGTTATCCCCTTAAAGTTCACCAAATAACCCTTTCAGGTTTATCAGCTGTATCATAGTGCTTATGATGTTGAACTTCACACCTAGTGCTAATGGTGGTGGAATAATTACTCCTGTAGCACTAGCTTTATCCAAGTAAGCATTATCTTCATCATCAAATGAAAACTGCATAGTGGGTTAATGGTTTATTCTTCCTCTAACAGGCCCATTTTGATTCACTGATGTAGCTATATTCTCAGCACGCCTCTTATTTGCAGGCTTAATCAGATCATCATCTCCTAGGTTATTATCATCAGCATTAGGCAACCAACCTAGGTTATCAGAATTTTGTTGATTAAGCCACGCATTATCCAAAGCGGCTAATCTCTTAGCTTCTTATTGGTCAACCATTATACCGATCAAATAAGGTTTTGGATTAAAAAGTAATAGTGGTTCTCCTAACCTTCTGGTTTATGGAATATACAACAACAAACCTGTAAAAATAAAAAAAAAACAAATAAATGTAAAATTTAGGAAACTTAAATATAAATCAATAATCACAGATATACTTAATTTACAATTGTATTCCCTAACACCGATGCCAAAATTTTATATGCCCAAATTATACCTCTTTTATGAGAGAGTAAGTAGTCATCGTCAAATATATAACCCAACTAGTTTGGGGTCGAATCCCATAGGGAATATGGTGTTAATTGAAGTTATTTGTGATTCAATCGACTAATAGCTAATAGCTTCCTATAAATATGGGTTTTTGGAGATTAAACAAAAGTTACTGCACACTTTGTTTTAATAACTTGCAACTAAGATTTCAATATTTCAAATTAATGTTATGGAAAAACCAGAGTTGTATACACTATAAGTATTGACACTTGATGTATATTAGTTGTAGCCCAAGATTCTCATGACATGCAGGAACAACATATTATCATTATCAAAGCTCCATCTAAATGTCTCTCGACCTATTTAGATATTAGATTACCTAATTCTCTCGAACATAGAAAATCCATATACTTAACCTGATCTTATCTCGAGTTAATTAACCTTGTTACAACATTAATCATTAGATGGAATTTTAATGCTTCCAAATCCCTGTTGATAATTCACTTTCTATTGTATTGATTTCTTACTTCAAGCAAACTAATAATTAGGTTTAAATCTATTGTTTACAACAAATAGAAAATGTGCACAATAGAAGAATTATCAAGAAGTTCGTATTGTCTTGAGAATCTTAATCAACTAATGAATTCACAAGGCCAAACTCATAGATCCCACAACTCGAATTAAGGGAATTAGTTCCTCATAATATAGAAAGAAACAACATATATTGAATTCATAATTCAGTAGTAGTTAACTTACAAACGATGAAGATATAAGATTGTTTTTCCTTCTAAATAACAAGATAATTCCTAAAACCAAGATAATAATCCCAAAAACATAATTCAAAATTTAGAGAAAAAGTATCAAAAAGTGGTTGTTTTGAATAAGTTTAAGATGATTATGAAAACCCTAAGACTTTTCCTTAAATACTCTAGATAAATCTAGAGTTAAATTTAAAATTACAGATTTCCTCTCCATAGCTGACGACCATATTTGACGGCTTATCAAAGAGTTGAAGACTTATCAGACCAAGTCATCAACTCTTCTTTCGAACCTTTGTTAACTATTTACAGGTGACGACCTGATCTGACAACTTATCAAGAAGTTGATGACTTATCAGATCAAGTCATCAACTCTTCATTCTATTTCTTGCACACTGTCTTCAGCTGATGACCCCTTCTGATGACTTATCATCAAGTTGACAACTTATCAGACAAGTCATAAAATTTTCTTGTTCAACATCTTTATTCTATCTATGGGTGATGGCCTCATATGACGACCCATTAGGTAATTAACGACTTATCAAACAAGTCGTCGCTATAATCTTCAAACTCCATTCCTAGGCTTTTTTTACCAAAAAATTATCCTTCTTAACATAGTCATCAAAGTTTTTCATATATCTTGACTTCACTACAAAACCACATGAAAAATAATAAAAAACAACAATAGTTATTTCAGAACTTACAATTATTTCAAGTCAAAAGATTTAAATATGTTGGCACAAAGTTAGCATATCAATTCAAGTAGTATGGCTTTGAGTGGATGACCAGAGCACTTAAAATATATAGTCCTACACTAGTGTGAGAGTTTTATATGACATACAAGGATGATTTTCAGTAGTAGTATCCACAGTACCAGCTGTGGAGAGATGGTGACCCCATTACCTAGTTAATTATTCAGTGAGTGTGGGTCAATCCCTCTCTACACACTATTTCCATATTCTTGTACATATTGGATAATCAACCTTAGATTAACATTGGTGAAATGGATTACTGACTGGAGGAAATGCAAAAACTATCTCGCAAGCAGATGAGGACGGATGAGATGATGGGTTATTTTATGTTGATTGCTGGGTGTATAACATCGACTGGTGAGGACACAGTCTGGGTAGTCAGAGGCTTAAAAGTGGTCTCCTATAAAATAGAGAAGAATATGCTCAGCTTTAAGGCCAAGGCTTGGGAAACACTGACTCAAGACCGATTATATCCCACTATAGGGGACAACATACTTAGCCGAGTCAAGGCAACCTTAATAGTCGGGTTCATAGTCGAATATGAGTTTGATGTAGGAGAGTTCTTATCTCAAAAAATGAGAGATAGAGCTGTAGATGGAGAAAAATTATTATTTTTTTATCCGTGTATAATTATATAGATGTGTTTGGCTATAGGGGTGCAAGAAATCCTTGGTATTGATGAGATGGTCAGGCCACTAATACCACGAACTTGGGCCTGATAAAAAATGTAGCTAATCCATTGGCCAGGAAGGCATGGAGAGGACAAAATATGTTACCTGAGATGTATAAGAGTCAGGCTGAGGATGCTAAGACAGGAGGACAAACTGAGACTGCACAAACTTTAGATGCAGCAGGTACATCTGGTGTTCCACCCTAGGTGTTGTCTGTACCACCACTCCTGAGAGGTATGCCAGCTGGTTTTTATAATGATTTCATAGGATATTTGGGCTAAGGTGATGAAGAGATTGGGCACAGTAAAGGCCAAGGTCCTAAACATGGAAGGGGGTGTAAAGCCCTGGGTTGATACACAGTTGGCAAACCAAGATAGAAAGATACAACTGAGATTATATGCACTTGAGCAGAGGATGACTAGGCAGTTGGGTAGCAGCTAAACCCTAGATATTATGGAGGCAAAAAAAAGTGATTGAGATAAAGAGGATGTTGGATGAGTTCTATAATAGGTCGATCATCCAAGATCCTATGGTTATAATGGTTATGCCAGAAGTCCATGTTTATAATATTTGGGCTATTCCAGATCCGATAGAGAAACTGGTAGAAGAGAGAAGAAAAATAAAGAAGAGAAGCACTAGAGTAGTGCAGAAAAGGATTATATGAAGAAAACTAATGGAGATAACCTATAGAGAGAGAAGGACAAATAGGTGAGGGTCCAGGAGATGCTTGCTAGTGCTGATGGTTTGAGACCAGTAGTTGTTAATATTGAGCAAAGCGGTGATGCAGACCCACCTAGCGATATACCATTAAGTGTATTAGCCACCACTGGTGCCAATATTGTTGACACAGTACCATTAGCTGAGGGGATAATAGAGGATGATGGTAGGACCTAACCTGAGGGCCCATATAAGGATGTTGTATGAGCTGGCACCTTGAGCGCCAGGTATGTTCCCATTTCCTTATACCTTATTTTTAGAAACATTTAGGGACAATGAATAGGTCTATTGTAGAGGGTGGGGGTTTACCAAGGTCGCTGTGGGCTACACTTGCCATGTTTCGAAGCCCGTAGCCACAATTAAAAAAATTTGAAAAATTGACATGTTTTGCATTTTTGTTTTTGTTGTGAGTTTGTGTGCTAGAAATAGCTGAAATAGGAGGAGAATTTATTCTTGTGGTAGTAGACCATTGTTTTGAGTAACAATGCTGAAATGGTTTAATTTTGAATATGTGGTGTTGAAAATTTAATACCCTTACTAAATTTTGGTGTTAACTGTGTGCTCTATATGTGTATGAGATAACTGCAAATCTAATAATGGCATTAGGATTAGGAACAAAACAATTAGGGAGTAAATTTGCATGGCTGGATAGGTAGTGCCTAGCAGTATAACCTTGTTCGAGTGTGTAAGGTGTTACTGATTTCCCGGTGTATCAGAAGCTAGAACTTGCTCAGTTACTTTTACCTAGGTCTAGGATAGTCATAGGAACTTATCATAGTCCATTTTGGTGTAAGTCCACTCGATCCTAAATGCTCAACAAAATAAATTATGAATCCCTTTGATCCAAATATTTGAGCCTTAAATTGACCCAATTTTTTTGTTTTCACTGATTTTACCTTCCTGTCTCTCCAATGAACCTGTATTAGTCTTGGTCCTTCTTGGGCACTGTACACCTCAACTCAGGTAAATTTCCTAAGTGTAGGGTGGCTATTATGAGTTTTTACAGGAAAAACAAGTGTGAAGAAAGACGTGTGAAATAAAAAAAAGAATAGGTGCAGTAAAAATAAAAGAAAACAAAAGAAGAAGAAATTTATAAGAAAAGGAAAAAAGAAAAAGAAAGTGAGAAAAATAGAACGTCACCTGGTCTAATCTATTTATTCTTTAAAATTAAAAAGGGAGACATAAGAGCAGAAATAAAATAAAGAAAAAATAAGTGGAACTCATATAAAACGTAATGTCAAGGAGGCTTAGTCACTAAAAAATCCCCAAAAGATACCATACCAACCCTGAACCTACGTTACAAGCCAATTAAAGTCATTTAGTGATCCTACCTTGACTGACCAAAAACTTAGGAAAAGTGCATATGGGTAAGCTATGGAATTTTGTATACATCGGTGGTACTTCTCTGTGAGTGAGAGCATCCTTTACTATATACCTCAAAGAACTAATTGATCCATACTGAGTGAAATAGGGATTTCTTTGATTATGAGCCTACATGGGGTATGTTGTTAGGTTGCTAGACTGTTCGGCAAATAGGATTTGTATATGCCTAGTTGTCTGTTACTAATTTAATGCAATCATTGGATTCTTGTTTCTCATGCCATGTAGTGAATCATACACACAGTTGGTTCTTGAAAAGTTAAAATTAAGAGGGGGAATAAAAATGTTAAAAACTAAATTGAATGTTCACTACCATAGGTGTCTTAGGATCTTCCTGTTTAAGGATCGTTTTGTTTTGTGATAGTTTTTGATTTTTATTTTGACTAAGGACACACAAACTTCTAAGTTGAGGGTGTTGACGTGTTGTGGAAATATAATGCCCCAAAAAAGGGTCCCAAGACATCACACGGTGCTTAGGGTCACAAGTGACCCCAAGCTAACCCTTCTACTGGGAAACTCATAAGCAATTGAATAAAATACATAAATTTGTACAATATCAATGGAAGATAACTCTTTTCTGAATCTAATCAATACATAACTAAATTCACAGGATTATAACTCTACTTTTACAATAAAAACTGAAACTGAATACCTTAACTCTAATGATTGTCTATGAAGCCTCTACCAATACTGACTATAGATAGCAAGGATGCGACCCCAACTATCACTAATCAATACTTAAGAATAAGAAAGTAAAGAACAATAGAAAATCTAACTTAAGTCCCCAAAAAAGGAGGACACATCATCTGCTGGTTGGAATCTGCAACTGCTGATTT
Source organism: Capsicum annuum (assembly GCF_002878395.1). NCBI lineage: Eukaryota > Viridiplantae > Streptophyta > Magnoliopsida > Solanales > Solanaceae > Capsicum > Capsicum annuum. Next base: position 168,176,507 of record NC_061122.1, read on the forward strand.
TGACTGTACATACTACAACTAGTACCTACATTATGAGACAATGTAGCACAGACATATATGTGGGTCAGCACTTGGGAATGTACTAAGTATATGGGGGTGTATGCATTTAAATAAACATTATCATCAATCTTTATAGAAAATCTGCATGCTGATATAAATGACTCACATAGCTTGAGTAAAAGCTAAAATATGAATCTCATAAATCATGTTTATTGAAGCATATTGTGCAAATATCGTGAGTCATTCTACTTTGGCTTTAAAATATATACTCTTCTCTTATTCTCATTAGTCACAGGCTGAAGGAAACTTTAAACAATACTTTTAACTTAGGCATATGTCTCATAGAGAGTAAAACTTCTTTAATGCTTAAGAACTCATAACTCTTTTGAACTCAGATACTTGGAATTCAGAATCATATATCTTTGGAACATACTTTAAGGCATTTTATTTACGTTAGGAAAATATCTCATTTCAAGATTTAGTGGAAAAATACTCATATCAAGGGAAAGTATTTTAGTTTTAAAGGAAAATATCTTATCTCAAAGCTTTAGTTTTAAGGGAAAAATATTCTATCTCAATGGAAAATACTTTAGTTTAGGGAAGTTCTCTTAACCGATATAAACCATGCGAGCTGCATGGAATCCAACGTCTTGTTCTCCTAAGGAAGAAACCTCACGTTGGGGAGAGGCATTATAATCTTTCTAAGGAGTATAACCTCAACTCCGTGATCACTTATCTCGGCCTTGGGCCCAATATCTCAGCCTTAGGACCAATAATCATCTTGGCCTTAGGCCCAACCAATGGTGGCACGTAGTTTTGAGGTAAGAAACTGTGGTAACTTACCCAACTCGGTGCTAAATACTACTCCCTTTAGTTTATCTTGCTCATCTCATAAAAATCCACTTTAGAAATAATCCCATGGTTCACCATGAACCCAATGATCAAATTTGTACTCTCATGTAGAAAAGTGGATTTCAAAGATCAATAACCATTAGGTCAAAATATTTTTCAACAATCTCAGAATACTCAAATCATGGGTGCTTATAGCACAATAGTTCATTAAATTGCAAGTCTCAAGTAGGGTTTAATAACCCATAATTCAATCTCAAGTTAAAATTCATCAAAAACATATTAGATAGCATATAGATTCATAAACCATGTATAAATATGGAAATTTCAGCAATTTATCTCAAAATCTCAACATACTTACAAACTTCAATATCTAAAACAATTCAACTATTAACTTCTCAAGGATTAAAATAATGGGGTATAGACCCAACTACAATTTCTCTGAAAAATATGTAAAAATCATGCCATTAAACTCTCAATTCATGGAAAACATCAAAAGCTTGCAACCAATAACAGTGGGTGAAAAACCCCAATTTAATTTCATGTAAAATCACATAAAGGTAGTTTAAATAAGCCTTGGGCACAAGGATGAAGGGATTACCCTTGTTCAAAACCCCACATACCTTAGATTGATAAACTTGGATGAACAGCTAGCTTTTGAGATGTTATTGAAACTCTTAAATGAGGGTTCTTAAAGCTTTTGACTTGGGGGTCTTGAATCTTGACTCAATTTGTAAAAACTATGGTGAACTCTTGAGTTTCTTGGAAGAGGATTTGGATGCTTCCAGTTTTTGTTTTAAAGAGAAAGAGGATTTAGGGCATAAAGAGCTTTGTAATATTCTAGATTTTATGTTTTTGGATGGATTGGGGGTAGGATAATTGTCCAAAATACCCCCCTTTCAACCCTTGACAAAACTGAAAAAATTTAACTGGAAGCCCAATTTTATGGGCCACCGCGATATGCCACTATCGCGGTGGCTCACTGGAAATTGACGAATGAGAATCTGAGGGTCACCGCGACATGGAGTCATTACGTTGTCCCATGGGTTGGGACCTAAAACTTCAGCACAACGTACAACAATCACTCTAGGCTACTGGAAACAAACAATTGGGATATTACTCCTCTCTACGATGTGCTAAGGGTCTGAACGATGGTGCTTTATGACAGGAATTTCAATTAGCCATAATTTCTTGTCCGGTTATTGGATTTGGGTGAATCTTATATCATTGGAAAGATAATTCAATATCACGCATGATAAAAATTCAAAATTAGAAGAATTCTATATGATTTAAACATTACTCACTTTGGAAGTCATTCCTCAATCTTATAGAGACAAAATTAGGGTTAAGGAAAGTTCAGGGTATTACAGGAAACATGACACTTTTGATGCTTAAAACAATGAAATTATGCCTGCACTTAGGTTATTTTTGTTGATATGTTGTGGTTTGTTGTTCATTGCAGGTAAAATAGGTCAACCATAGAGTTGGAAGGAAAATTGAAGAAAAAGACCTGAAAAGACCAAGTCTGTAAAAGGTATGAGTCTCTTCACGAGTTGGCAATACCTCATATAACTTGTAGGTTGTCTCCTAAGCATAACGGAAGAAAAGAACAAGATTAAAAAACTAGGTGATGAGAAGATACAACCGAGAGTACAAGTTGTAAAATGAGGGTACAAGCCATATCAAGAAATCGTACACAGAGAAGAACCTAAGGAGACAGCCTACAAGTTATATGAGTTGAAAGTCCAAGTATAACTTATATGAACAAGACGTAAGCAGACCAGTGTTCAAAGTATTGAAAGAATAAAGTCTAGGTGGATACGAGTAAAGGCCACGAATCATATGGTCAAGGTACGACTAGTGAGCATAAGTCGTAAGAAGAACAAAAAGTTGAATCTTGGAAGATAAAACACTAGAGTGGATACGAGAGGCACAATATGAATCGTAAGAAGACTTATGAGTGGACGAATGAGTCATACTTTATGTATACATTACCTTTCCCTTTCATATTTTAACTAGGATTATGAGAACCCTGGAAGATTAGCTATGTAAAGAAATTGGGATATTCATCCATTCTAGGGTTTATGCATGTATCTTAATCTTTTTTACCATAATTGACCTTAGAGCTACTGTAGAAGCTTGGGGATAACCTGTATTTGCAAACATCTTCACAAGGGAGTTTGTGATTAGGAAATGAAGATTAGGATAGTAATTTAAGATTCACATCCATCTTATTATTCTACTATCTTATCTAATCAACTTGATACATAAAAGGTAAAAATTAAACAGAAGTCATAGACAAGGAGCAATAAGGCAATTCCCTGAGATTGATAAGGTAAAAGGTGAGATTTATCAACATGTTTACAAGATGATTGATAATACATATCTTGTTGAATACAGAACAACATAATAGGTGGGTTGAACATGAGAAGTTTACAAAGTTGAGAAGCTAGAGGGAACACAAGTCTATTGTTCATCTTTTATTACTTACAACTCAAAACATTCAAGATTCGACTACTACTTACTGATTACTTCCAAATTACCCATTTACTTTCCCGCACTACTCATGAATTACACAAACTTAATCAACTGTTCAGTATTTTCCCTGTGGGATCGACCCCAACCTAGTTGGGTTACTATATTTGGCATTGACCACAACATACTTCTTTTGGAGGTTAGTTTTGGGCGATATTATGTTAAATAAGCTAAATATTCAGATTTATGATCTTTTATATATGGGTTTCATATTATCTAATTTATATACTTGGGGTGATCCAAATATTTTTTTGAAGAAAAAATGGTTTTAGACGTATGTGTATTGACTATAGGGAGCTGAATAAGGTGACAATAAAGAATAAGTATACTATGCCTCATATTGATGATTTTACTCAACCAACTTTAGGGTTGAGCAGCTTTTTCTAAGATTGATTTGAGGTCTGGTTGCCATTAGTTGAAGATTAGGGCTGTGGACACACCTAAGATAGACTTCAGGACTCATTAAAATCATTGTGAGTTCTTAGTGATGTCTTTTGGGTAGACTTTTGCCTAACAATATTTATGAACTTGATAAACTATTTTTTGGCCTTATTTATGCTCATTCGTAATCATTTTCACTAATTTCATTATTGTATATTCACATAGTAGGGAAGAGCACAAGAAGCTTTTGAGAAATGTGCACCACACTTTGAGAGATCATAGGCTATATGCCAAATTCTTAAAGTATGATTTCTGTCTTAAGTCTATAGATTTCTTAGGGAATCTGGTATCCAAGGATGGTGTGGATCTGGAAAAGATTGAGACTATCCGTGATTGGTACAGGCCTACATATGCTATTGATGTAGGTAGTTTCATTATTGACAAGGAAGGAGTTCCATTTTAGTGGTCTATGAGTTGTGAGGCAAGCTTTCTAAAGCTAAAGGACTTACTTATTTTAACTCCTATTATGTCTCTTCCATTGAGGGAAAGGGTTTCACTATCTATTGTGATATTTCTAGTGTTGATTTGGGGTATAATATGATGCAGCGGGGTCGTGTTATTGAATATGCTTTGAAGCACCTGAAGGTCCACGAGACCTTGCTTATGAATTTGGAGTTATACCAATAGTTTTCCTACTTAAAATTTGGATGAAGTACTTAGTAGTTTTCATTCTTATTCTTACTAAGCTATTATCCTGGTGAATGTTTCTCTCCCTCTTCCTCTTACCTTACCCCTACCTCATCCCCACCCTAAATAGCTAGTTCTATAATTAGACCTGCTGGTTCTCGGCTATTTCTTATGCTTCATTCGATCTAGTATTCACCATCTATAGACAAAAGAATAAATAAGGTCAGATACAAATTTAGATTGCTAGATACCAATTGGAATCAAGTTACAACATGAATAAAGAAAGAATGAATAATTTCCTGAAGAATAATTTCCTGAAGTCCTATAGCCTCTCAAAAAAAGTACAGATGTCTCTATATCATTCCATAACACTCTAAACCAAGTTTGGTGTAACGAGATCAACAAACCTATGACTCTTATAAAACCTTTGTCACAATACAAACCAACTGTGAGTGGCACCCATGATGTGCCATGGTTTCATGGCACTTTTGATGCTTAATACAAGGAAATTGTGCAATTACTTAGGTATTCTTGTTATATGTGATGTGATTTTATGTTCATTTTAGAGGAAAATAAAGTTCAAAGCCATGAATGAGAAAAAGGGATGAAGAATAGCTGAGAAGACTACCTATGACTCCTGGATAGTACCTATGAGCTCGTAGGTGGACAAGTAGGTTCAGATTTTGAAGTTCTAAAAGTTGCTGATTAGAGACTAATTCCTACGCCCCTCCAAACAAGGTGTAGGTACAACAAACGGATCGTAGTTTGCCTCGTAGGTAGGCGGTTTGCATTATGAAGATTCCTTTGATTTCCACAAGGCTACTTATGCCCCTTCGGTACAACCTACGATCAGTTGGTTGCCGCATGGGTTGTGTCATGGCCCAAACTAGGGCCTAGCCATGACGGGCATCTCCAATCCACTGTGGACCAGAGACCACCCCTGAACTTAACCAAACACCATACACCATCCAATAATGGATGAATTTTGAGCATATAACAAGATAACTCAAGATAAGTTTATAGAATATAAGTTATGTCTATAACCGATAACTAGTAACTAACCAAACACATCCAACCAATGTCATCAAAGTCCATAATAATCCAATAAAGCCTCTATGCGAAAAAACCAAAGACCAGTCTTGGTCGGGACATGTCCCCAACTTTGATGGTGAAAATAATAATGTTAATGATAATGAAAACTCTCAATTCTAATATATGATCAGAACTGATGAAATATCTAAATCTTCTGAAGAATGGAAGCTTACTACTTCACTATTTCAAACTAACAAACTGAGCTAATCCACCTAACTCCATGCGGTAAAATTAGAGATATATCTGGTGCCTGTGTCGAATGGGGATATAGTATCCAAAGATAATTAGTGAGGTGAACACTAGCATGTAACTCAGTGATAAGGATAACATAATACCACAATCAACAGTTTATAATCATTCAAATCCAATGCACATAATCAAATGCATATACATATATATATATATATATATATATATATCTCACATGCCAGGATAGGGAACAAGGCTTAACATGCACTTTAAAACTTTATCTTGTATTTGTGTAGCTTAACTGTCATAACATACGAAGTCACCCATAGGCTACATGAGCCTAACTCTCTCCTAGATGGACGGGCCCAGTGCGTGTAGCCGTATGAACCAGAGTGTATACATATGACAATGCGGAACTCAAACTTCCCGGCATATCAAAATGACATAAGTACCTAATCGCATGACATAATATGGGGACTCAAAATTCCCATTCATATAATAAGAATGACTCAAACCACCCGATTAATTAGACTCCCTCAACGACAACCACAGTTTCCAGTATTAGTCCCTCGGGACCTCTACTTTCATGACTCAGCTACACAATCCTCTTTTAAGCTCCATTAAAATATTTATCAAATATTCCCTTTAATTGAACCACATTACACATCAAGACATACATTGTTGTTATCATCATACTAGCTACACTTATAAGGTAACAACAACATGCCAAACTAATTATCATTAATTGGGGGAATTCACAACCCCCTTGGTTTAATTATACTTTAGCTTAGGGAATTACATAACCCCATAAGGTTCAATTCAAAATAATTACACTTTATTAGCTTTTCATATTATTCAATAGTTCAAAAGTTGTTCCATGTGCATACTTTTTATATTCAAAACCACTTTCACAATATGGGGTTGAGGTCATTATCACTTTAATATTCAATATTCATAAGTTGGGGAAATCACAATACCCTAGTTTATTCACGATACCCATGCACTCTACAAGTTCAAAAACATAATAAAACATGAACAATCACATGTAAACCATGAGAAGAATATTCAACACAGACCATTAAAACCCTCAACCTATGTTTAAAAGCCATCATCAATACCATATGAACAATACTTTAAAACACATGTGTTTAGAAAATTATCAATTAGGGAAGAGTAACATGTCTGAAACACCAAGTTTCACATAAAAAATTCAACCCTTGAGCCCTTGGATGCCTACTTCTTGAAAACCCTAAACATCTTGATTGAGGGGAATTTAGAGAGAAATAATAGAGTCTTTGATGTGTTAGAGTATGGAAAGAATTCCACAAAGGCATTTTATGGACGTGGGATCTAAGTGGTTAAAGTGGGAAATGACCAAAGTGCCCTCAACTTAAGAGCTGGAAAAGTGTCGCCAGTGATTACAGGTCACTCGATGAATTATAACAACAACTTATAACTCGTCACCATGATTTGTAGCCAATAAAGTGTCAGGGGGCACCCATATTGTTGAACCTACTACTTATATCATATGACTCATACGTGATCCTACCACTCATAGGGTCCAAGTAATATCTAATAAATAACCACTTGGAACTTACACTGGTCACCCTATGATTTTCATCAAATAACTTATAATAAGTCCTCACAACTCGTAATGATCCACTTATACTCAGAGTAGAACTTAGCCACACACACACTGTTAAAGGCTATGATTTGAGTCTAATGACTCATCATGGGTCTTTACGACTCGTGTCCTTAAGTCTTACTTGGGATAAAAACTCAAGCACCATTCATTGGACATTTTATGATTAGGGTCACATGACCTATAAAGACACCCTATGACTCATAAGGGTAAGCCATAGTCAGGTATGTGAGGATAAAAGTTTAGAAAAGTTCAAGGACCAAAACCGGGCTCTTACAGGTTGGTACCGACTAAAGTTTCCTACACTATTTAGGATAAGTTTTTAGATGTATCTATAAATACCTTTGGATGTATTATTATCAGTTTATGCAAATTATAAACTGTTGACATTGATTTGAGTTATGAGATACATTATTGATCTTAGAATTATTGTTCTTTATTTTTAGGGTATATAATTAATTTGTGTAGTAACCTTTCATCTCATTTTCTATATTTTTGATTATTTTCATAGTTAGAGATTCTATGTAGCTTCCTTAAGTCATTTATGACTTGTTAGGATTGGCTGTATAGCTACTGAGCAATTCGTTTGGTTTTTAGAGCCATTTCCCTGTTTAGAAGTCTTCACTAGTTCCAAATGGCCATTGAGTAGAAACTTCAGTAGATAAATAGTTTCGAATGCAAATTTTGACTATGTCAGTAGTTTTGAAATGATCATTTGCGGCTAGGTAGACTTTTGGTTTGGGTCTCGAGGCACCTGAGATCATTTTGACCTATTGTAAAAAAAATTAAGAAATTAGAAATATAGGTGTGGGACCTACATTTGGTGAAACAAACCTCGTATGGAAAATCCAATTGTGTCATTGTATCCGAAACATCAAATTTGGTGCAGTTATATAGTTTATTTGCATATACGAGACTTCAAATAAAATCCTAGGCCTTGGAGGAGACTTAGAAGATTCTAAGTTTTCAGCTGTCAACTGATGTAAACGTGATCTTCATCCTTGGGATGGAGTCACAGTTATGGAATCATATATAGGTGTTGCAATCATGACAAGTTGTGTAGACCATAAGATGCTACAATTGCATACCTGCAGGGCATGATATTGACTCCCGAGGCCTTCAATGGGTATAAATTGAGCCTCTTTCCACAATTTTGGGCATTTTCATCTTCCCCCTTGAGATCTTAATCTTAAAATAGAGTATTAACTTAAAAATTGAAGCTTGTGAGATCTTGGGAATCTTGATTAATATTTATTTTCGTGATTATCATCCAATTTAAGATAAGAATTCACCCTTTTCTTGGTGAAATTTCTTGATTAATTGCTCGAAGCCCCAAACCCTTTAGGGCTTAATTTTATCCCTAATTTATCTTGTTCTTCACCCATGTTTAAGGGTTATGATTTCCTTAGCTTACTAGAATATTGGTTTGGTTTTAAAAATGCAATTTTTATAAGTAGGGACCCACATGAGGATTTTGATGTGATTTTTAAACCCAAAGCACAATGGTGAAATATGAGTATCGTTATGCTCATATTGATGAGTAGTGTTTTTTTTGATATCTTGGCATTTTGAGGAGGCTTCTTAGAAGGGGAAAGCAAAGGTTTTAGTGATTTGTTAAGCTTTCTTCAATGTTTAGATAGGCTAGATTTATCCCTTGTAGATTGAGCTATGTTATAGTATTCTTATGATGTTGTGTTGGATTTGTGATGGGTTTAGGTATTGTATTGATGAAATGCAAGACTTGGGCTTACTTGGATCATTTAGGCTAAATTAAAATCGTAGAGCTAAAATCCTTAGATTTTAGCCTTGAACTTTAGTCCATTAGGCTTCATTACTTATGTTTAACATGAGAATTCCTTATTTTGCACTAAATTTTGAAAAATTCTCTAACTAATCATGTTTAGGGTAAGTTTGGACTTAGTTTCTTATACTACCTTAGGATTAGTTGTGGCTTGTTTAATGTCTAAAAATGGATTTAGATACCTTAATCCTAGTTCGAGTGGTAATTGCCTAAAATAGAACTTGAGGATTAGAAGTGGATTCTTTTCCCAATTTAGGCTATGAAACATATTAGTATTTAAACCATTTACGCTTATTAGACTATTGGAAATGTGTATTGAGGTAATATTGAAAAATATTGACACGATGGTTATGTTGATTAATGTAACGGTTGACATATATTGATTACACAATTAGTTAACTGAATTGATGGTACTATTTATCTTATTGAGTATATATATATACATGATTTGAGTTCAAAATATGGTTATGCTGTTGATTAAATATAGATATACCTAGTTCAAGTCTTGATAATGATTTTAGCAATATTGATTGTATTTATTAATTTGAGTTTGGATATTGATTATTTATCGGTTTGAGTCCATCTATTGATTATATTTACCAATTTGAGTCTGTCTATTGATTATATTTATCGGTTCAAGTCAGGCTATTGATATTTATCAGTTCAAGTTCGGATATTCATAATATGTTATGATGATATACTTTTTATTATTAATGATATCTAGGTGTGAAATTGAAGGTCGCAATTTAGCTAAGATAAAAAATAAGGGAATGGTTAGAGTGTGGTATGACATAAATAGATTCTAGTAATTGTATAGATTGGTTAATAAGTGGTGATTGGCTAATAAATAGTGATTAGTGAGCAACAATGGTAAGGTTTTTAAATAATGGTAACATTATGAAATGTGGTTAAATTGTATAGTGATGGTTTGATGACAATGAACATTAGTTATAATGTCAGTTGATTGCTTTATTCTTCTCTTTAATGTACTCTCCAGTCATATGGGAAGCTGTGATGAGTCCCTTACTTTTCTGCACCAATTGGCATATGAGAGCCAATATTATAGTTGTGACTACTTGTGTTTGATTATGTTATGTTTTGTTATTATTTCGGTTATTTACTTATTGTGTACAACGGTGTTGGAGATAATTTAGGATCATTTCTGTGCCTTAACTTAGTTGTGTTATCTTGTATTTTATCATACTTATATATCTTGATTTAGCTTAGTCGGCTAATGATGCCTACCGAGTACCTATTGTTTGGGTATTCATACTACATTTTGTACCTTTTTGGTGTAAATCCAAGTACTAATTATCATTGTTGACCATTATTTGTATGGTGACTAATTTTTGGAGATAGGGTAAGCTCTTAGAGTTTGAGTCGCCCATTTCCCTCTATAATTATTTTATGTCTTTTGTTTCAAGACAAATATATTAACTATTCTACACTTTGAGTTGTATTTATATTGTTAGATGCTCTTGTACGGGCTTTACTAGGTCGTGGGATTGGTATCTTGTATCAACTGTTTACTCAATATAGAACTTTTATTATTTATAAATTTTTTCTTGAAATTTCACCTATGTTGGGCATTTCCTACCAAATTAACCCATTATATTAGCTCTGGGTTATGGTTTGGCTTACCTACTAATGGGATTTAGTAGGTTACATCATGTCTCATAAATTGGGTCATGATAAATTAGTATTAAAGACTAGGTTTCACCAGTATTGTTGGTATTAGGTCAAGTGTCTAGAAAAGTCCTACGGATCAGAATAATGACGTCCGTTTTCTATCTTTGGGAGGCTACAGGACTTTCTTAGGATTTTTTTTTATTTTTTTCACTTATATCATGCTAAGAGTCTGAGTTTGTTTGTAGAAGTATTCTTTTGACAATATTTTTTCATAGATGGACAGGACATGTGCTATCTCTACATGAGATGAGGGTCTCAAAATTAAGCCTAAGAATCCTATGCTTGTTTTTGGATGACCTAAAGGTTATGTACTTCAACGACATGTGTCCCAATTAGGGGCCAGGAGAACGCCTTCCCCAGGTCCTATTCCTGTTCCTGAGCCAAAGATTGATCTGCCATAACCAACGGTAGGCTAGGACCAGCCTAGGCACCACTATGGTTTATTTCTTCTTCAGTGCTCAGAGATGCTTTAGTTCATCTTTTGGGGATAATTGGTGGTATACAGTCTGATAGTGCATAGTCTACTAATCAGAATAGTACTGAGATGGGGGTGCGACCTGTAGCTGTGGCTCCCAAAGTTGAGGTTTCTCTTGCCCCAGTAGTTTCCCAATTGGTATTTTCTCAACTAGTGGTTTCTCAGCTTGCTATGTCTTTCGAAGAGCAAAAGATATTGGGTGGATTCTTGAGATTGGATTTGCCTAGGTTTTCTAGTGTTTTGGGTATGGATGCATATGCATTTGTGATTTTTTGTGAGGATAGGCTCCATAATTTGGTCCTTGTGATATTCATGGTGTGGATTACACCATATTTCACTTGGATTTGGCTACTCGACATTAGTGGATAGGTTTTATTGATTCTAACTAGATGGATCTTCTCTCTTTACTTGGACTTAATTTTTTGAGATGTTCATGATGAAGTACATATCTCACAACCTTAGAGATTGTTTAAGGAATTAGTTCTCTATATTTGAGAAGGGATCCATGACAAATATAGAGTATGAGGTTTGTTTTCAGGATTCGGATAGATATAAAACTTTTATTCTACACACTAAGTAGGCAAGAGTGTGAGGCTTTATTAGAGGGTTGAGACTTTCTATTTGTATGTCTACTCATTTTTTAGTTACTATAGGTAGGTCTTTTATTGAGGTGTCAGATCATGCTAGGGTAATGGAAAAGATGTATTGTGAGGCCCAAGAGGAAACGATAATAGGCCTAGATTTTAGGGCTCTTTCAATGGGAGCCATAGTAGTTCTTGATTCAGAGGTAGTAGTTCTCATGATGGGTATTCTTCACATCCATCCTATCAGCCTCAGAGTCAACCTAATCGATTGGTTCAAGCAATGTTTTAGATTATTAGCGGAAGTAAGTTTAGTCCTAGTAATATCTCTAGTCAGGTTGATGGTTAGTTTTTGAGGGGTTCATTTTCTGGTCATTCTAGTCATAGTAACTACTCTAAGTTAGCTAGATCTATGGGTTTTGGTTCTGCTCTGGTTTTATGTTATAGATATGGGGGTCTTGGTCACTATTCTCGAGAATGCCCTCTTTGTGGGATGATTATTGCTTCAACTCAAAATATTCCCTTATTAGAGTAGTTTATCCCTCAGCTAGACATGGTTCTTATGGTTGCAGGGGTGGTTTCCAGGGTACTCGAGGAGGTTTTTAGATAGGAAGTATAGGAGGTTAGTCAGGTACCCAGCCTAGAGGCATGCGTGGTTAGTTGTACGCAGTACCTGCTAGACCCGATGTTGAGACTTTAGATATTGTTGTTATATATACTTTGGTGTTCTTCCAATCTGCCCTTACTTTATTTGATCTAAGATCCATTTATTCTTATATATCTGCGCATGTATCTACTCCCATGGGTGATTCTTTAGTAGTGGATTGAGTTTTTAGATTATATGTTGTGACTGTTAGCGATGTTGATACTTATGATGATCTTATTATTTAGGAAATAATGGATCTTGATGTGATTCTATGCATGGATTGGTTATCCACTATCATGTGGTCATGTATTATTTTGTCAAGACCATTACCCCCACTATCATGTTGGTATGGATTATTTTGCCCAGACCATTACCTTAGCCATGCTCAGCATACCCCTAGTCGTGTGATAGGGAGCGGTTAGCCATGAGATAATGGGGATTATTTCTTATGTTTGTGGTAGTAGGCCTATTTTGAGGGGTTGCGAGTCTTATTTCACTTATATTTGCGATACTAGTGTGGAGAGTCCACCACTATACTCTGTTCCTATTGTTTTTGAGTTTCTTGATGTGTTTCCTACCGGCCTACCTAGTATTCCCCCTATTCGTAAGATTGAGTTTTCTATTGATCTCGAGCTTAGCACCCGACCTATTTTTATGACACCTTTCCATATGGTTCCTTCTGAGCTTAAGGAGCTGAATTCTTAGCTTCAGGATCTTTTTGGTAAGGTTTTATTAAATCAAGTGTGTTCCCTGGGAGAGCTCCTATATTGTTTGTACAGAAGAATGATGGTTCAATACATATGTGTATTGATTATAGGCAACTTAATAAGGTGGCGATGAAGAGCCATTACCCTTTGCCGCACATTGATGATTTGTTTGACTAGCTCTAGTAAGCGGTAGTTTTTTCTAAGATTGACTTGAGATCTGTTTACCATCAATTAAGGATTCGATTTGAAGATATCTGAAGATAGCATTTAGGACCCATTATGGTCATTATGAGTTCTTAGTGATGTCATTTAGGTTGACTAATGAACCAACCACGTTTATGGATTTGCTGAACCGATTATTTAGACCTTATTTGGATTTTTTTATGATTGTGTTCATCGATGACATCCTTGTGTATACAAGGAGCAGAGAGAAGCATGCACAACAATTAAGGATTGTTCTCCAAACTTTTGATAGATCATATGCTTTTTGCCATGTTCTCTAACTATGAGTTTTTGTTTGAGTCAGTGATATTCCTTGGACATATGGTGTCTAGGAACGGTATTATGGTAGACTTAGATAAGATTGAGGCAATTCATGATTGAGCTAGACTAGATACTTCATGATATTATAGATGCTTCGTCGAGGGTTTTGCTACTATTTTAGTGCGTATATCCATATTGAATAGAAAAAATATTCCTTTTTGATGTTTTGAGGAGTGTGAGTTGAGCTTTGGAAAGATCAAGGATTTTTTTAATTCAACTCCTATTTTAGCTCTTCCTATTGACAGTGAGGGATTCACCATGTTTTGTAATGCTTTTGGTATTGGTCTCAATTGTGTATTGATGTAGTAGGGTTGTGTTATTGCTTATGATTCTAGACAACTTAAGGTGCACGAGCATAACTACCCCACTCATGACTTAGAGTTAGCGGCAATAGTTTTCATATTTAAGATTTAGAGGTATTATCTTTATGGTGTGCATTATGAGATTTTCATCGATCATCATATTCTTCAGCAACTTATGACCCAAAGAGAGATTAATGCTAGGCAACATAGATGGACAGAGTTGCTAAAAGATTATGATATTTCAATCTTATATCATCCAGGCAAGGCGAATGTGGCAGAAGATACCTTGAGTCGAAAGATAGTAAGTATAGGTAGCTTGGCTTGCATTTCAGTTTCTTAGAGGTTGTTGGTATGTGACATTTAGTACTTAGCCAACTTGATAGTTTCGTCTTAATATTTTAGATCCTAGGAGGATTTTGGCTAGTGTGGAGGAAAGGTCCTTGTTCTTTGAGTAAATTTGAGATCTTCAATTTGAGGATAGTAAGCTTCACTTACTTTGTGATCAGGTGTTGAGTGGTGAGTTAGAGATCAACACCATAGATTCTTAGGGTGTTTTGAGATTTGATGGTTGCATTTATGCTCCATAGATTAATAACTTGATTCAGTTGATTTTGGATGAGGCTTACAACTCTAGATATTCCATTCACCCCTACACAACCAAGGTGTATAGATATCTGAGGCAACATTATTAGTGGAGTGGTATGGAGAGAGATGGGGAAGACTTTGTAGCTTGTTTCCTATGTTGTCAGCAGGTAAATGTCAAGTATCACCAACTAAGTAGATTGACACAGAGATTGCTCATCCTTAAAAGGAAATGGGAATAGTTCACTATGGATTTTTAGTGGTTTTCCTTACACTTCCTATAGTTCCAATGGTATTTGGGTCATTGTAGATTATTTGACAAAGTCAACATATTTCATTCCTATCCATATGTCCTTCAATATTTAGAGATTATCCCATATCTATGTTTGGGAGATAGTCTATTTGTATGTTGTGCCCATTTTTATTATTTTAGACTTTAGTTTTATGAGCACATTGAGATTTTGGAGAGCTTTTCAGGAGGAGTTGGACACTTAGGTGGATCTTAGTACAACTTTTCATCCATAGACAAATACTCAGTCCAAGCGAACTATTAAGGTGCTTGAGGATATTCTCTGAGCCTGTGTTATGGATTTTAGAGGCTAATAGGAGAAACACTTATCCTTGGTAGAGTTTTCTTATAACAACAGTTATCATTCGAGTGTTGAGATGGCGCCTTTTAAGTCTTTGTATGGTAGGAGATATCATTTACTGGTTGAATAGTTTGAGGCTTCTGAGGTTAGGTCCTGTGGTACTGATTTGCTTCAAGTGTCATTGGATAGGGTTAGGGTGGTTCAGGATATGTTGAGAGAGGCTCAGAGTAGAAAGAAGGCCTATACACACCGTAGGTTTCTTGCCTTGAGATTTGTAGTTAGTGATCATATATTTCTCCATGTATCGCCCATGAAGGGTATGATGAGGTTTGGGAGGAATGGCAAGCTCAGTCCTAGATATTGGACCTTCTGAGATTCTTCGTGCTATTGGTGAGCTGGCTTATGAGTTAGCAATACCTTTAGATTTTACTGTTCTTCATCCATTTTTCCATGTCTCTATATTGTGAGGATACATTATTGATCCATCTCACATGCTTTGATGGGACTTAGTCTAGTTGAATGAGTGTTTGGCCTTTGTAGAGGAGCTAGTGCTTATTTTAGCTAGTGATGTCAGGCGGTTATGTACTAGGGAGATTCCTGTAGTTAAGGTTCAGTAGAGGCATCGCAAAGTAGAGGAGGTGACTTGGGAGATCAAGATCGAGATACAGACTCAGTATCATCACTTGTTAGAGATGTTAGGTATTTCCTAATCCTTAACTTTTGTGGACAAAAGTTTCTTTATCAAGGGATATTGCAATGATCCTTCTGGTTATTTTCCATATTTCTTCTCATTTTCTCCATTAGAGCTTCTACATGGATGATTTGCTGGGATTAACTATTTGGTTATTAGGAAGTTTGTTTGATTTTTAGTGCCATTTCTCTGTTTAAAAGTCTTCGCTGGTTCCAAATGGCCACGGGCTAATTTTGAACTATCAATTTTAGCCTAGGTAGACATGTAGTTTGGATCCCAAGGCACCTGAGCTCATTTTGACCTATTGGTCGAGAAGTTGAGAAATTAGAAATATGGGTATGGACCTATATGTGGTTGAAAAGACCTTAGATGGAAAATTTAATTGCGTAATGGTATCTAAAAGTTGAATTTGGTATGGTTACAAAGTTTATTTTCAAATACAGGATTTCGGATGAATCTCCAGGCCTTGGAGGATACTTGACAGATTTTTAAGATTTTAGCTGTAAATAGATGTAGTTGCGACCACTATCCTTGGGCTGAGATTGTAGTGATACAATCACACATAGGTGTCGTGATCACAATAAGTTGTGCAGACTATAAGATGCTTTGATCGTATACCTGCAGGTCGCAATAGCGATTACTGAGTCCTTGGACTGGGTATAAATTGAGCCCTTTTCCACAAGTTTGGTCATTTTTCATCCCCCCCCTTAAGAGCTAAACCCTAAAATAGTGTGTTAACTTGAAATTGAAGCTTGTGGGAGCTTGGGAAGCTATAGTGACATTTTTTTCATGATTATCATTCGATTTAAGGTAAGAATTCATCCTTTTTATAGTGAAATATCTTAATTAATTTCTTAAAAACCTAAATCCTTTAGGGCTTGATTTCAACCCCATTTTAGATTGGTTTTCAACCATTTTGAGGGTTATATTCCTTGACCTTTCTAGTATGTTTGGTTGGTTCTAAAAATGCAATTTTCATAAGTGGGACCCATTTGAGGGTTTTGATATAATTTTTGAACCCAAATCAAAATGGTGTAATATGGGTATCTTTAAGCTCGTATTGATGAGTAATGTGTGTTTTTGATAGCTTGGCATCTTGAGGAGGATTCTCAGAAGGAAAAAGTGAAGGTTTAGCAAGGCGTTGAGGTAGGCTATATTTATCCATTGTTAGATTGAGGTATATCATAGTATTCTTATGATATTTTGTTGATTTGGGATGGGTTTAGGTATTGGATTGATGAAATGGAAATATTGGCTTTAGCTGGATCATTTAGGCTAAGTTGAAATCGTAGAGTTGAAATACTTATCTTGTAGCCTTGAACTTCAGTGCATTAGGCTTCATTACCCATGTTTAGCTTTAGAATGCCTTCGTTTGCTCTAAATTTCATAAAATGCTCTAATTAATCATGCTTAGGGTAATTTTGGCCTTAGTTGTTTATACTAGTGAAGGTTGCCTTAGTTTCTAGTGGGCTTAGTTAATATATTTGGGAAGAAACTCTACCTTAGGACTACTTATGGCTTGTTTAACATCTAAAAGTGGATTTAGATACCTTAAGCATAGTTCGGGTAGAAATTTGCCTAAAGTGCAACTTGAGGATTAGAAGTGGGCTCTTAACCCACTTTAGGCTATGACACATATTAGTTTTTAAACCATTTATGCTTATTAGACTCTTGGAAATGTGTATTGAGGTAAATGTAACAACCCGTTAGGTCGTTTTGAAAAACTAGAACCTTATTTTTTCTGAAAGACTCCTCGTGTAAATTGTATATAGGAATTTTTGTTTAATTCGTCAACTAATTTAGATAATTAATTTATTTGATGGTTATTAAGAATATAATTTTATTAAAAAATTAGAAGTGGGCCATACCCACCACTCTTTTACTACCGACACACACGTTGTAGAGGGTAGAAACACAGTAGTTTGTTAGATCTCCAATTACCAAAAAAGAGAGAAAAATAAGATTTTGAAGTACTTTGTTCATTGGTGTCATCCTACTGCCTGCTTCAGGTAAAAGCTTCACAAGCTTAAACCTTTTGTTTCTATGTTAATTTCTAAAAGTTAGGATCCCATTATTAGTTATCTAGTTGTTGGGTTGGAGAATATTGTGAACCAAAATTAGTTGTTGCAGTGGTGAATTAATTTATTTGGATAGTTGTGGATAATACAAATTCAAGGATAAATTATGATGAGAGTGAAATCAAGGGAGGAAGTATCATTGTGTTTTTTCTTTCATAACCATTGGCATAAACTGGTGCATGAAATTAAAAGAAAAATAGTAGGATAGTTGGATAATTAATGATGTGTAAATCCAATAATTAAGTAATCAATAGGGAGTAATTTGTTAATGATTGTATAGTTGTTGGCTAGTATAATAATAGATTATTGTAAGTGAGAAATTTGGACAGGATTGAGGAAATTAGTAGTATAGTAGACATGGGCGGTAGCCATATAATGGCATCAATTATTTATGTTATTTGTGGGTACATTAGTGTTAAAATAGTCCCCAAAAAAGGTTTCTTCTTATAATTTAATGTTGATTAAGGTGACTTTCTGTACATGAAATAGTGATACTGCAAATTTTTATTTTGTTTAATTTTTCTAAGTGGCCTTAGCTTATATTATCAAATATTGATCGAACGTGATGGTGACAAATTTAGGCATAGTTATGAAATTTATTTGAGTAATTTTTTATAAAATGGGTTTTATTAAATTTGTATTCTTAAGAGGATATGTTTGGACAGATTTTGAACATTCCAAGAATTTGAGGAAGGACAAGACAATTGTGGACTAGTGATATTTGAGTTCTTTGGTTGAGGTAGGTTACGGTTTTATTGGAGTTTAGACTAGACTTAATTGTGTGTATGCTCGTAAATTGGATACTTGTGGATTGGTCTTCCGACATGCTTGAAATTGTTGATGTTTGGATTGTTGACTCGTGTATAAATATTTATTAAAAATTGACTTGATGGAATTGTCTTATGACTTTAAGTGTACTTGTAAACTTGGTACATTTTGTCGTATGCTGTAAGGTTGTGTAAATTGATATTGATAATACTGGTTTTTATTTATATTGGATTGGGTACCACATCGATACGTTTATATTTTTGTTAGACCAGGTACCACTCTAGTATATTTATATTTATGTTAGATCGGGTACCACGTCGGTACGTTTATATTTATGTTTGATTAGGTATCACGCCGGTACGTTTGCATTTATGTTGGATCGGGTACCACAGTGGTATGTTTATATTTATGTTGGATCGGGTACTATGCCGGAATGCTTACATTTAGGTTGGATCGGGTACCACGCCGCTACATTTATATTTATGTTGGATCGGGTACCATGTCGGTATGATTATATTTATGTTGGATCGGGTACCACACTGGTACAAATATGCTTATGTTTGATTGGGTACCACGCCGGTACCAATATGTATATGTTGGATCGGGTACCATGCCGGTATGGTACATGAACATAGATTGTTCCCCGTAGGTCATGACTATTTGGGAAAAAATAAGTCCCATAGAATGTGTGTATATACTTGTGTTAATTCTGTTGATGTTTATAGTATGGTTGATACTCTTGATAGTTAAGTGGCTTGTTTATGAGCACCGTTGACCTGTTGTTGCTGTATTGTTGAATAAATGAGAATTTGTTATTTGAGGATGCTTGTCTACTTATTTTTCTAATTATTATGTATACATCCTATTAAGTTGAGTTGGCCTATTCTACCTACCAGTGCATAGTGGTTTGTACTGATACTACCATATAATCTTCTTTGGATGAGTGCAGAAATTATTCTAGAGGCTTATACATGCTCTTACATCTAGAGTTTGATAGCAGATCTTGATCCAAGGGTGAGCAGTTTATCTCCAGGATGCCGTGGGTCATCTTATTTGTTCTTGTCCATCTTTCGGGCAATGAAACATTTTTTTTATTTAATTTATTTTGGGATATCTCTTTAGATTAACTGCAGATTATTATTTTTAAGATGGTTTTATGAAAATATCATTTTAATATTGACTAAGTAATTGGGTAATGGTTTTATTTAGAAGGTTCTCCCATAGGAAGGAAAGTTAGTGTGGGTGCCACTCATGGACATTTGAGTCGTGACAAAGTTGGTATTAGAGCCCCAGGTTCGTCGATCTCATTATACAAGGACACTAGGAAAATTCTTATTTCTTAAAGGATATGACTTGATTTCAATTGGTATCTGGCAATTCTAATTCGTATCTGTTAATAAGAGCAGTGTCTAGTAGAGTTCCATAGATTGGTGTGTAGGTCCCCTCACCCAATCTTCATAAGGCTATGAGGCATATAGAGGTCATTTTCCTTTCTTTCTCTTCGTCGTACCATCCTAATCTTGGACTACTAGTTGGTATGTAGACAATTCTAATTTGTATCTTAATAATTTTTAATAAAAATCTAGGAGATTTCAATTGGTATCTATTAATAAGGTCTAAAAGTCATTGTTAATAGGTAAAGACTTGTGATAGTTTTGAACTTATTGATTGCTTCTATTTGATATTTGGCTAAACTTGTGTTGCTTGATTTTGTCATTGTTGTGAATTGTTTTTGTTAAGTGATAAAAATTGACTAAGTTGTTTTTGTTGATAAATGTGATGGG
This sequence comes from Capsicum annuum, assembly GCF_002878395.1. NCBI lineage: Eukaryota > Viridiplantae > Streptophyta > Magnoliopsida > Solanales > Solanaceae > Capsicum > Capsicum annuum. The sequence goes on from NC_061122.1 coordinate 168,197,119, forward strand.
ATTATTTGATTTCTTGTTATTGTGAAACTAGAAATTCTATGCTTCTTAGTTATTTTTGGTACTATTATACTAATGAGATTGATGGTATGAGAATTGAGAGGCTGATATGAGAATGTGATATTGAGAAAGATAGTAAAATAGTAACATGAATAAAGATTGAGGTGATATGTATTTTCCATAATGAAAGGTTCTTGTTAATGATTTTGTGGATGGACCCTTATGTAGTTCAATTATTTGATATTATTTGGGAATCCTTGTGTGGTCTGTCTATTGATGCTGTATTTAGAATTTTTGTGTAGTTCTATTGTTGAAACTATAATGGGTTCCTTATGAGGACTAGCTAAGTGACATTATCTTTGAGTTTTTTATGTGAACGAATTTTTAATACTTGGCAATATAATGAGTTTTAAATAAAATTGATAAAAACTAGTAGAGGTTATTAATACCTACAGAATTTGATTGATGACTTTTCTGGAATATGATATTGGTGATTAGACTGTCAATGAACTATAATCAATTTATTTTGTTTGGCCTTGCTTATGTGCTAGTGGTCTGGGGATCACTCTTGAGGAGATTAAGAGTTTAGTAAAGCCCATAATAAAAATATTATTAGGTAGAAATAAGAATGACTTTGTGTATCTTAAATTGGTGTTAGTAATATAAGAGAGGTTTGGCTTGACCATGAAGTGTTTGTCGTTCTAAAATATTGAGTTAGTGATTGTCAGAATATAAGTTATAGCTGTGGATTTATGGATTAGGAGTAATTTTGAGAAGATGAATTATTATTGACTTGACCTTGTGGTAGAATTATACATTTGCATGTCGCACAAAGTTGGCTGATATATGAAACTTTTAGAGGATAGTAATTTCTTTGATAGTGGCAAAGCAAAATCAAATAGCTTAGTTACATTCATAAAATAATTAAGGATGATCTTGAATGGGAGAATAAATGAATTATTAAATGGCATGATTGATCTTTCCTTGAGTGATACTTGGTGGATATTTCTTCTTGAGTGGTTAAAGTGTCGTAATTAGATGGATATTAACAATTTTGCATAGAATAATGTGTTGTAGGCTCTAATTCTGTGTGACCCATAAAATAGCATATTTTTACCCCTTTTGAATCCTATTACTTTTCCTCTCCAGATTAGTTATAGCGTTGCTATGATGGAAACTTATGTTTGAGATGTGGTTTTAGTATTTGAAGAATGATTTGTATATTTAGCCTTATGGGGCTAGTATGGTAGTCTTGAAATCGTAAGTTCAGTAGAGTTGAATAGAGTACCTTGGTTCTAGTCAAAGTTGTTATCTTAGGCTTTAATATGGCTTTCTTGACATTTAAAAGATGAACTAGATATCTTAGCCTAGTTTGGGGCATAGTGTACCTATTTATGAAAATTGAGGATTAGAAGGTGGATCCTTTTACCTACTTAAGACTAAACTTGTGTTAATTCTTATGGAATTAGTTATGGATGTTAGACATAGATGAGGCTAGTAAACCATAGAATAAGGTTGCTTCATAACTTGGTAACTTGTATTGATGTTCCTGAATTATGGCTATTGAGTTATAGTTATGATACTTCCTGTGGAAGTGATATTTGACATTTAGAGATGATATTCCTCCTAGATACGTTATGTGGTCTATAGAGATGCTATTTCCTCTTAAATTGAAGATTGACTTATAGAAATGCTATTTCGTGTTAGATATACAAATTGACCTAGAGAGGTGATATTTCTTGTTTTCATGATGTATGGCCTATCGATATAAGATTTCCTATAGAGAATACATGTCTATCTATATTATTCCTCCAATATATGAGAGACCTCCTATATGTGAGATGATTAGAAATATGCTTCGACTTATAAATATGATTATCGATATGAGTTTCGGATATATATATATGGGCCTAAGACTGTGATTATGATGTTATGACTATTTCAGATAAATTAACAGGCCAAGGGCCGTGTTATGATAATGCTTAAATATCTGAGGAGTGTTTATCAGTGTAAAGTATACAATTATAATTTATGAATGCATATATGTTTGTATACACATCTCTCTAGTATGGGATAAAGGAAGATACGGTATGTTTCTTACGACTTTATTGATTGGATACTAGTGATGGCATGCATAGATTTGGTACATTCATGAGTATTATATTGGTAATTTATGTGATTGTAGCTAAAATATGATCTTACAAATATTCTACCCAATTAGCGGTTATGCTATGTGGTAACTAGTTGTATATTAAGGGACTATCACACTTGATGGCTAGGAATCTAATGTATTATTTAATGAATCTTACTTGGTTGAAACATGGTAGCTAGAGATGGTTAATGTGTGAATTATGGTGAAGTCGAGACACGCATAGGTGAAGATTAGTTAGTATTGATGACTAAGTTCATGATGTCGGTTAGTCGATGAACTAGGAGTTATGTGTTAACAAGGCTAGATAATAAGAGATATTGGTAATAAGAGGTGACTAGTTAATAACTTTGAATAGTTGCTAAATGATTAACTAATGAATAGTTAATCAAGGATTAGTTGGTAAACGATGGTTAGTTAATGAATGGTGTTAGTTAATAAAAGATGGTTAGGTGACAAGTAGTAATGTGTTTTCTAGTAATGGTTAACGAATATAGGATGATTAGTTGATAATAATGAATGATGGAAAAATGGTGGTTTTGGGCTAGTTATGAACCTTGAATAGATGTTGGATGTTGGCTATTAAATAAATAGTAGTTAGTTTCTATCCGGTGAATAAGGATTATGCAAAGGATAATGTTTAGGGTAACACCTAGATGTTACGTGATGACTAGCGAGCTAGTGATTTCTATCGTAATAAGTGTTGGTTAGCTAATAAAGAGTAGTTGGGAAGTACTGACTCGATAGATATTCTATGGTGATATGACTATTTTTTTATGAGTATTTTAGTGTATGTTATTCGGTAATAACTATTATGATGATATGTTTATACCTAGTAAGGTCGGAGAATACTATTACGATATGTTGATATTCGACAAGGCCGAAGGTTGATTACAATGATGATGGTCCTGATGAGGAAAATATGATGACTTGTCATATTGATTGTGTACTTTGCATTTATTCCTTCATGAACACCACCTATCACCAGTATGCACCTATATTTATCAGTCGGTATAGGAAGGTTACATATATATGGGTGAAGAATGTGCTTTGTGTTAGTGTATGCTAATTGAACCTTTCAAGTCTGGAGCAGTGGGGGTACATATAGGATCGACTAGGTTTGTAGTTGTCCGTAAGTTGTGGATTAAGGAGATTGTGCCTGTAAAGGTCCACTGGAAGAATCGTTCAATTGAGGAAGCCAATTGGGAGGCCGAAGTAGACGTGCGTAGCAAGTATCTGCATCTTTTTTGTGGATTCAAGTAATTTTAAGTTTTCACGTCTTGTTTCGTGTTTACCCATTTGGGGACGAATGTTTGTTTAATTGGTATCTAATGTAACGACCCATATGGTCGTTTATAAAAACTAGAACCTTATTTTTTCAGAAAGACACCTCGTGTAAAATTGTATATAGGAATTTTCGTTTAATTCGGCAACTAATTTAGATAATTAATTTATTTGGTGGTTATTAAGAGTACAATTTTATTAAAAGATTAGAAGTTGGGAATACCCGCTACTCTTTTACTACCCACATACACATTGTAGAGGGTAGAAACATAGTAGTTTGTCAGATCTCCACTTACAAGAAAAGAGAAAAAAAATATGACGTTTTGAAGTGCTTTGTTCATTGGCGTCATCCTACTTCTTGCTCCAGCTAAAAGCTTCACAAGCTTAAACCTTTTATTTCTATTTTGATTTCTAAGAGTTAGGATCCCATAATTAGTTATCTAGTTGTTGGGTTGGAGAATATTGTGAACCAAAATTGGTTGTTGCAGTGGTGAATTAATTTGTTTAGATAGTTAAGGCTAATACGAATTCAATGATAAATTGTGATGAGACTGAAATCAAGAGAGCAAGTATTATTGTGTTATTTCTATTGTAACCATTGGCATGAACTGGTGCATTAAATTGAAAGAAAAACATTAGAATAGTTGGATAATTAATAATGTGTAATTCCAATAATTAAGTAATTAATGGTGAGTAATTTGTTAATGATTGTATAGTTGTTGGCTAGTATAATTATGGATTATTGAATGTGAGAAATTTGGAGAGGATTAAGGAAATTAGTAGTATAGTAGATGTGGGCGGTAGCCATACAATTGCATTAATTATTTATGTTATTTGTGGGTACATTATTGTTAAAATAGTCCATAAAAAAGGTTTCATCTTATAATTTAATATTGATTAAGGTGATTTTTTGTACATGAAATAATGGTATTGCAAGTCTTTATTTTTTTTTCTAAGCGGCCTTAGCTTATATTATCAGATCTTGATTGAATGTGATGGTGACTAATTTAGGCATAGTTATGAAATTTATTTGAGTAAAATTTTATAAAATGGGTGTTATTAAATTTGTATTCTTAAAAGGATTATATGTTTGGATAGATTTGAACATTTTGAAAATTTGAGGAAGGACAAGACACTTGTGGACTAGTGATATTTGAGTTCTTTGGTTGAGGTAGGTTACGGTTTAATTGGAGTTTAGGGTCGACTTAATTATGTGTATGCTCCTAAATTAGATACTTGTGGATTGGTATTCGGACAAGCTTGAAATTGTTGATGTTTGGTTCGTTGATTCGTGTATAAATGTATATTGAAAATTGACTTGATGGAATTGTCTTATAACTTTAAGTGTACTTGTAAACTTGGTACATTGTGTCGTATGCTGTGAGATTGTGTAAATTAATATTGACAATACTTGTTTATATTTACGTTAGATCGGGTACCCCGCTGGTCGTTTATATTTATGTTGGATCGGGTACCACGTCGGTATATTTACATTTATGTTGGATCAGGTACCACGCCGATACGTTTATATTTATGTTGAATCAGGTAGCACGCCGGTACGTTTACATTTATATTGGATCAGGTACCATGCTAGTACATTTATATTTATGTTGGATCAGCTACTGTACCGGTACATTTATATTTATGTTGGATCGGGTACCACGCTGGTATGTTTACATTTATGTTGGATAGGGTACCACGCCGGTACATTTATATTTATGTTTGATCGGGTACCACGCTGGTAAATTTATATTTGTGTTGGATTGGGTACCACACTTGTATGGATATGTTTATTTTGGATCGGGTACCACACCGTTATTTTAGATCAGGTACCACGCTGGTACGGTACATGAACATAGATTGTTCCCTGCAGGTCATGACTATTTGGGCAAATATAAGTCTCATAGCATGTGTGTACATTCTTGTGTTGATTCTGTGTATGGTTATCGTATGGTTGATACTCTTGATAGTTATGTGGCTTGTTTGTGAGCATCATTGACCTGTTATTGCTGTATTGTTGATTCAATGAGAATTTGTTAGTTGATGATGCCTGTCTTCTTGTTTTTCTAATTATGTTGTGTACATCCTATTAAGTTGAGTTGGCCTATGATACTACCAATACATAGCGGTTTCTATTGATACTTCCTTGTGCTCTTCTTTTGTTGGGTGCAGAAATTGTTCTAGAGGCTCATACATGATCTTCCGTCTAGAGTTTGATAGGATATCTTGATCCAAGGGTGAGCACTTTGTCTCCAGGATGCCATGGGTCATCTTATTTGTTTTTGTCCATCTTTCGGGCAATGAAATATTTTTTTATTTACTTTATTTTGGGATATTTCTTTAGACATGATCTTTGTTAGTAGTTCTTGTACGATGACTTTTGGGTCTTGGAAATTTCAGTTAGTAGATAGTTTGGTTTCCGCGCTACTGAGGATTAACTACAGATTATTATTGGTAAGATGGTTTTACAAAAATATCATTTTAATATTGACTAAGTGATTGGGTAATGGTTTGATTTAGTCGGTTCTCCCACAGGAAGGTTAGTGTGGGTGCCACTCATAGCCATTTGGGTCGTGACAAAGTTAGTATTAGAGCCCTTGGTTCGTCGATCTCATCGTACAAGGACATATCTAGTAGAGTCTTGTAAAACAGTACAGAGACGTCTGTATTTTTCTTCAAGAGACTATATGACACTATGAAAATTCAAATTCTTCTTTCTTACATAATATTACTTGATTTCAATTGGTATTTGGCGATTCAAATTGATATCTGTTAATAAGAGTAGTTCAAGTAGAGTTTCGTAAATTGGTGTGTAGGGCCCGTCACCCAATCTTTGTAAGGCTATAAGGCATGTAGAAGTCATTTTCCTTTCTTTCTCTTCATCGTGCCATCCTAATCTTGGATTACTAGATTGAATCCAATTGGTATGTAGACAATCCCAATTGGTATCTTAATAATTTTAAATAAAAATCTAGGAGATTTCAATTGGTATCTGTTAATAAGGTCTAATAGTCATTGTTATTAGGTAAAGACTTGCGAAAGTTGTGAACTTATTGATTTCTTGTGTTTAATATTTGGATAAACTTGTGTTGCTAGATTTTTGTCATTGCTGTGAATTGCTTTTTTAAGTGATGAAAATTGACGAAGTTGGTTTTATTGATAAATGTGATGGGATTATTGGATTTCTTGTTATTGTTAGACTAGAAATTCTATGGTGCTGACTTAATTTTGGTACTATTATACTGATGAGATTGATGGTATGAGAATTAAGAGGATGATATGAGAATATGATGTCGAGAAAAGATAGTGAAAAAGTGACATGAATAAAAGATTAAGGTGATGTGTATTTTCCGTAATGAGAGGTTCTTGTTAATGATGTTGTGGATGGACCCTTATGTAGTTCGATTATTTGATATTATTTGGAAATTGTAATGCCCCGAATCTAGTACCCGAAATGCTACATAGTACTCATGACCCCGAAGAACCACAAGCTAACCCATGACTGATATCTGTACCTATATACTGCATAATATGTTGTATAATGACGAAAACATGAACTAAAAGGTCATAAGGTTCAATACTGAGATATAATATATGATAAAAATATAAGATCTGGGTGGGGTATGAAATACCCATAACAACTGAAATAAACTATATGAAACATACTGCAGTCTGAAAAGCCTCTAAATCATAACTGAACTGTCTGAATAAGGAGTTGATAGGACATGTCCCCAACTAACTTCAACTAATAAATTAATTAATGAGGTAATAAAGTAACGATCATGTCCTCAAAATATGAGGACTCACTGCTAACTTTGACTGCTGAGACTGGAATCTACTAATGCTCTGGAGCTCGTGTTTCTGAACCTATGGTATAAGACACTATAGCGCAAATGCGTCAGTACTTTGAATGTACTAGTATGAATGTGAGGTAGGCTGAATGCATAGGGTTCATATGTATGAACAATACTAACTAACTGACTAACTGACTAATATGAATGTGAGATTGCATGCATGAATACATAGTAACTATAACTGAGATTATGATAACATAAATTTACTGATAACTAACATGACTGGTAATTGAGTTCTGATGATTGATATGACTGATAACATGAGTGACTGTATTTGACAGTCCTAAATTATGTAGAACTATCTGTATTCTATTACTGAGACTGAGTGACTGCATCTGATAGTCCTAATTTCTATAGCTGAAATTATGGGAAGTAGTTATCTAACCGACATGCCCTAAATAACGCATTATAGGTGAGTTATGGTCCAATTTGTAACCCTAATAGGAAGGGTGTCAATACCGCGCCACTGATAAGGACAAGCTGTGAGTGACCCTAATCTGACAGAGTCCCCAAAAGAGAATGGTGGGGCCCTCATCTTATAGTGCTTAACCACCTCATCAAACCTCATCTGGCAGTGTTGATGTCTCAATCTATGCTTGCTACATAGTTATAGAATGGAAGGATGACTTCTAAGAATCATACCCTCAACTGACAGTGTGTATTCCCATCTTTGGGTCACTCGGTACTAATGTCTACTCCCATCTGAATAGACACTATACATGAATTACTGAATTGAACTGGACTGAGTTAAATGAGTTCCGTTGACTGACGAAATATTACTGAGATTTCTATATTACTGAGCTTTCTGAGATTATTGGGATTTCTGAGTTTTACTGAGTTTTCCTGAGTCACATAACTAACTGAATTCTACTGAACATGAATTAAATGAGGATATCATGAAAACATGACACTAGCTCTAGGCACACAGCTAATTATCGAGTACAAGTACCCCCAGGACTCGATGGAAAGAAACTGACAAAGTATGACTTTCTTGAATACATGACCAACATCACAATCCATAATTCATTTGTTGAGGCATTTGATTAAACATGTGATATGCATAAACTTGTACATTCATGAGGATTGCATAATATCATACTAGTTGGGCACTTTTCCTTCACATAGGCATTTAATAAAACACATGGTAAGCATAGTATATGTAGACAACATTAGACAACAAATAAACATCATGATTCAACTCTAATTTCATCATCCAAGGGTTTAATCATAGGTTCACATGAATATACAACTATACTAATCAATTTCACATAAAATTAATCACCCAACATGGATTAGAATTCAAGTCGTCATTATCAACATGAACAAAAGCAAACCCAACGTGAAATTCACTAAGATATCCATACACTTGAACTTTGAAAAGAGATTCTTGGGCTTCATGGATGAAAGGAGTCCATGAATGAATACTATGCATACCTGGTAGTGAGTTTCTTGAAGTTCTTGAACTTAAAGAATTTGAATCTCTTAGTTCTTGAAGAAGATTTGGATTTTGTTGCTTAAGGATTGCTCTTAGGGAGAAAATCCTAATTTTTGATGTTGTGGAAGAATAATGAATTTTTGTGAGCCTTGGTTGGATATTACTAGGTATATAATGGGTGGTAAAAGACCAAAAAACCCTTTAAAAATGACTTAAAAATAACTGAATGGGATGAGCGACGGTGTATGCGACGGTCTGTCGCTGGCTCAACGATTAGTCATTTCAATCGTTGCACGTGGACCAGGAAAAAAACTCACTGCCTAAGTAGCAACGACTTGGGCGACGGTCCATCGCAAGTTTGATAGTCCATCAACCTATCCATCACACCTTATCCAAAAGGTTACCTCACTGCCTTGGCTGCGATGGTCAAGGCGACAGTCCATCGCTAGATCTATGGTCCATCAACCTGGTCGTTGCACCTGGGCCATTCTGGAAGCTCTCGGTAAAACGTCCATAACTTTCAGTCCGATACCGGATTTAGACGAAATTGGTATCGTTGGAAAGCTAATTTAATTTTACAAATGATAAAAAGTGAAAATATTAAAAATTACACGTGTATAAAAGTGGATTTATCTTTCAAAGAAAGCTTCTAACATTCTTGGGACAATTTCAAGCTAGGAAAAAGTATGGGGTATTATAGGAATCCTTGTGTGGTCCGGCCATTGAGACTATATTTAGAATTTTTGTGTAGTTCTATTATTGAAACTATAATGGGTTCCTTGTGAGGACTAGCTAAGTGACATTATCTTTGAGTTTCTTATGTGAATGAATTTTTAATGCTGGGCAAAATATTGGGTTTTAACTAAAAGTGATAAAAACTAGTTGAGGTTGTTGATACCTACAGAATTTGATTTATGACTTGTCTGGAATGTGATATTGGAGATTAGACTGTCAATGAACTATAATTGATTTGTTTTGTTTGGCCTTGCTTATGTGCTAGTGGCATGGGGATCATTCTTGAGGTGATCAAGATTTAAGTATAGCCCGTAATAAAATATTATTAGGTAGAAATAAGAATGACTCTATATATCTTAAATTGATGTTAGTGATATAAGAGAGGTTTGGCTTGACCATAAAGTGTTTGTTATTCAAAAATATTGAGTTAGTGATTGTCAGAATATAAGTTGTTATTGACTTGACCTTGTGGCTGAATTATATATTTTCATGTCCCACAAAGTTGGCTGATATATGACACTTTTAGAGGATAGTAATTTTTATGATAGTGGAAAAGCAAAATCAAATAGCTTAGTTACATTCATAAAATAATTAAGGATGATCGTGAATGGGAGAATAAATTAATTATTAAATGGCATGATTGATCATTCCTTGCGTGATACTTGGTGGATATTTCTTGTTAAGTGGTTAAGGTATCATAATTAGATGGATATTAACAATGTTGTGGAGGATAATGTGCCGTAGTCAATAATTCTGTGGGACCCGTAAAATGGCATGTTTATACCCCTTTTGAATCCTATTGTTTTTTCTCTCTAGTTTAGATTAGTTGTAGCATATCTATGATGTAAACCTATGTTTGGGATGTGGTTTTAGTATTTGAAGTATGATTTGTATATTTAGCCTTATTGGGCTAGTATGGTAGTTTTGAAATCATAAGTTGGGTAGAGTTGACTTAAGTACCGTGGTTCTAGTTGAAGTTGTTATCTTAGGCTTGAATATGGCTTACTTAACATTTAGAAGATGAACTAGATACCTTAGCCTAGTTTGGGGCATAGTGTACCTATTTACGGAAATTGGGATTAGAAGTGGGATCGTCTTGCCCACTTAGGCCTAAACTTGTGTTAACTCTTGTGGAATTAGTTATGGATGTTAGACATAGATAAGGCTAATAAACCTTAGAATAAGATTGCTTTGTAACTTGGCAACTTGTATTGATGTTCTTGGATTGTGGCTTTTGAGTTATAGTTATGATACTTCCTTTGGAAGTGATATTGGACATTTAGAGATGATATTCCTCCTAGATACGTTATGTGGTCAATAGAGATGCTATTTTCTCTTAGATTGATGATTGACCTATAGAGATGCTATTTTTTCTTAGATATACAAATTGACCTAGAGAGGTGATATTTCTCATTGTCATGATGTATGGCCTATCAATATAAGATATCCTATAGACAAGTAAATGTCTATCTTTATTATGCCACCAATATGTGAGATACCTCCTATATGTTATATTATTGGAAATATTCTATGACTTATAAATATGATTATCGATATAAGTTTCAGATATATATATGAAGGCCTAAGGCTGTGATTATGGTGTTGTGACTATTTCAGATAAATTAATAGGCCAAGGGCCATGTTATGATAATGATTAAATATCAAAGGAGTGTCTATCAATGTAAAGTATACGATTACAATTTATGAATACATATATGTTTGTATACACATCCCTCTGGTATGGGACGGAGGAAGATGCGATATATTGCTTATGACTTTATTGATTGGATACTGGTGATGACATGCATAGATATGGTATATTCATGAGTATTATATCGGTAGTTTATGTGATTGTAGCTAAAATATGATTTTACAATTATTCTGCCTAATTAATGGTTAAGCTATGTGGTAACTAGTTTTCTATTAGGGACTATCACACTTGATAGCTAGGAATCTAATGTATTATTCAATGAATCTTTCTTAGTTGAAACATGGTAGCTAGAGATGATTAATACGTGAAATATGATGAGGTCGGAACACGCATAGGTGAAGATTAGTTGGTATTGATGACTAAGCTCGTGATGTCGGTTAGTCGATGAATGAGGAGTTGTGTGTTAATAAGGCTTGATAATCAGAGATGTTGGTAGTAATATGTGACAAGTTAATAACTTTGAATAGTTTCTAAATGGTTAACTAATGAATAGTTAAGCAAGGATTAGTTGGTAAACGATAGTTAGTTAATGAATGGTGTCAGTTAATAAAAGATGGTTAGGTGACAAGTAGTAATGTGTTGTCTAGTAATGGTTAATGAATATACGACTATTAGTTAATAATAATGAATAGTGGATAAATGGTGGTTTTGGTCTAGTTATGAAAATTGACTAGATGTTGGATGTTGGCTATTAAATAAATTATGGTTAGTTGCTATCCCGTGAATAAGGATTATGTGAAGGATAATGTTTAGGCTAACACCTAGAGATTATGTGATGACTAGTGAGCTAGTAATTCTATTGTAATAAGTGTTGGTTAGCTAATAAAGAGTAGCTGGGAAGTATTGACTAGATAGATATTCTATGGTGATATGACTATTTTTATGAGTATTTTAGTGTATGTTATTTGGAAATAACTATTATGATGTTATGTTTATACCCAGTAAGGTCGGAGGATACTATTGCGATATGTTGATATTCGTCAAGGCCATAGGTTAATTATGATGATGATGGTCCTGATGAGGAAAATATAATGACTTGTGATAGTGATTGTGTACTTTGCATTCATTCCTACATGCGCATCACCTATCACCAGTATGCACCTATATTTATCAGCCGGTATAAGACGGTTACATTTATATGGGTGAAGAATGTTCCTTGTGTTAGTGTATGCTAATTAAACCTTTTGAGTTTGTAGCGGTGGGGGTACACATAGGATCGGCTAGGTTCTTGGTTGTCCGTAAGTTAACGATTAAGGAGATTATGTCTGGGAAGGTCCAGTGGAAGAATCGTTCTATTAAGGAAGCCACTTGGGAGGCCAAAGTAGACGTGCGTAGCAAGTATTCATATCTTTTTTGCGAATCAACTAATTTTGCATTTCCCTTCTTATTTCGTGTTTGCCCATTTAGGGACAAACGGTTGTTTAATTGGTATTAATGTAACAACCTGTTAGGTCATTTTGAAAAACTAGAACCTTATTTTTTCAAAAAAACTCCTCGTGTAAAATTGTATATGGAAATTTTTGTTTAATTCGGCAACTAATTTAGATAGTTAATTTGATGGTTATTAAGAATATAATTTTATTAAGAAATTACAAGTGGGCCATACCCACCACTCTTTTACTTCCCCTACACACGTTGTAGAGGGTAGAAATATAGTAGTTTCTCAGATCTCCTCTTACCAGAAAAGAGAAAAAAAATATGAGGTTTTGAAGTGCTTTGTTCATTGGCGTCATCCTACTTCCTGCTTCAGGTAAAAACTTCACAAGCTTAAATTTTTGTTTTTGTGTTTATTTCTAAGAGTTAGGATCCCATTATTAGTTTTGTAGTTGTTGGGTTGGAGAATATTATGAATCAAAATTGGTTGTTGCATTGGTGAATTAATTTATTTGGATAGTTGAGGCTAATACGAATTCAATGATAAATTATGATGAGAGTGAAATCAAGGGAGGAAGTATCATTGTGTTATTTCTATCATAACTGTTGGCATGAACTGGTGCATGAAATTGAAAGAAAAATAGTAGAATAGTTGGATAATTAATGATGTGTAATTCTAATAATTAAGTAATCAATGGGGAGCAATTTGTTAGTGATTGTATAGTTGTTGGCTAGTATAATAATGGATTATTGGAAGTGAGAAATTTGGAGAGGATTGAGGAAATTAGTAGAATAGTAGACGTGGGCGGTAGCCATACATTGGCATTAATTATTTATGTTATTTGTGGGTACATTAGTGTTAAAATAGTCCCCAAAAAAGGTTTCTTCTTATAATTTAATGTTGATTAAGGTGACTTTCTGTACATGAAATAGTGATACTGCAAATTTTTATTTTTTTAATTTTTCTAAGCGGCCTTAGCTTATATTATCAAATATTGATCGAACATGATGGTGACAAATTTAGGCATAGTTATGAAATTTATTTGATTAAAATTTTATAAAATGGGTGTTATTAAATTTGTATTCTTAAGAAGATTATATGTTTGGACAGATTTTGAACATTTCAAAAATTTGAGGAAGGACAAGAAACTTGCTGACTAGTGATATTTGAGTTCTTTGGTTGAGGTAGGTTATGGTTTAATTAGATTTTAGACTCGACTTAATTATGTGTATGATCGTAAATTGGATACTTGTGGATTGGTATTCGGACATGTTAAAATTGTTGATGTTTGGATTGTTGATTTGTGTATAAATATTTATTGAAAATTGACTTGATGGAATTGTCTTATGAATTTAAGTGTACTTGTAAACTTGGTACATTGTGTCGTATGCTGTGAGGTTGTGTAAATTGATAGTGATAATACTTGTTTATATTTATGTTGGATCGGGTACCACGCCGGTATATTTATATTTATGTTAGATCCGGTACTATGCCGGTACGTTTATATTTATGTTGGATCGGGTACCACGTCGGTACGTTTATATTTATGTTGGATCAGGTACCACACCAGTATGTTTACATTTATGTAGGATCAGGTACCATGTCGGTACATTTTTATTTATGTTGGATTGGGTACAATGTCGGTACATTTATATTTATGTTGGATCGGGTACCACGCCAGTATGTTTATATTTATGTTGGATCGGGTACCACACCGGTACATTTAAATTTATATTGGATCAGGTACCACACCGGTACGAATATGTTTATGTTGGATCATGTACCACGTCGATACAGATATGTGTATGTTGGATCGGGTACCACGCCGGTACGGTAGATGAATATAGATTGTTCCCTGTAGGTCATGACTATTTGGGAAAAAATAAGTCCCATTGAATATGTGTACATACTTGTATTGATTCTGTGGATATTTACAGTATGGTTGATATTCTTGATAGTTATATGGCTTGTTTGTGAGCACTGTTGACCTGTTATTCTTATATTGTTAATTCAATGAGAATTTGTTATTTGATGATGCCTGTCTACTTATGTTTCTAATTATGTTGCGTATATCCTATTAAGTTGAGTTGGCCTATGATACCTACCAGTGCATAGTGGTTTGTAATGATACTACCCTATACTCTTCTTTTGTTGAGTGCAAAAATTGTTCTAGAGGCTCATACATGATCTTACATTTAGAGTTTGATAGCAGATCTTGATCCAAGGGTGAGCACATTGTCTCCAGGATGCCATGGATCATCTTATTTGTTCTTGTCCATCTTTCGGGAAATGAAACATTTTTTTATTTACTTTATTTTGGGATATCTCTTTAGGTATGATCTTTGTTAGTAGTTCTTGTACGATGACTTTTAGGTCTTGGAAATTTCAGTTAGTAGATTGTTTGGTTTCTGCCCTACTGATGATTAACTCTAGATTATTATTGTTAAGATGGTTTTATGAAAATATCATTTTAATATTGACTAAGTGATTGGGTAATGATTTGATTTAGTTGTTTCTCCCACAGGAAGGTTAGTGTGGGTGCCACTCATGGCCATTTGGGTCGTGACAGTAATATTGAAAAAATTTGACACTTGATGTTTATGTTGATTAATATGAGTGTTGACATATATTGATTACAGTATTAGTCATGCCAATTGATGATACTATTTATGTTGTTGATTATATATATATGTGTGTATATATGTACATATGTATGTATGTATATGTATATGTGTATACATATATTTAGTCATGCCAATATATATATATATATATATATATATGTATATATATATGTATATATGTATATACATATATAATATATATGTTCAGCTCGAGTCCGTAAAATGCTTAAGTTATTCCTTAAATATATATATACCCGATTCTATTTCGGAGGATGATTATTGCAAACCGGTTCGAGTTTGAATATTGATTATTTACCAGTTTGAGTCCGTCTATTGATTATATTTACCGATTTGAGTCTGACTATTGATTATATTTACCGGTTCGAGTCCGAATATGCATAATATGCTATGATGATACACTTTTTATGATTAATGATATTAGGGTGTGAAATTGAAGTAGTAATTTGGTTAAGATGGAAAATAATAGAATGGTTATAATGTGGTATATATATATATATCTAGTTCGAGTCAGTAAAATAGTTATGTTATTGCTTAAATATATATATACCCAATTCTATTTTGGAGGATGATTATTGCAGACTGGTTCGAGTTTGAATATTGATTATTACTAGTTCGAGTCCATCTATTGATTATATTTATCAATTTGAGTCTGGCAACTGATTATATTTACCGGTTCAAGTCCGATTATTAATATTAACCGGTTCGAGTCTAATTATTAATATTAACCGGTTCGAGTCCGAATATACATAATATGCTATGATGATAGACTTTTTATGATTAGAAATATCGCGGTGTGAAATTGAAGGTAGTAATTTGACTAAGATGGAAAATAATAGAATGATTATAATGTGGTATGACATAAATGGATTCTAGTAATTGAATAGATTTATTATATATATATATATATATATAAATATAAATATATCTGGCTTGAGTCTAGAAAATGGTTATGTTATTTCTTAAATATATATACATACCCTATTCTATTCTGAAGGATGATTATGGCAATATTGATTATATTTACCGGTTCAAGTTTGAATATTCATTATTTATCGGTTCGAGTCCGTCTATTGATTATAGTTACTGATTTGAGTCTGGCTATTGATTATATTTACCAGTTCAAGTCCAACTATTAATATTTAGTGGTTCCAGTATGGAAATGCATAATATGGTATGATGATACAATTTTTATGATTAATGATATCTGGGTGTGAAATTGAAGGTAGTAATTTGGCTAAGATGGAAAATAAGAGAATGGTTATAATGTGGTATAACATAAATGGATTCTAGTTATTTAATAGATTGGTTAATAAGTGGTGATTGGCTAATAAATAGTGTTTAGTGAGTAAGTAAGGTTTTTAAATGATAGTAACATTGTGGAATACGGGTAAATTACGTAGTGATGATGGTAACTGGTTATTTACTTATTTTGTACAGCAGCTTTGAAGATGATTCATGTTCGTTTTTGTACCTTGACTTAGTTCTTTTATCTTTTATCTTGCATTTTATCATACTTACATCATGATTTAGCTCAGTCGATTGATAATGCCTATTGAGTACCAGTTGTTTTGGTTCTCATACCACACTTCTGTATTATTTTGGTGCATATCTTAGTATAGCTGTCGCCGTTGATCATTGTTCGTACTGTGACTGATTTTTGGAGATAGGGTGAGCTCTTAGAGTTTGACTCTTTCATTCCCCTCTATCTTTATTTTTAGTCTTTTATTTTGAGACAGATGTATTGATTATTCTAGACTTTGAGTCATATTGATACTATTAGATGCTGTTGTACTTGCTCTTCCAGGTCATGGGATTGGTATCTTGTATTTACTATTTATTTTAGCTAGAACCTTTGTTATTTATGAATTGTGTTCTTGAAATTTCATCAATGTTGGGCATTTCCTACCGTATTAACCCATTGCGTTAGCTCTGGGTTATGGTTTGGCTTACCTACTAGCGAGATTTAGTAGGTGCCATCATGACTCATAAATATGGTCATGACAATTTGAGATTTTAAGTTTTCATTATTGTTCATAAGTTCATCATTATGATTTTATGTATGGAATCTATTACAATCATAAGCAACTAAACCCCATAACTAGGGTTGTGGGAACCTTGATGGATTAACAAAGTAGTTTTAGCTCAAAGTCATTCTAAACTGGTGTTCTTGCATATTTGATGTTTTCTTTTCTTTGATTTCATTATTAATAATTATAACCTATAAGAACTAGCCCATATTTGATACTCACTCAAGAGAAAGGTAGAGATTAGGAAAAGGAGACCACAATAGTAATTTGAAGCTATCAACCTTTATCTAATTACTTGAGATTGAGAAGATATAGTTAATTAGAGATCAAGAACAAGGCTTAGTAATGCGACACTCTAACACCGAGGGATGATGAGTGAAATTCACCCAAACAAAGGACGAAAGATGGTTAGGTGATACATAACTTGTTAGATTTTGCATGTCAAGCTCCAAGATAGTCTAAAATGCATGAACAATCTATTCAGTTATGAAGTTGGGGGACACAATCCTAGTGATCGTCACACATTGATAACAACCCTAATTGCCCAGAATTATTACTATTACTGTTGTTTTCGTGAAACACCCCTTTTACTTTCTGCAATTTCTAATTACATCAACAAGCTCATGATAGATTTCTGATCTATTATTCATGGGATCGACCCCAACCTTGTTGGGTTCTATATTTGAAAAACGACCACTTTATACTTTATCGATGTGTAATTTAGATGACATCAAATATTGGCACCATTACCGGGGAGTACAATTACTGATTGATTGATCGAGTTTATTGTAGTTAGTTGGTTTTGTTTATTGATTTTTTGTTTTCTACTGAGTCTAGGGCACCCGCTGATGTATCCGAGTACTCGAACTTAAGGAAATCCCCTGATTTTATTTGATCATGAGTTTGAACTAACCTTACAACAAAATTTTAAGATGGAGAGAGTATAAGAGTATGATCAAGGAGCCTGACACGAATGGATTCATGATATCCCAGTTACACTAAATTAGCGATCTCCAAATGGTTTTCAAGAAACTGTTAGGCAAACCACTGCCTAGTTAATAGCTAAAGAAAATGCAAGGTTTGCACTATATTGATGTGTTGAAGAAAGGGCTAGATAGAAGAAGAAAGATTGTCAAGCAGTACTCAACAGAGATAAACTTAGAAGGAACAGAGTTCAACTGCTAAGTCATTAATATTTTCTATTTTTTGATGATTCAAAAGAAGATCTAGGTTATGTTAAACCAATTGAGATAACCAATTGACATTACAAACTTAATGATCTAGTTGCTGAATTTGAAATGAGTGTTTGATGATTTGACTGCGAACAATGCAAACTTGCACCTCATGAGAATTGTGGGCATTTTCACTTCTTACAATCTGCCAAGGGTGAGTCAAGAAGTTCTATGACTCAGGTTGTTCCTATTATCTTTTACAGGTAAAGCAACATTATGTTTGGAGAGATGCCTCATAGGTTTATTACCACTTGGAATGAGTTGGGATATAGTTAGTAGAATAGTTTTCCCACCCTCTAGAATGCTATAGTTGAAAGATGAGATTTATAATTTTAGATAGTTACATTTTGAGGCACTCTACTAGACATGATTGAGGTTCAAGAAGAAGCTGATGAATATTCAAAATCATAGAAGCACTAGGTAGAACTTTTGGAGATATTCTATAGAGCCTTGAATGCAAATACTAAGGCTTTGGTAGATACTATTATAAGTGGAGCTTTTATGAGTCTTTGATGGGATCAAGATTCAAAAATCTTAGACCAGATTACTAAAACCAATCAAGGGTGACATACCTGAGAGGAAGAAGAGGTAAGCTAATACTTATATTATTAGTGCTTTTAGTAAGCAGAGAGCCCTAGATGAGACAGTTGCTCAAGAGACAACATAGCAGAGGACTGAGATTAGGTTTCTTACTTGGATATTTATAGCTATGGGAGAAGAAAAGGTAAATGCTATGGGTACTCAAGGCATGGCTTTTAAACATGATGAGTTTGATCATGAACAGGAAGTAAAGTACTTGGATAGAGAGATGATGGGTTTTTGGGCCAATGGTCTAATCAAGACACTTGGAACTTGATGCAAGGGAATTAAGGTCAAAACTACTATAGAGATAGGTATAGGTACAAGAGTAGAGAGCGTGATTGTGACTAGAGGAGAAATGATTATTACAAGGAGAAGAGTGGTCTTTATTCTCCATAGAGGGACCATGATGCTAAGTTTGGAAGTTCGAGAATGGAAACATTTCTTTCTAAGATTTTTAGGGTTCAGAGAACCAAGAAAGTTGCCTTAAGGAGGTTAAGGTAGATATATCATGATTGAGCCAGAAAGTAAAATTACATACCACCACAATTAAGCAATAGTTTAGGTACATATCGACTAATTGAATTAGCATAACCTAGGCACTTATCCTAGCAATACCTTTAAGAATCCAAAGAATCACAGTCACTACCTAGCTATCACCACTCAAAGTGGTAAGGATACTATTGATCCACCTATGCCTGTGGTTGATGAGGTGAGAAATGATATTGTAGTTATTGATGATGCACCCAAAGCTAAAATTAAGAAGTTAATGACTAATGGTGAGTTGTCGTAGGAACCGATGGGTGTAGAGAAATGAGCTAATAGTAATTAAGGAAAGGGTAAGGAGATCGCACTTGTATTGAAGCCTATTCCAAGACTCCTCCACCTTTTTCTCAAAGGTTGAAGAATAAAATGAAAGAAGGGAAATATCTAAAATTTATGTCGAAGTTAAAGGAATTGTTTGTGCATATCCCTCTTGAAGATTTGGAGCAGATGCCTAGTTATACAAAATTCATGAAGGATCTAGTGACTAAGAGGAAGATGGTGAGTTTTGAGGCTGCTGATAATATGCACCACTACAATGTTATTACCTTACTATATTTGGTTGAGAAGAAGAAGGATCCCGAAGCTTTCACTATTCCTTATACTATTGGATCCTAAATTTTACACGAGCATTATGTAATCTGGAGCTAGTATTAATCTGATGCCACTAGTTTTATCAAGCAGTTAGGGTTGGGGTCATCTTAGCCAATCTCTAAGATATTTTTGATGCCCGATTACACTGTGAAGAAACCAATTGGTATATTATGTAATCTGTTAATAAAGATGGATTCTTGCATATTCCTAGCCGACCTTGTGACTCTTAATTATGAGGTATATTTTGATGTCCCTATCATCTTGGGAAGGCCCTTTCTAAACATGGGTAGGACATTGGTTGACATGGTGATGGAACATATAAATCTCAGACATAATGATTAATAGGTCACTTTAATTGTGTGTCAGTCCATGAGGAAGCCGAAAGATATAGGTGTAGTATCTGTGATACACACCGTAGATAAAGATGTATTGATTGCACCCATTAAGGAGAGACTTGGTGTCGAGAAATTGGCGATAGTGATCATGAATTATGATAGTAATAGTACTGATAAGTATAATGAGATGGTGAGAACACTTGTTGGCAAAGGTCCTTATACTTATGCATTGAAGAAGTTAGATCTTGATTTGAAGAATAGAGCAACCTTGCCAGCTCAACCATCTATTGAGGAGCCACCAATTTTTGAATTGAAAGTCCTCTTCTCTAATTTGCGTTATGCATTCTTGGGGGCCAATAATACATTGTTGGTTATTATTGTAGCAGATTTATAGGTTGAGTCCTTGATTTTAGTGTTGTAGAGTTTTAATGGGCCTTTGGTTGGACTATTGTTGATATTGTTGGAATTTGATGTTCTACGAAACTTTTGATTCTTAAAAAGAGGGAATTATGCAAGTACTTAGGTAATATTGATCGATGTGGTGAATTTTTTTGTTTATGTTTTGTAGGAAAACAAGGTCAGAAGAGAGTTGAATGTTAAAAAGAGCAGTTTTCTGCTTGAATAATGAGTCATTGGGTGGCACTATGACTCGTCATCATCAGTGAAGGATTATAAGATAAATTATAAAGTACACACTAGCTAAGAGTCGTAGGGTCAATATACGAATCATAGTGAAGGCTTTTATGAGTAAAAGAGAGTTAAAGTCCTAAAAAGGTGCAAGTTTAATAACAATGGAAATGATACTAGTGATGAGTCATAAGGTTAGACTAAGACTCATAGTGACCCTAATTTTGAGCATATAGAGTAAAGTTATAAAGATAGTAAAAGTTACTGGAGAGGGTACAAGTCTGTTAATGACTCGTCTAGTGACCTGACGAGTCATTACCTTTTGCATTGAATCCTAGGATACAAAGATGACAACAAATTTTTGTCAGTCTAAATGACTCGTTATCTGAGGCATTACCACTACCAACATTTTTCCCTACTTAGTCTTGGATAGGATTTTTAGGTTTTTTGAAATAACCTAAAAATACCCCATTGATGTTTTATTATTAGTTTATGGACTTTACATATTTACAACATTATATTGAGTTATAAATACACATTTGATCTTGAAATTCTTGTTCTTGACTCTTAAGGTTTGATATTAATTTGAGATTTTTGTTTTCATTCTTCATTATTTGTGATATCAATAATATGCTTTCAATTATGAATTATATGTGTGTTCTTGTAGTCATGAGTAGTTAAACCCCTTAACTAGGGTTGTGGGACCCCTGATAGAATAACTAAGTAGAGGAAGTTAAAAGTCTTTCCTGATTGGTGTTCTTGTATGTATTATGGTTTTATTTATATTGATTGCTTTCTTTTTGACTGCAGATGTTAAGAAAATGCTTGTATTTGATACTAACTTGAAGGATGTTGAGATTAGGAAAAGAAGATCACTATAGTAATTTGAAACTACTATTCTTCATCTAATTAACTTGAGACCAAGATGAGATAGTTAATCTGGGATCCAAGATAAGAATTAGTAAGGCAACACTCTAAGTTCGCAAAATGCTGAGTGATATTTACTAAATAATGTCCAGAGACAATTGGTGATACACAACTTGTTAGATTCTGCATGCAAGGCACCGAGATAGTTTGACGAGCATGGTAAGTTTGCAGAGTTATGAAGTTGAGGGGAACAAAATCCTAGTGATTGGCTCATATTGATTCCAACCTAAAGAGTTCAAGAATTACTACTACTACTACTACTACTATTACAAAAACCCCATTTACTTTCTCCACTTATTGACCCTATCAGCAAGTGCTTGACAGAGATTCATCCTATTCCTCTTGGGTTTTACCCTAATCATTTTTGGGTTTTATATTTGAAAAATGACCTCCTTATACTTTTTTTGAGTTTTAGTTTAGGCGACATTAAATTTTGAAGTCTTCACCGGGGAATACGACTACGGATTGATAGATTAAGTAGGTCTTTGATTTTTCACTTTTTTGGGGTATACTTCGGTGCATGTCAGCACTAGGACACAACACAATCCCTTGATTACTTTTGATCCCAAGTTTGATAGAACCTTATGAAAGAATTATAATATGTTAGAGTATGAGCATGGAGGTCAACATGATGGGATACAATATGACCCAGATTCGTTAAATCGGCCACCTCCGCACGGTGTTCGAGAAATAGCCACGCAAACCACTTCTTGGTTATTAGCTGAAAAGAATGTGAGGTTTGAAATTAGATATCGTACAACCTATAAGAGGAAAGACTTATACAGAAGAAAGATCTATGAGTAACACTCGATAAACATAAAGCTAGAAGGGATAGGGCTCTATCATCCCCGACTTATAAGTATTTGCAATTTTTTAATGATCTAAAAGAAGACTTAGGGTATGTTAATTTGATTGAGATAGGAGCTATCGTTCCTCAAAAGTTACCCCAAGGAGTGAAGTTTGACATTATTAGTACAATAATTCAGTTCCTTAATCTGAAGGATGTGTTTGCCAATTTGCCGACTGATGATATAAAAATGCACATCATGAATTTCATTGGGATTTCCACTTCATATAATATACCTAGGCTGAGTTAGGAATGTTTGATACCTAGGTTGTTCTCATCATATATTATAGGAAAAATGACGTTATGGTTTGGGGAACTACCTCATGGGTTCATTACCTCTTGGAATGAGTTGGGAACAAAATTTTGGATAGGTTTTTCCCACCTTCAAGAAAGCAGTAGTAATAGGATGAGATTTATAATTTTAGACAATTACATATTGAGGAACTATACGAGACTTGGTTGAGAATTAAGAAAATATTGATGAATGTACCCAATCACAGAATTTTAGAGAGGAATTTACTCGAGATATTCTGTAGGGACTTGAATGCAAACACTAAACTATTGCAGATACTATTACTAGTGATGCTTTTATAAGCCTTTATTAGGAAATAGCTATGGAAATGTTAGACCGGTTCCTTAAAACCAAATAAGGGTCGCATACTTGGAAGGCAGAAAGAGGAGAAGGTACTTATGTTGTTGGTCCTTCTAATAAGCAAAAAGCCCTAGATAATACAGGGGCTCAAGAGGTATCACCCTTGAGAATTATGATAGGGTTACTTATTAGGTAGTTTGTAACTATAAATGCTCAAAAGGTGAATGCAGTGGTCACGCAAGGTAAATCTGTTAGACATGATGAGTTTGACTTTCAGTAGAAATCTAAGTATTTTGATAGAGTGATAGTGGGTTTTTGAGCCAAACTCTAAGTCCGATTAGGACACTTGGAACTCGAGGCATGGGAATAAAGGTCAAAACTATTATGGGGAAAGTATAGGGATATGAGTAAAGTGAGGGATAGTGACTGAAGGAGAAAAAATAATTATAAGGAGAAGAGTAGTGCATATGTTCCACCAGGGAATTATGATAATGCTTCGAGGATGGAAGTATTACTTGCAAAGCTGTTTAGGGGTTTAGAAAGCCTAGAGAGTTACCTTAAGGATATTAAGGTAGCTATTTAGAGATTAAGCCATTGAGTGGAATCATATGCTACTGCGATTATAATCTTGAGCAATAGTTAGGTCAGATATTGGACACCTTGAATCAACTTCAACCCACTCTTTTGAGCAATACCATTCAGAATCCTAAAAACAACAGTCACTTCCTAGACATCACCACTTAGAGTGGTAAGACTACTATTGATCCACCTATGCCTATAGATGATGAGGGAAGGTATATTACTGTTGATCTTGATGATGCACCCTGAGCTTAAATAGAGAAGTTGGTGATGAATGGTGAGACTTCATAGAAATTAATTAGGTTGATACTGATATAGAAAAGGGTAATGACGTCAAACTAGTTTAGCAAACTATTCCACAATCTCCTCCTCCTTTTCCTCAATGGGTAAACAAGAAGATGGAGAAAGGAAAATATCAGATTTTTATGTCAATATTGAAAGAATTATCTGTGTATATCCCTCTTGTAGAGGTATTAGAGGTGATGCCTCATTATCCAAAGTTTATGAAGGATTTAGTGACTAAGAAGAGGACAATGAGTTTTGAGCTTGCTGATAATATGCACCACTACAACTATTTCTTCTCAATATTTGATGTGGAATGGTTTTATTGCAATTTTGAAGCTTAAAATAGTGAAAATATACAAATACTTAGGCCACTTTGATAGATATGATGGGTGTTTTATATGTGTTTTAGGCTCATTAGGTTGGAAGTGGCATTGAATAGAATTGGATGCAAAATATCTAAAAAAGTTAATGCACTGACTGGACTACATGTTATTATGTCACCATACGTCTTGTAGCCCAAGTTGTGATATTAACAGTGAGGGTTGTTGATTAAAGGACCAAAGTTGAGGATGACCATGACTTTCTAAGAGTGATAACGAGTCATGGTGTGAGTCATTCTAAGCATATATAAAAGGTAGTCTAATTTTACAGCCAAGGATTAGTGGACATTGGTATGTTATAAGTTGAGTCCCACAAATGAGAATAATGCACTGAGTTTAAATAGAGCTTTCTTAGTTGTGAGCATCATGGTGGGCTATCAGATTAACGTAGCTAAGATTCTTGCTAGAGGGATCAGCGATTGGGCGGTGTGAATAGACACATCATTAGCCTTCCTATTCTTTCTCATGCAGTTGTGTCTAGATTAAGGTGTGCCAGAGGTCCTAGAAGTTAATTAGTTCTTCTAGGTGGGAAGGAATAGACATTTATATTTGATATAAGATGCTGCTAACCCCATATCCAAGGTAGCAAAGATTGGGTCCACTTTACTCTGGGAGGTATTTCAGGATGGTGGGCATGGTAGTGATACTCTGAGGTTCATTAATATTAGTGATACCCCCGACTAAACTGCCTAATACGAGCCTAAACCTTCGACTGATGCAACCAGTACATCTCAGACTTGGACCCTACCTCCTACAGTAAGACCATTCACTTCCAGGCCAGCTTTCACTGGCTATTCTTTAGTCCCAAAGACATTCTTATTTGAGGTGCTAAAATAATTAACCACCGTGGAGCAAAAAGTGAAAAATATTGAGAAGGGGTTTAACTATGTGTCAAGAGGGAGATACAAAGTACTATAAATGGCATGTAGACTGGTTAGATGGGTTTGAGTGATTAATCAACAAGAAATTGGAAAATGTTCAAGGATCAGATCTAGCGGGCGTACATGAAGAGTTACCCTCATTCCAAGCTACCATAGAAGACATGCATGTCTGACCCTTCCCTATATGCCCATCATTGAGATGATTTCCAAAGAGGAGGTGCCAGATATTTGGGGTACAGAAAATGGAAAAGCTACAAGTAAAAAGAGTGATGTTGAGGTGGCTAAGCAGCCAATATTGATTCTATATGGGACCACCAAACGAGTGTCCATGAGATGGATATGAGAGTTAGTAGCTCTCAATTTTTTGATGAGAGGATTGCATATGTAATTGATATAAGTAAGAGCACTATTCATACCCCATAGGAACCATTGACTGCACTGACCATTATTAGTGCCACTATTAATGTGAGCATCTCGGGTACCACTAGGACCACTACTAATTATAGCAGGGTCCATTCTGAGGACCGTTATGTTGAGACATCATGAGATGGTTTCTAAGGCGCCTAGGTATGCCTTCAAACCCTATTTTTACATTCATATGTATTTGGGATAGTGCATATTCCTTAAGTTGGGGGTGGGAGTGTACCAAAGACACCATAGGTTTTTGTTGCCATGCTTCTTTTCTTATCAGCTATGGTATAATTATAGAACCAACTTATATAGAAAAAGTTGTATCGTATTGTGTTTTATTTGGTATTATGTTTTGTTTTATTTAACTAGGATAAAAAGAAGTACATAAGGTAGTTGATGTGTTTTGATTTTGATTAAAAGTGTTAGAAAAATAATACCCCTCATAAAATTGTTTTTTGTTTGAATTGTGTAATGTGTATATATGTGTAATACTTGTGAATCTCATTATAGCATTAGTATTAGGGAAAAATTAATCATTGCTAACATTTGTATGAATAGGATAGGTAGTAGCTTGTGATGAAAGCCTATTCCATGTGTATGCGAGATGCTATTTAGTTCCATTTGTCTATTGAATCTAGAACTTGCTCAGTTCTTCTTGCATACTTTATAGAATAGTTAGTTAGGAAAGGATCATAGTCCATTCTTGAAATTAGTCCACTGATAGCCTAACTGACCTTCCAAATGTGATTAAGTATTCCTTGATACCAATTTTAAGCTTGATAGACTTTTTCTCTTGTTTTCACCTTTCACCTTCCCATTTGTATTGTAATGAACCTATTTTGGCCCGGTTCCTCCTTGGACATTGTGCACCTTAACTCAAGAAAATTGCCTAAGTTAAGGGTGTCTATCATAGGGGTGTATAATTTGAAGTGGGTATGAAGAAAGGCATAAAATAAGATAAAAGAAAGCAAGGTTGGTTGTGGTAGAAAAAGATAAAGAAAAAGAAAAGAAAAATGAACAAAAAAATAAAAAAGAATAAGAAAGAATAAAGGAATCTGCACCCAATCTGAAAGATCTATAAAAGAATAAAAAGGTGGCTTAATCACTAAATTCCCATATATGCCATACTAGCCCCTAAACCTATATTAAAAGCTGAGTAAAGTCCTATAGTGATCCTAACCCGACTATTTGAAAACTTAGGTAAAGAAAATAAGGGCAAGGCTATGGTATTCTACACATATTGTTGGAACTTCTTCATGAGTGTGAGTGTCTCATGATCGTCTATGTGTTGACATGTATAATTTATCTAAGTGAGTGGGACTTCTTTATCGTGATGGTATATGGGTTGTGTTGCTACCTAATTATTTGTTTGGGTATTTTAATTTGTATATATGCATTTTTGTTTGTTGCTAATGTAATTCCATAGCTTGATTTCCCTGTGTCATATGATTGTGCTATATTGATATACACAGTTAGTTTTGAAAAGGTTAATATAGAAAAGGGTAATGTTCTTGAGCTTAAATTAGAATTGACTCCCATAGGTATCTTAGGTTTTTATTAGTTAAGCATAATGGCATGGAATAGAATAGGATGAAAAATCTATAAAACTGATTGGAATACAAGTCGTTATGTCACCATGGGACTCATATCCTAAGTCATGATATTAACAGTAAGGTTTATTGAATGAAAGATCGAAGTTGAGGTAGGCCACGATTTGTTAAGAGTGACAATGACTCATAGTAAGGAGTCATTGTAAAAATAGAGAGAAAGTGATAAAAGGTGAACATTCACTAGAGTGACAATGACTCTTGAAATATAACCACGAGTCATTATCATTGAGGATAAAAGAGAGAAACAAAAGCAGTTAAGAAATCATAATCAGTCCAGATGACTTTTTACTAGAGGTGTGACCACTGCCAACTTAATTTTCCTATTTTATTTTGGTTATGTTTTCTTTGTTATTTTGAAAACTATAAATATCCTTGAGGTAATCTTGTATTAGGTTATGCACTTTATACTCTTACAAACACATATTGATTTGAAGATTAACTTTTGAACTTGAAATCCTTATTGTTCTTTGTGTTTGGTTTATTATGTAATTTGAGAATTTTGGGTTTCTTCATCTGTTATTGTGAAATTAATCTTATGCATTCTTTATTGAATTCCATGGCTTGTTTCACAACTATGAGTGGCTATTACCTTAGCTAGGGTTGTGGGAACCGTGGACGAATAAGGTAGCAGGGAAGTTTGAGGTTCTTCTAGATTATTATTCATACGTGTATTGTGATCTTATTCAGTTTAATCATTTCTTAGTGGTGTACGACTCTAAGAACCTGTGTGTATTTGAGATCGTCTTCACAAGAGAGATTGAGATTAGGAAATGAAGATTACAACAGTGATTCGAGGCTATCAACCCTCATCTAATAACTTGAGAACCATAAGGTGATAATTAAATTGGGATCAAAGAGAAGGGTTAGTAAGGAAACAACCGGAGACTCATAAGGTGAAGGGTGAAATTACCATTGAGTTCCTAGATAGTTGGTAATACTTAGCTTTTCAGATTCTACATGTGTGGTGGTGATATATTTGGATTGGGCATAGTAAACGTATGAAGTTAGAAGCTTGGGATAACACAAGCCTAGAGTTTGTTTCATATTATTTACAACCAAAAGCATTCAAATCTTGTTACTTTTATTGATTACTGCAAACCTCTCATTTACTTTCCTATACTTTCAGCTACTTCAGTAAGTTTGAGAGATGAGTTTGACCTATTCCATATGGGATCGACCCTAACCTAATTGGGTTACTATATTTTGACAATGATCTCATTGTATCTTCAAAGAGGGTATAGTTTGGGCGACATGAATCTTTGGTTGAGAAGAAAGAAGATCTTAGAACTTTCACGATTCCTAGCACTATTGGGTCCCTAAATTTTACACAAGCATTATGTGATTTGGGAGCTAGTATTAACCTAATACCAATAGTTTTGTACAATCAGTTGGGGTTGGGATTACCTAAGCTAACATCTGTGAGACCATTGATGGTTGATCGTATAGTGAAGAAGTCAGTCGGTAATTTGTATGGTGTGTTGGTAAAGGTTGCTTATTTCATATTCCTAATTGATTTTGTGATTCTTGATTGTGAGGTGGATTTTGATGTCTCTATTATCTTGGGAAGGAACTTCCTAGCCACGGGTAGGGAATTGGTTAACATAGAGATCGGAGATAATAAATTCAACCTCAATAATGAGAAAGTTATTTTAATGTGGGTCATTCGATGCAACAACTAAAACATATGAACATGGTGTTTGTGATAAATATAGTAGAAGATGATGCAGTAGTTATACCCATTGATGAGAGACTTGGAGTAAGGGAATTAGCGGTAATGATAATGAACTTTGATAGTGACAGTATTGATAAGTATGATGAGATAGTGAGTGCTCTTATTTGCAGAGGTTCTTATTCATATGTTCCAATGAAGTTGGATACTGATTTAAAGAATAGTGTGACTCTACTAGCTTGGCCATTTATTAAGGAGCCATCAGTCTTGGAATTAAAGGCCCTTCCTTCTCACTTGTATTATGAATTCTTAAGGGCTAACAATAGATTCTCGATTACTATTACTATAGATTTGTTAGATACATAGGTTGAGGCATTACTCTCAGTTTTGGAAAGGTTTAAATGAGACATTGGTTGGACTATTGCAAATATTATTAGGATTTACCAAAAATTAGATTCAGCTGGAACCAGAGTACACCTTTCATTGAGCATCAATGTTTTATAAATCTATCTATACAAGAGGTGGTAAAGATGGATATCATTAAGTGATTAGATGCAGGTGTGGTTTACACTATTTACTACAATAAATAGGTGAGCCTGATTCAGTATGTGCTAAAGAAGGGTGGGATCACTGTGTTCCCTAATAAAAAGAATGGATTAGTGCCTATGAGACCAGTCATGAGATGGAGAGTTTGTATGGATTATTGGAAGTTGAATACTTGAACATAGAAGGATCAATTTCCCTTGCTATTAATGGACCAGCTGTTAACCGTCTTACGGTTAAAATGACCCCCAGGTCATTTTTCATATTTTCTCTTGTTTTCACTGTTAAAGCATTCCATAGCTTCCACAAGTAATTTATGACTTGTTGGGACTGAATGTTTGATTATCGGTTAGTTTATTTGTTTTTTAGATCCATTTTCCTGTTTAGAAGTCTTCACTAGTTCCAAATGGCCACTGAGCAAAAACTTTAGTATAATGTTCTCGTATGCAAATTTCAACAGTGCTAGAAGCTCTAGAATATTGATTTTAGGTTAAGTGGACCTTCAGATTAGGTACCGAGGTACTCGAGATCATTTCAACCTATCGGTCAAAAATTTGAAAAATTGGAAATATTGGTTTGGAACCCACATTTGGTCAAAACAATCTCAGATGTAAAATCTAACTTCTTTATTATTTCCAAAATGCTGACTTTAGTTTGTTTACATAGTTTATTTATGTATAATGGATTCTTAATAAATCCCTAGGCCTTAGAGGAAATTTGGAAAATTTCCAAGTTTCAGCTAATATCTGGTGCTGGGGATTGCACATGTTGTATAAAAGAGATAGTGTGATCGCACTAATGGTGGTGGTGATCACATTATCTACTTTTGCATCCGTATAGTAATATTGCATACCTGGGTGAGAAATTACACCACCTGAAACCTTGTATCGGTATATATAACCCATCTTTACTTGATTTTGCTCATTTTTCATACATTTATTGAGAGCAGAAACCCTAAAGGGAGAGATAGCTCAAAATTGAGATTTGTGGGTGAATTGGGAATTGTTTAACATCTATTTTCGAGATTATCATCCAAATTAAGGTAAGATTACATATATTTCTTTGTGAATTTTCTTGTTTTTTGACCAAAGCCCCAAATAGCTTGATGACTTGATTTTTGCCTTAATTTACATTGGTTTTCACCCATTTTAACGGTTATGATTCCTTGAGCATGTACAAACATTGGGTTGGTCTAAGAAATATGTTTTTTGTAAGTAGGACCTACATGGGGTTTTTGGGTAATTTTTGGTCCCGAAGCACAGTGGTGTAATATGGGTATCATTATTCTCACACTGATGAGTAGATTATAATTTTGATAGTGCGATGACATGTTGTACTTGTGAAGTGAAAATGGACTTTTGGTGAATGATTCAAGGATTTGCGGTTTGGCATTAAGGTAGGCTTTTGTCTACTCTTCTTCACAAGATGATGTGTTATATCTATTGTATGTGAATGTGAATGTTATGTTTGATTATGGGTAAAACACCATGACATTGTCTTGATTATTGATGTTTTGAGGATTAGAAGAAGGTTCTACCAGCAAACATTAGGACAAGACTTGCGTTAGCCCTTGAGGAATTATTTATGGATGTTAAGCTTTGTTGAGAGTTGTGAGCCTTTAGTATGAGTTTACGTCATGACTTGATGAATGGTGATGGTGTTTCCATAGATTATGATCTCTGGCCTATAGATATATTATGCCTCATGGATATGATATGGTTTATGGATATGATTATGAAGATGAGTTTCAAATATTTTAGGTAGGCCTAAGGCAGTGATTTTTATGTTGTAATTATTTTCAGACATATTTTTGGGCCCAAGGCTATATGATGATATTGGTTGGATTCCAGGTTGTGTTTATCCTTGTGATAGATGTGGCCGTAGTTTTTAGACATGTTTTGTTTATGATTTAATCAACCATGTCCAATATAATAAGATCAACATGAGTATCAACATCTCTAACAGTCACAACATAAGATTTAAACTCCTGATCCATGACTAAAGAATCACCTACGAGAGTAGAAATACACATAATGGCATAGATAATAAATCCCAAGGTAACTCTAATTGTGGAGCCAAATAAGCAAAAACATAGGAATAAGTGGATCCCAAATTAAAAAAAGCAAAAGGCCAACTGATGGTACACCGGAACCATACCTATGACAATAGCATCCGAAGTCTTAACCTCGGGTATAGCAGGTACTGTATAAAATGAATCACGCCCTCCACCTGGCTGGGCTCATGATTAATCTCCTATCCTACCTGTTGAGGGATGTACTACTCTAATAAGGGGGAATACTCTAAGCTACCTAGGGCTAACACACGAGTAATGACCAAAATCTCTACAACCATAACATGTAACATGAGATAAACTAGAACTAGAAGATCTGGCTGACTTAAAATAGCCACCATAATTAGAATAACAAGAAGACAAGCCCCTTAAAGACTAACCACTACATTGAATAGGGCGATCACTAGTGCAAGACTAGCCTCTATCAGTAATCTAGAGTGATACCTAAATTGGTCTACTAGGCCGACTCTGAGGCTGATACGATAAATTTGGAGGGTAACAAAACCACTGCCTCTGAACTGAGAGCTACTACAAATCCTACTAAAACTACCCTGACATCGAGGTCTCTTATTGTTGCTTCCTTGTACCTTAAAATGAATCACCTCTATCACCTTAAAATGGTTAAAAATTTCAGAAAAAGACCTACCCACAACAACCAAACTCTGAGTAGACATTCAAAGAGAAAGTCCCAATCCATGAACAAAGCAATGGACCATCTCATACTCAGTATACAGAATAGAAGTGGCATGTTTATAAAACTTGCGAAAATGAGCCTCATACTCTACAAGTATCATGGAAACCTGCTCCAACCAAAAGAAATAATCTCTCAAATAATTCTTAAGGTTGCGAGGCATGTACTTTTCTAAGAATATTGCAGAGAACTTAGCCTATGTCAAAGGAGAAGATCCCACTAGTATGGAATAACGATGAACTCTCCAGCAATGTCGAGTAGCTAAGTCCAAGTGAAATGTAGTGTAGTCCACACCACGATTCTTAACTAGTTCCACATTAAAGAGTATATCCTCATAAGCAATCAAAATCTTATATGCATCCTAGCCTAGTTCACCAGAAAACCTAGGTGGAGCCAATCTCAAGAATCTGCCCAACATCTTTAGCTCCACTATAGAAATAGAAAGTTGGGCAACTACCGACGCAAAGGAACCTCAACTCTAAGAGCCACAGCTATACGCTGCGCCCCTACTTAGTACCACTTTGATCTATAGACTGTGCACTATTATATGATGCACCACCAACCAAACCTAAATGCTAAACCAAAGTTTCCTGAGCACTAAAGAAGAAATAAACCTCGGTGGAGCCTAGGATAGTCTCTGTCCCATAGCTGACTAGGGCAAAGAACCTAGGCTCAAGAGCAAGGATAGGGTCTGGTGAAGGACTCCTATTCAAACCCCAAGATAGGGACACATCTCGAGGATATCCAGGACCTCTAGGTCATCCATAAACAATGATAAGATCCCTAGGATTGGTCTCAGGACCCTTATCTCATGTAATGATAGAACGTGTCCTAAGCATGTGAGAAAGAGTGAACCCAATGAAATGTCTTAGAAACCAACTTAGAAACTTAGCACGAAATGAGTGAAAGAAGTGAAGAACTTATAAGAATGTCCCATAGCCTCTCGAAGATAAGAAACAAACGTCATTATTCTAATCTGTAGGACTCTACTAGACATTTTCTCTAGTAATAACAATAGCAATGAAACCTAGCTCTGATGCCAATTTGTCACGACCTAATTTGTGAGAAATGATGGAACCTACCATATCCCGCCAGTAAGTAAGCCATACCATCACTCGAAGCTATTTGCAATGGGCTAATCTTGGTGGAAGATGCCCAAAAAAAGCAAAAATAGACAATAACAACTTACAAATAAGCAAAATGATAGAAATAGACACGAGGTAACCAATTATACAAATAACTATCCCACTACCTGGTAGAGCCAGTATAAGAGCTATTATAAATACAACTCAAGTTCTAAAATAGTCAACACAATCTATCTTAAAGCAAAAGACTAGACATAAATAAGATAAAAAAATGGGAAATTTCTACTCCAAGAGCTCATCCTATATCTAGAATCCAATATAACATGATTAATCAATTATGACAACTAGTACTTAAATCTTCACCAAAAAGGTACAGAAATGTACTATGAGTACCAAAACTATGTGTACTTAGCAAGCAACATCGATCGACTGAGCTAAATCATGATATAATTACGATAAAATGCAAGATAAAATAACAAATTCATAGTAGAGGTAAACTTAATTCAACTCCACTATTGTTGTACATAAATAAGTAAATAACCAAAAAAATAATATAACATAAAGAACCAAGCATAGGTAGCTATAATAGTAAAATTTGCCCTATAAGTACATAAAATTAAATAACCCAATATAGGCTTATAATACCTCACAAGATTCTAGAAGTGTTCTAGTTCTTAGTTATATGTTTAAAGAGGGTTCAAGTCATATTTTCCACTTAGTACAAAAAGCCATTTTAAGACCCTAAGAATGCAAACATTTTATTTTTCGCCTTGGCGAGTCTAAAACATTAATTCTTGAGTTGAAATATATTTAGGGATGTTAGAAGGGTCATCTAGGAGAGTTTTGGAATTTTTTGGAATAGGTTTGGGGTGTTTTTGGACTTCACAGGTGGAATGCCTCCATATTTTAGGCGTGTCATAGAGGCTGGATCTCCATGATAGAGTCTGCACCACAAGGTTAGTCTGCATGATAATAACCATACCACGGAGGCTATCCTCTGTGATAGCCTCCTTGCTATGGATATTTTAATAATGGAGTCTGCGGGGGACACGAGAATCTCCTAAGTGTTGGCTAATGACATTTCTTATAAGCTAGAGTCGGTACAATGATACAATTTTATAATGCCTTAATAATTGACTCCTGGAATTGGTTGTTTGGTTATGTGCTAAATTTTTTAATAGGGAAATATTAGAGGTTATGATAGCTAGCTGTGAAGGTGTGAGTCCAAAGAACAAACACTGGAAACTTATGTTTGCCGACATGAAGGTTGGTTTTAGTGACCTTCTGCTTGTAGGGTTCAGGGGAATCCCCCAAGATGCCAGGATGATTGTGTAAATATGAGCATTTACCTATGAGAAGGCTTAAATTTAGTATCTACAAAAGAAGAATAAAAAAAACCTCAAGTTTACTGTATGTTGGAAAGAAATAGAAGAGTATTTGGAGAGGTGAAAGACATGATAGTAACAAGAAGGTTGTGACAGTAAACCATACAGGATAGCTTATATTTTAGTAGTGAATTTTCATTGAAATTTGTTTGTCCTTATAATTATCACATATATGTATTTTTTGTGATTATTGTTTTATTATGCAGGAGAAAGAGTCACTATGGTACCCCTCATCATTGTTGGAGCCGTTCACTAGCTACTAGGCGCAAACGAAGCCGATCCCTGATGGCAAGGTGTCATAGGAGACGATGAATTCACTATTCCTTAGATTCTCCTAAACCCAAGTTTCAATGTCTTAGTCTTACATCCACTGAGCATAAAAGTGTTGTAGAAAAATTCAAAAAACCAGAAGAAAAAAAGAAAAGGTTTGTTAGATGTGACACCATCATGATATTTCTCTAAGCTATAGTTTATGTTCATAAGTTGCTCTCAAGTGCTCAACTAGAGTGTAACGCCCTGAGTCTGCACCCTAGATGCCACACGGTGCTTATGACCCCAAAGGACCACAAGCTAACCCATGCCTAATACCTGCTGTGAGAACTGCATAATAATACTAAAATAATGCAGAAGTTAAACTGAAATGCCATAAGGTTCATAATCCGAATACTGGTAAATATAGCAACTGATAATACCATCTAAAAACTAAATACCATCTGAACTAGTCTAGTCTGAAAAAGCCTCTAACTAAACTGTCTGAATGTGGAGTTAATGGGACAAACCCCCAACTAACTTTGACTAGCAAAATACTGAATCTACTGTAATACTGAAATAAAAGAATATCCTAGATAGATGAGGACTTACTACTGAATTTGCTGTTGCTAACTGAATCTAGCTAAGCACGGTCAAGAACCTGAGTGTCCGAACTTATGATATTAGATACCATAGCGCAAAGAGAAAGTATGTATCAGTAAGTGGAGTATACTAGTATGCTAAATGAGGTAAGGATGAAAGCATGGGTTTAAATACATGAATAGTAATTGACTGAATAATATGGAATAACTGAATATGAGTGCATGAATAATTAAAACTACAGTAAATATTTAGTATGCAATACTGCAATATAGATATATACTGTATCTGAGATCTTTACTAAAACTAGTACTGTGTTCTGATAACTGAGTAACTGATATCTGAGATTACTAATAACTGGGTTACTGATAATTGGGTAACTGTTCCTGGCAGTCCTGATTTTGTAAAATTGAACTGTGTTTTATGCCGAGACTAAAACTGAAACTGTGGGAGGTAATCATCTAACTAATATGCCCCTCTCTAAACTGATAAGGGTCCAACCTATAACCCAGTTGGAAGGATGTCAATACCATGCGATAGGTACAGACACTGGCTATGTGGATCCATTGAAATAACATCCAGAAGGACTAAGAATGACCCCCTACTGGCAGGTTCCCTGAAGAGAATGGGGTTACTTTTAACTGTCAGGTAAACACCTTATCAACCCTCGATTGAAAGATTGATATCTCAACATACGCTGGCTACGTAGTTCTAGAATGGAAGGAATTCTACTAAGGACTACACTCTCTACTGATAGGTGAGCCCCCATCTTTAGGTTTGATCGATGCTGAATCCTACTCCCTTTTGAATAAAAATAAATTTCTAGATTGAGCTAAACTGGACTGAGTTTCACTGAGTTCCATAACTGACTGAGTACTACTCTTCGTGATATTATAGTGGCTATTCTATTACTATTGTAGTTCAAGGTAAGCAGCTAGATTTTTGGGTATTAAATACCCCAGGACTCGTAGCATTGCAAGTTAAGCATGGCATGATCATAGAAGTATGACAATAGTAGCTTGTTAACAATGCATTAGTTTGGACATTTTGTTAAACACTTGAGATACTTGAACTTGTACATGAATGGGACCACATGATAACATGCCAGGATTTCTTTATTCAATTCATATAGGCAATTTATCAAACACTTGGGAGTATTGTCAATACACATGATAATAGTCAACACATGAACATCATGAATACAATACTCAATTGCATATTCAAGGGTTTAACATGAAATTCATATAATTCACCGCACAACTATTTTAGTTTCATGAAACTTGTAACTAACAAGGATTGAAACCCAAACAAATATCATGAACACACATACAATCTAATTCAAGCATGAAAATCATAAATTTGAAAACTTGTGTTCTTGATAAAGGGTTCGTGGGCTCCATAGGTGGTAAGAGCCCATGGATAAACACCTAACATACCTGAGTAATTAAATTTTTGAAGACTCTTGGAGGATTTATTGAGAATTTTCCTTGATTTTTGAAGGCTAGGGTTTTGTTAATTGAGAGAAGAATGATTTAATCTTTAGAGGAATTGAGTAAATAATGATATAATTAGGTTATTAAGGGTTAAATCACGTGTTTAGAACTGATTAGGGTCATGAAAAAAGACCTAATTACCCCTGGAAAGATTTAAAATTTTTGTCATTAGATGCCCGCTTTCGTCCTTCACCGCGATGCCATCGTATCGCTATGAGCCACTGGAATTTGGCTAAGACTGTTCAAAAAGAAGAGTGTGAAATTAACCCTTGGCATGACGTGATGGTATTGTGGAGTCTCATTGGAAAAATTACAATCCTGAAAATGAACATTGGTGCAACGCGCTGCTATCACGGAGCTCTACTAGAAAAGGACAATTGGGAACTAGAACCTTAGCGCGACGCGAACTATCGCTATTTGGATTGTCACCGAGATGTGCTGATGCACAATATGGCACACTATTTTATTAAAAATGCTATAAATTTTCACCTGAGTATCGAATTTGGGTGAAATTTACATCGTTGGAAAGCTGACTGAATTTCCTACATAATGGTAAGTCTTAAACTAAAAAAATTTCTAAGTATTTTGAATATTTTTATATAGAAATACTCATATACTGAGAGCTAAAATAAAATAGGGAAATACAGGGTACTACAATATCTCTCCCTTGGGAACATTCGTCCTTGAATAAGACTGATTAAGTTGAGAAATATTGATAGACTGAGTTTACACATTGAACATGCACAACTGAAGCATAATTGCATGACTAAAACTACTGATAAACTGAGTTTTCATACTATGCATGCATAAATAATGCATGAGTACATGGATAAAATGATTCATGAATGCATGATTGTCATGAATATGATATGCAATGGTAATTGATACAAAGTTTGTAAAGGAAGTCTGATCGTGGAACTAAGTAAATATAAGGAAGACTATTACCTCAAGATGAGTATGAGTTTGCAGAGAAGAGTTAAGGATACTTGGTCTACATATATGCTTCTACTTCCCAAATTGCTCCCTTAACGGACTGGTTCTGCTAAAAAACTTTGACTAAGGGGACTTCTTTGTTTCTCAATCTGCGAATTTGACGATCGAGGACTTGGACTGAAAACTCTTTAAAAGAGATATCATTCTAAATATCTATGCCCTCTAGGGGGATTACGAATACTGGGTCAACAATGCATTTCTTTGGCAAGGAGATGTGGAACATTGGGTGTACCAAAGCTAGATCTGACGAGAACTCAAGCTCGTAAGCTACCTTTTCAAAATAGCTAAGAATTCTATAAGTACCGACATGTCACGGACTGAGCTTTCCCCTCTTCCAAAACCTCCTCGCTTTCTTTATGGGAGAGATTTTCAAGTACACAAAATCGCTAATCTCAAACTCGAGATCCCTTCTTCTCATATTTGCATATGATTTTTGTCAGCTCTGGGTTGCCCTAAGTATTTCTCTGATCAACTGAACCTTCTCTAAGGCATCAAACACCAAGTCAAGCCCTACTATTGTGACCTCACCTTTATTAAACCAACCAATTTGAGATCTACACCTACTACCATAAATAACCTCAAACGGAGACATTTGAATACTAGAATGATAGTTGTTATTATATGCGAATTCAATCCAAGGAAAGTCTTCATCCCAAATACCTTTAAAGTCATTAACTCATACTCTTAGATATCTTCTAGAGCTGAATGACACTTTCTGCTTGACCATCTGTATGAGGGTGGAAGGTTGTACTGAGGTGAACTTGGGTACCAAGACCCTTTTGGAATACTTTCTAGAAATAAGAGGTAAACTGGGTACCTCTATCTAAAATGATAGATACTGGGACTTCATGTAACCTAACTAACTCTCTGATCAAGAGTTTGGCATAGTCCTTGGCTGAATAGGAAATATGAACTGGCAAGAAATGAGTGAATTTGGTTATCCTATCTACAATAACCCAAATTGAATCATTTTGATGATGAGTACGAGGTAAACCCATGACAAAGTCTATGTTCACCTCTTTTCATTTCCATATGGGAATACTAAACTCCTACATGGACTCACAAGGCTTCTGGTACCTAATCTTAACCTGCTGAAATATAGAGAACTTAGCTACAAACTCTGTGATATCTCTCTTCATCCCACACTACTAATACATCTCCCACAAAGTGCGGTACATCTTAGTGGCCCCAGGATAAATTGAGTAAAGTGCACCATGTAATGTTGTAAGAATTCGTTACCTCAAGTCAGCTACACACATCAGACACAGTCTACCCTGGCAACGCAACACACCATCTTCTCTTTGGGAGAAAACGTCTACTTTCTAATATTTGACTTACTCTTTCAACTTAACTAAACTGGGATGTCTATCCTTCTCTTCTTTCACTTCTGAAACCAAAGATGACTTTGATCTATTCTGCACCCATACACTACCTTCAGCTGAATTGACTAAGAGAACACCTAGTCGGGCAAGATGGTGAACCTCCTAAACTATCTTCTTATTACCATTCTCAACATGAGAAATACTAACCATAGACAACCTACTGAGAGCATCTTCTACTACATTGGCCTTGCCCAAATGATACAAAATACTCACACCATAATCTTTCAACAACTCTAACCACCTTCTCTACCTCAAATTTAAATCTTTTCAAGAGAACACATACTGTAAGCTTTTGTGATCTGTGAACGCATCTACATGCACCCCATACAAATAATGCCTCCAAATCTTTAGTGCAAACACAGCAGCTCTTAGCTCAAGATCATAGATAGGGTAATTCTTCTCATGGGGCTTAAGATGTCTAGAGGCATAGGCTATGACCTTACCTTTCTGCATTAGGACAGAACCCAAACCTATTCTAGATGCATCACAGTACACAAAAAACCCATTTGAACCATCTAGTAAAGTCAAAACTTAGGCTATAATGAGTCAAGTCTTCAACTCCTGAAAACTCTTCTCTCAAGAATTTGAACATTGGAACTTGACTTTCTTCTGAGTCAATTTGGATATAAGGGATGCAATAGATCAAAACCCTTCAACAAACCGATAGTAACAGCTAGCTAAACACAAGAAACTTCTGATGTCTGATAGAGAATTGGTTATAGGCCAGTTTCTCACCATTTTTGTCTTATGAGGATCAACTCTAATGCTATCACCACAAATAATATGACCAAGGAATGCTACAGACCTTAGCTAAAATTCACACTTACTGAATTTGGTGAATAACTGATGAGTTTTGAGAGTCTGAAGTACGATTCTGAGGTGATCTATATGACCGTTCTTGCTACGAGAATAGACAAGAATGTCATCGATGAAGACTATAATGAACAAGTCCAAGTACTACTTGAATACATGATTCATTAAGTCTATGAAAGCTGCTGGGGTATTTGTGAGACCAAAGGACATGACTAGATATTTGAAGTGACCATACTGGGTTTGAAAAGCTATTTTTGGAATGTCACATTCTCAAAATATGAGATGATAATAGCCTAATCTGAGGTCTATCTTAGAAAAATAACTGGCGCCCTAAAGTGGTCAAACAAGTCATCAATTCTAGGAAGTAGGCATTTATTCTTGACTGTGACTTTGTTCAACTGACAATAGTTTATATACATTCTGAGAGAACCATCTTTCTTATGCATGAATAAGACTGGTGCACCCCACGGTGAAATGCTAGTTCTGATTTAACCCTTGTCTAAAAGGTCCTTTAACTATTCTTTTAACTCTCAAAGTTCAGCTAGAGCTATTCTATATGGAAAAATAGAGATAGGCTAAGTATTTGGGAGAAGGTCTATTTCGAACAGAAAGATCTTCAAGGAGTAAAGCTGAGAATTCATTTACTATAGAAACTAACTCAAGACTAGGAGTATCTAAAATAGAGTCTTTTACTTATACAATATGGTAGACATATCCCTAGGATAAAAATTTTCTTGCTCTATGGTTGGAATTAATTGACCCTTTAGCGATGTAGTGCTACCCCTCCATTCAAGGATTGGTTTATTTAGAAACTAAAAATGAACAATTTAGTTACTATAATCAATTGAGGCATAGCATGAATGTAGCTAATCCATTATGAGAATGACATCGAAATCCATTATCTCTAACTCTACTAAGTTGCTAAAGTGACTTTCTGAGATATCATAATCGGATAGTTCTTGTATACCCATTGGGTTAAGATAGACTAACCCATTGGGGTAGAAACTGAGAAAGGTTCCATTAAGACTTTTGGTTTGACCTTAATATTGACTGCTATGTAAGGAGTTACAAAAAATAGAGAAGCTCCTGGATCTAATAAGGCATAAACATGTAAATGGAAGATCTAGAACATACTAGTGACCACATTAGGAGAGATTTTTTGATCTTTACTGGACTGAAGTGCATAAAGCCTATTTGGGTGTTTCCCACTGGTGGCACTAGAAGCAGCACCCAGCTAATTCAAGTGACTAGACTGAGATGGGGACGATAGTACTGACCCTGGGAACCTGACTTAGGACACTTTCTCATTCGGTTTCCTGGCATACCACACTCGAAACAAACATCACTGCTAGCCCTGCAGATACCTTGGTGGTTTCTGCTATATTTTTGACAAAGAAGATTTGTTTGAGTAATGCTAACACTGCCCTAAGATTTAGAGCCTGGCGCCCTATATTTTTTAATATTTCTCTGGCTGAGGACAGAGCTGGGGCAGAAGATTTTGGACAAAACTGGGAATGGTTACCGTGCTCTAACTTAGGATGAGTGAAAATGAATCTACCTATTCTAGCTCTCTTGCTCTCTCTCTCTCTCCTTATTCTTAGCCTCTTCTATCTATTGATCATGGACAATTAGCTTGGATATGTCCATCTCCTTAATTAATATCGCAGTTCTGCACTCCTTAACCACACTCTCTGAAACCCCAGACACAAACTTGCTCATTCTAGATATATTTTCTTCTACTACATGTGGGGTATACCTGCCTAACTGTGTAAACTTGAGGGAATATTCCTTAAGACTCATATTTCCTTGCCTAAGATTGATGAACTCTAACACCTTGGCTTCTCTCAACTCTTCCCATTCTATGAGCTCTGCATCTGTGCCCCTATCTACCTTTAATTGCTTAAACCACTTATAAGCTATATCTTGTAGCTTATAAGCAACTAACTTAGCAGTCTCACTGCATGTCACCTCCATAATATCTGTGACTTTCTGCACCTGGTGACTATTTATTCTAAGCTTCTATAAAATAAGCTAGAGTGGTGAAAAAAGCTCTGAATTCTGAATGGGAGACAAGCTAGTCTAGGGGATCTGCTTGAACAAGCGAGGTGCTAGTTGGTTTCTAGTTCTTGTTCTGTTGGCCCTTTTAGGAGGCATGTTCTATAAATGGAAGGAAGAAATGAATTAGACTGAGAATTTATTTTTTGGCTCATGCTCATTCGTATGACATAAATACTTAAAGAAGGGAAATTTTTGCTAAAAATGCCTCATAGCCTCTTGTCCATAAGTGTGGTGCGCTACACACCCATGCATAAGACTCGAATTGGTGCAACTTTTAGACTTCCTAGGACTTTGTTGAAACATAGGCTCTGATGTAAAGTATGTAATGCCTCGATTCTGCAACTCAAGCGCCATACGGTGCTTATAACCTTGAAGGACCATAAGCCAACCCATGACTTGTACTGCTGTGTGCACTGCATAATAATATTGAAATAATGTGAAAGTTAAGCTGAAATGCCATGAGATTCATAATTCTAATACAGGTAAATATAGCAACTGATAATAATATCTGAATATCGTCTGAACTAGTCTAGTCTAAAAAAGCCTCTAACTAAACTGTCTAAATGTGGAGTTGATGGGACAAACACCTAACTAACTCCAACTAACAAAATATTGAATCTACTATAATACTGAAATAAAAGAATACCCTCGATAGATGAGGTCTCAATACTGAATCTGCAATTGCTAACTAAATTTGGCTAAGTGCGATCAAGAATTTGAGAGTCCAAAACTATGATATGAGACATCATAGCACAAAAAGAAAGCATGTGTCAGTATGTGCATTATACTGGTATGCTAGATGAGGTAAGGCTGAAGGCATGGGTTCATACGCATAAATAGTAACTTACTG
Organism: Capsicum annuum; assembly: GCF_002878395.1. Taxonomy (NCBI): domain Eukaryota; kingdom Viridiplantae; phylum Streptophyta; class Magnoliopsida; order Solanales; family Solanaceae; genus Capsicum; species Capsicum annuum. The sequence goes on from NC_061122.1 coordinate 168,240,635, forward strand.
AATGATATGGAATAACTAAATATAAGTAATAGATAATTGAAGCTACTATAAATGCTGAGTATGCAATGCTGCAGATATATATATACTATATCTGAGATCTGTATTAAAACTGAGTACTGAGTTATGATAACAGAGTAACAGATATCTAGATTACTAATAAAGGATTATTGATAACTGGGTTACTATTCCTGACAGTCCTAATTCTATAGAACTAAACTGAGTTCTATTTCGAGACTGAAACTGAAACTGTAGGAGGTAATCATCTAACTGACATGCCCCTTTCTGAAGTGATTGGGGTCCAACCTATAACCCCAGTTGGAATGGTGTCAGTACCATGCCACAAGTACAAACACTGGCTGTGTGGATCCACTAAAATGTCATCCCGAAGGACTAAGGGTCACCCTCTACTAGAAGGTTCCTTGAATAGAATGGTGTTACCCTCTACTGGCAAGTAAGCACCTTATCAACTCTCAACCGGAAGGTTGATATCTCAACCTACACTAGCTATGTAGTTCTGGAATGCAAGGACAACTAATAAGTACTAAACCCTCTACTGACAGGTGAGCCCCCATCCTTGGGGTCGATCGATACTGAATCCTACTCCCATCTGAATAAACACTAATTTCTAGACTGAGCTGAAATGGACTGATTTTTACTAAGTTTCATAACTGATTGAGTACTATTCTTTGTGACATTACTGAGACTATTCTACAACTACAGTAGTTCTAGGTAAACCGCTAGATTCTTGGGTATTAAAATACCCCCAGCAATTGATATCATTGCATGTAAAGCATGGCATGATCTTAGAAGTATAACAATAGTAGCTTGTTAACATTGCATTTTCATTTTGACATTTTGTCAAAAACTTGAGATACATGAACTAGTACATGAATGGGACCACACGATAACGTCGTGATTTTATTATTTAATTCGCATAGGCATTTTATCAAACACTTGGAGAGCATAATCAATGTACATAATAATAGTCAACACATGAACATCACGAATAGAATACTTAATTGCAAATTCAATGGTTTAACATGCAACTCATATAACTCACCACAAAACTATTTTAATATCATGAAACTTGTAATTGATCATGGATTGAAACCCAAACAAACATCATGAACCAACGTACAATCTAATTTAAGCATGGAAATTATAAATCTAAAAACTTGTACTCTTGAAAAAGGGTTCTTGGTCTCCATGGGTGGTAAGGGCCCATGGATAAACTCCTAGAATACCTGAGAAATTAACTTCTTAAGACTCTTGGAGGATTTCTTTAAATTGTTCTTGATTCTTGAAGGTTAGGGTTTTGTTAATTGAGAGAGAATGATTTAATCTTGAGAGAAATTGAGTAAATAATGATATAATTAGGTTATTACGGATTAAATCATGTGTTTAGGACTGATTTGGTCCATGTAAAAATACCAAATTTGATACAAGAAGCACAAGGGAAACACGAAACAAACACCAAATAAGTCCACAAGTTTGAGGAACCAAGGACCCCTTTGATGACCACTCTCGGATTCACTACAACAACAATGAAAACACAATAACAACAAGATATTGAAGGTGTAAATACACTAAAACAGCAACAATAAGGTGAGATGGACAACAATAACAAGATAGGAACAACATACAGTTTTACTAACAAGAGATAGAAACGGTTATAAGAACACAAACTACTACAAGATTACAATAAAAGTAAAGCGATAGTTAGATAGACTTAATGAAGTTATAATCTTAAGAACCCAAGAACATATTCCACTCTTGAACCCTTAACACTACACAAAACGTTCACCTATGTATTACGAAGAAACAAAGTCAGAATCCACCTCCAAAGCCTCACGTTTCCAAGCCATGAGATCAACAAAAGTGATTCTCTCTATGCCTAATTTCAATTTTGGTACCTCAAGGAGAGAGGACTTGTGTTTCTTTGTATTTCAAGACTTACAACATCATGAATAATCTACGTCTAAAATCCCTACAATGTTCTATTTATACTAAGTTACAAATAAAATACAAAATGTCCAAAATGCCCTTTTAAGAGATAGGCTCCCTTTAAGTGTATTTAGGGGCTACCGTGTTGTGTTCCAAGGCTCTTCTTTACACTTCAAGTGTGAGATTAGGTTCAGTTTGGTGTTTTTTAAGTCCTTCACTCACACACTGCCAGCCCCAGGTTCATTACACTCTCACATGCACCCATCTTCGGGGTCGTACTTGTATCATCCTCCCCTCCTTAAAAAGAATTCAACCTCGAATCCATGCCTTGCAAAATCAAAGAGAGACAAACAAGCACACTTCCTCATGGAATGAGGGTTAGTATTAGAAAAATAAACAATAATGGTATGCACTCAAAACACTCATAATAGCGCACACCAAAAAAAGAAACTGAGGACCCTATGAGTTCAAGTCTCGACCAACAACAAGTCTCAACATGCCAAGGTAGTTCGTATTTGACATATAACCAAGAGTCTTTAGTGTTAAACATTATGAAGCCATCGAAAAATTCACCAAGGAATTGGATATAATAAGCACCCAAAAGAAACATACCTAAGCTGAGAGTAAATCTTCCCCACCCTAAGATGGCACCGGGATCAAATGGGAAGAGTAGCCATAGACACGGGTCTAAACAACACACCCGTTTCCCGTAGTCATTACCAAAACCACACGGCCTACTCTCTAAATTGGTATAAATATCATCATAATTAAAGAGAGAGTAGAGAAAGGTGGCATTCAATTCTACTTCTACTATGGTGTCCTCGGAAAAGCGACACAAAGTAGAAAAAGAAGTAATTTCCAAGACCACACATTACTTACCCTTAAGAGTACTCTCTCCTTTCAAGAAAAGATTTCTATCTTTAGGAGGAATATTGTCACACCATAGTGGGTTAGCATATAGGCTATAGCTTCCAAGGCAAGCTATACCATCATTTTCACCACTAGGCCTATTAGGAATGTTTAAACTACCTTCAAACAAGACATTGTACCTAAAGAGTGAATGGTCTAACCCGCAGATAGATTTAGAACTTTCACTTTCTAAGGAATCATTATCAAGTTTCAAAGATATGTCAAGCTCATGATTAACTCTATGAGCCAAGCAAACATTAGAATCTTTACAACATCATAGGCTCACGGGTTCACTCCTTTTTTCTTGACCAACATTTTAAAATTCTTCACTCACTTAAGACTCATTAATCATATCACACATATTCTCAAGTGGTGGGCAAGTTTTACATACAAGTTGGTCAACACAAATTTCACTCGACAATGTACTTTCATTCAACACAATAGCTTCAACACTAGGTGGACACAAATCGATCTTACTAGAAGAGTCGATTAGGTTATCTATAGGATCAACTAGTGTATCCACTCACACAACATGTACATCATCCACAAGTGGTAAGAAATCAATATACTCATAAGTAGGTAAGCCACTACTCACACTCAACGGCTTATTAGTCACACGTTCATCATCCACATGTACCAAAGTGTAAGAGATAGCTATTTTACCTTGACGTTCATAAGTACGTTCTTCTTTACCTTGGTGTGAAAGTACTTCACAAGTTAGGGAAGCAACTTCCTTTGGGAAGCTCTCACCACAAGGTGTTTGGACCTTAGATTTTGGATTTATTGGGATAAGGGTGGATACCAATTGGCATAGCCTTTCAACGTGATATTTCATGTCTTCAATATTGTCGGTAATATGGTTAAATGTGGCATCGATATTGGAGGCAGCCATGGTACCTAAGAAAAGACAACAACGAACAAAAAAACAAACAAACTTGTTCGATCAAAAATGCCTCACCACACTCTTACTCTCAATTTTTACCTCACACTTGGTTTTACAAGTATTGAAAGCCATCTTGTACTTTGTGAATGATTGAAGGAGGAGTCCACCTTGGTCCGAAATCAATTTTCGTTTGAGTTGAGTCAAAGAAAATTTGCCTATGGACGTGAAACAATAAGATATAATGAATTCACAAAAGAGAAAAAGCACAAAAGAAAAGTAGAGACGAACAACGGATTCAAGAACTAAGTGACAACCTAGTAGAAATTTGCTAGCTTGTTAATTAGTACTAGGATCAATTAAACGAATCTAAGAGACAACAAAAAGAAACTAAGAAATCTAAAATTTGAGCTTGAAAATATTATGTGAACAGTAGCAATGATGATGTGGTGGCCACGTATTGGTTCGGTTTTATCAAGTGGTTATTCTCAAATGTTCAAGTCTTGGTCAAAAATTAATTTGGATTGGTGGAATTTATTTTAGGAGGAAAAATAAGTCTTGGAGCCTTTTTCAATTTTCAATACTTCACTTTTTCTTGTACCTCTCCTTAAAACATAGGTCCTTAAATCATGGAAAAGTAGTTGAGAAGTGACCTAAAGTCTTTTGGTGGTTGGGGGTCTTTCAAGAATGACAAGTACATACACCTTTTTCCTTCACCTTTTAAGATCTAACACTCACTTTATGTTCTAAAAATATATGAAGAAAGGTGAATAAATTAAAGAACAAAAATATCCACACCAAGAACAATAACAACAATCTTCAAGAACAAGAACAATTTCAACGGCCAACTCCAATCCACAACAACAAATGGCCAAGCCTCTTTAGTGTTGTGTCTTCAGTTTTAACAAGAGATGAAAGTTGTGAAGAACTTCAAGAAAACAAAAACATTCACCAATAACTACAACAACACTCCTTTCAACAACAACAACCACACACATGGCCAAGTCAAGTTTCTTAACAATAATGTCTACCACACAGTTTTACTTGTTCTCGACAACAACAACAAAGCTAAAACTTAGATATGGACTCAAGTGTTAGTAAAGAACAAATCTAACACTAGAAACACTCAAGACAAAAAAAATCTCTGCCAATACACAACAAGAACGCAATTCTCAGCGAAGAACACAACACGGGCAGATTGCACTTTTTATTTTTATTTTTCAGCTTTTCAATAATTTTTTTCTTTGAATTTTCTAATAAAGCAAGCCCAAGAGTGATCTTGTAGGAACAAGATCTATCCATGCTTTGATACCAAATGATACAAGAAGCACAAGAAAAAAATGAAACAAACACCAAACCAGTCCACAAGTTTGAAGAACCGAGGACCCCTTTGATGACCACTCTCGGATTCACTACAACAACAATGAAAACACAATAACAACAAGATATTGAACGTGTAAATATACCAAAACAGAAATAATATGGAGAGATGGACAAAAATAACAAGATAGGAACAACATACAGTTTTACTAACAAGAGATAGAAACGGTTATAAGAACACAAACTACTAGAAGATTACAATAAAAGTAAAGCGATAGTTAGATAGACTTAATGAAGGTATAATCTTAAGAACCCAAGAGCATATTCCACTCTTGAACCCTTAAAACTACACATAACGTTCACCTATCTCTTACAAAGACACAAGGTCAGAATCCACCTCCCAAGCATCACGTTTCCTAGCCATGAGATCAACAAGAGTGATTCTACACTCTCTATGCCTAATTTTTGGTTCGGTGCCTCAAGGAGAGAGGACTTGTGCTTCTTTGTGTTTCAAGACTTACAACATCATGAATAATCTAAGTCTAAAATCCCTACAATTTTCTATTTATACTAGGTTACAAATAAAATACAAAAGGTCTAAAATACCCTTTTAAGAGCTAGGCTCCCTTCAAGTGTATTTAAGAGCTACCTTGTTGTGTTCCAAGGCTCCTCTTTACACTCCAAGTATGAGATTAGGGTCGGTTTGGTGTGTTTTAAGTCCTTCACTAGCACACTCCAAGTCCCTGGTTCATTACATTCTCACATACGTCCATCTTCGTGGTCGTACTTGTATCAAAGTTCCGCCTAGAAAAATTTAAAATTTTCATCACTAGATGTCCAATTTTGACCTTTACCATGATACGGTGGCATCGCGGTGAGCACTAGAATTTGGATGAGACTGTTAAAAAAGGATGAGTGTGAAATTGACTCTTAGCTGACGTGATGGTATTGTGGAGTCTCACTGGAAAAATGAAAATACTGAAAATGATCATTGGTGCGACGCGCCGCTATCACGGAGCTTCACTGGAAAAGCAAAATTGGGAACAGGAACCTTGGCGCAACGCGGGGTTATCGCGATGGCTCACTTGAAATTCTGAATTACCACTTGGACTGTCTCCACGACGCAATTATGCATAATTTGGTACAGTGTCTTACTAAAAATGCTATAACTTTTCACTCGGGTATCGGATTTGGGAAAATTTTTTATCATTAGAAAGATGACTGAATTTCCTACACTATGGTAAGTCTTAAACTAATTTTTTTGAGTATTTTGAATACTTTTATATTGAAATACTCTTGTACAGAGCGCTAAACTGAGCTAGGATAATAAAAGGTATTACATATAGTGAGTTCTATAAGTTATTTCTTTCAAGAGGTTTGATCTAGTCTTTAAGTCAAAGAAGTCAATAGTAAGTAAACTATAATCAAATAAATAATATGTGTGTATATTGCATAAAGAATCAAACAGTAGCTATATGTTTTTATGTCGTTGCATAAGGGTAGTGATATCCATTTTTGTGCTTTTATGAAATTAGTGATCAACTGCTCCTGTAAACATATGTATACAAAAGATTTTACTATAGTGCTAAACCACTGTATCCTCTTGGCATATTGGTTAAGAGAGGAGTTTATTACTGATTGTTCGTTGTTCTAAAACCCTATGAAAAATGTGTTGTACATTTTTGTCATACACTTTTATCATTGATGCTATTTCTTTGCATTCCAACCCATTATGTTTCATGATACATTGTGCAACATGCTTGTTGCTTTAACATTTGTGTCTTTTTTATTCAAATTTGGAAAGTGCTGAATAGTTAGGCTTTCATTTCATGTGCTATCTATATTTTGAAATAATTGTATACCTTTCAAGCTACAACTACAGACAGATCTCGCATAATTAGAAGAGGAACCTACAAAGAGATTAGAGGAAGAAATAAGGAAAAAGGTCGAGAAAAAGTTAAGTTTAGAGGAAGTTAAGCTGGAAATAGAGAGACGAATAGAAAAAAGTCATAGAAAACTAACAATATTAGTGATGTGTATATAATTTTTTATTATAATTTATTATGTAGATACAAATTTACAAATAACTATTTTATATAAATTGTTGCAATTGATATTTGAACTAGTTATAACACATGGCAACAATAGTTGAATAGATCAATAAATCATTGTGATAGTATTAGAAATAGTTTCAATAGGTAGTCAAAAACCATTGAAAGAGGCCAACAAAACCATTGCAATAGGTAGTCAAAAATTTTTACAACGGAATAATAGACCGTTGTTGCAATAGACTTTAGAAGTAGTTGCAATAGATAGGAAAAAATTATTGCAATAAAATTATAAAACCATCACAATAGCTTCTATTGCAACAGTTTAACATCGCTCCAATAAAATCTATTGCAATGTTTATCAATTGATATTATAGGTGAAAAGAGGAATCCCAATAAGATAAAAATAACTATTGCTATATGTTGGTCGATGGTGACAATTCCTACCAACTATCGCATTAACTATTGTGATAGCTCTATTGCAATACTTACATATAGGACGATTGTTTAACCATTGCAATAAATCTATGGCAATAGTTTTTATACCTATCGAGATGGTTTTTGAACCACCACCCTAGAGGTAATTTCTAGTAGTGATACTAACACTATACCATGGCAGCAACTATAGTAGAGGGGCGAGGGGCACTTAAGATGTCCCAACTAGATCTGGAGTGGAATTTGGGACTAAAGTAGATGTGGTTAGGGTCCACTCACCTTGATTTCTCATATCAAGGTCCTCTCTCTTCTCCCCCATCTAAAATTCTATACCTACATCAACATCTTTACCCTATCAGTCATTCGACTTCCTGGAATTGATGGGCCTTCAAACGGGACTGGAATTACTTTTTGAGGTACATGATATCTCTTGGAAAATATTGGGTTTTCCAAATCCTTGATCATACTCTTCTTGGCCACACCCATCACCTCAATCCTATGGTCAACACCTAGAATATCAGGCACACCATCTCTTTTACACAATAATTGCATAAGGTAGGGAAAGAAAAGTACCATCATGTCGCTAAATGTCTTCTCATGGGGCTCATATGTAATAATGGATGAAAAATAAATATCTTAACCATCCTTTATTTTTGTAATAAGTGTTACACTATCTCATGGAAGTATGTTGTCAACTGTAGTCGGACTTAAATGATAACATACTACTATTATCAAGTATTGGTGGAAAAATTCGGCACCACGTTCTTAGTCATACCTTGACCCTTATCCCATGGGGCATCCTCACCAAGAGGTGAAATATAACTGGAGATCCATCTCGCCAAACCTACCCTCTAACTTTGATACTAAACATATTGCATAGTGCATCTATCATGTGCTAATCTCAACCAATAATCACACTTTTTAATAGACACAAGACATATATAATCAAGTTCAAATAGAACTCCAAGGATGGCCAAAGCTAAAATATAAACCATGACAACTCTAACTAGTATCTGCTCAAACTGGGCCTATTTTACCTTGCTATTTCCTTTAGGTGTTGTCAATGATACTATTAGGACATGGGAAGCCTAGAAATCATGCACTAATTTCTGGCTATATGAACCAGTGGGTCTAGTCATCCACCTTATCTGATACCTACCAAACTCAACCCATAATATTAGTGCTCCAGACAACCTAAAAATCTCAATCTGTCTCTCATTCTAAATAGTACTTTTGTACTGTCAAGTCCAAGTCACAAATATGTATCGCTCATAAGTATTTTGCAGACCCTCATCACATCACCTTGGTCTTACCTCACCAATAGGCTTAGCTGAGATGTGAGTAGGGTCAAAATCCTGGTCTTTCTGGGATGGTGGCTATGTGTCTGTTGCTTTAACTTGATAGGATATCAATGTTTTACCCTCCTCATACTGGGGTACTATAGAAGATGGCTTAGGAACTAGTGCTCCAGATTCATCATATGAGCCCTCCTTATATTGGGGATCCTATGCAGCTGCCTTTTCTAATGGCTTAGACTCAACCTCTGCCTCATTGATAATGGTAAACTCACTTCAATAATTGAGGGGTGAGATAGTTCTTTTTAAGTAACCCAATGTAAATTAGGGTCGAATCTTAAGGAGTGAACGTTATAGACTTCAAACCTATGGGTGCTTAATTTACTATAAGGTTACCCAGAATGCTAATGAAAATAACATGTATAAGTAAATGGGAAAATTGTTTGAAACTTTTCACACAAACTTCAACGAGTATGTGGTAAATGCTATCTTAGGTTTGAACTCAAGGTTTAGAGAGATCTTTGGATTACGTATCCTTAGAGGTAAAGTATGAAGGATAATGTTAGTTTATTATGGAATTTAGTCGTTAATTAATGGATAGGATAGGTCAAAGATCATTGAGATCAATATTTCAATAAAACCCCAAAGATTTCCTGCATTGGCTCTTTCGAACACCTAATAAGTGTGGAGTTTATATAACTACCAAAACCTCAACCAAGCATCCCTATTTCTAGGATGATGCTCTTGGCATGATTTACACTTCCTAAACACTTATTTCTAATATTGCAAAGGGTACTAAACCATAGGCTTAATTGTTCACCATTTCTTTGTCCCTCGATAACCCTCTTTTGAGGATGTTATGGGTTACCTAATATTCACCTAAATCCCTATTTGGAGGATGAAAAAGGTGTTCTAGAGCTTGGAGCTTTGACTCATCAAACCCATTTCAAGATTTGGAGTTTTCACCCATCAAATTCAAACACATAAGCTCAAGGAATAGTGAAATCCATACTCAACAACTAAAATCCATATAAACACAAGAATACCAACACACAATCACACTCTAGTTTGACATAATCCCAAGACTAAATTATTTCTCTACTAATGAAGAAAGTAAAGAGAAATATATCATGTGGGTCATCAAAAGCATTCATTCTTCACAAAGAAACTAAGAAATTTGAGTCTCCAAAGATAATTACAAATTGCCAAAATTAGGGTTTTAAGATTAGAATTCCAAACTATCTTAAGAAGTAAGCCATCCATCAAAGAGAAAGGGTTTTTCCTATATATGGTCTTGAGTTTTTCTAGAAGAAATTATAAAACTGCCCAGGTACATACTCCTGCATGATTGGAATCATATGAGGTTGTCCACAATCGCAGAAAATACGACCACGCTTGTTGACTACGATCATTCTCTGATGATATCTTGACTGATTGCGATCGCAATCTTAGCTGTGACTATGGTACCTGAGGTTCACGAGTTGCAGGTCTACTATTGCACTCTTTTTCTTTCTTTTGGATCATTTTTAAGACCCTATCTACATCTTTCTACGATTTTATCTCTGTATCTATAAAAGGAGAATATTAGTGCAATTAAATCTTGAGAATGTCTTATTATCAAATATAAAACATGGTAGTATGTGTGCATAATGAGTGTGAATGAGTGGTAGGATTACCACTTATGAACACCCCTAACTTAGAATCTTTCTTGACCTCAAAAACCACTAGCTTTTGCTATGAAAAAATCTCCATGTATGCACCCACATATATTCTCAATGATCATGAAGACCAACTTTTTTGACACCATGAAAAGATTTTCACATATGGACAAAAGAATTTTAACGATGCCCCTCATAATAAAATAAAGTGAAGATGGCTACAATAAACTTTGGGGATCAACTATGTGACAACTACCAATACTCGAAAAATGACTCGCATGTTTGACTACAATTATGTTATACCTCTGTTTATCTTATTGTATGAAAGATGACAAAGTCTCCCGCCTTAGCTAGTCCACATGACTCCTCACAAGGAAGAAAGGTTTACACACCTAGTTACCAATCATGCAACAAGGAAAATTAAGTGCAATCACTCACTCTCTCAAGAAATTCTCTATGTAAACAAGTATTATACCATAGGCTTGCTTCTATTTTTCAACCACCACTATAATGACCACACTTGGTTGAAAATCGCAAAGGTATTTTTGAGCTTATAATGAAGGCATCGGGTAGGGTAGGGTAGCAATTTAGGACAATAAGGCTATATCATCCTTGAACTTCTACATCAAATTCATATTACTTATTTCTCATTGGGCCACTTCTTTTTCTTTCATTTCTTTACCTACTTTGTCTCTTTTGATTTACCCAAAGTCTTTTCACCTTATTTCTTCACTTTTTATGCTTGCATTAAGCTCCATGCAACTCATACATTTGACGGACTATCTTTTTCTTCAAAGAAAAATGCATACTTGCTTAAACTCATATTCTATTTTTATGACCGTGGCTCAACTACACTTCCTCTCTCTTTCCATTGCCGCTAACATAGGCTTTTAGCCTCAATTTATATTCTTAAGTTCAAGGAGCATAGGGTTCAAGAGAGGATGAATATAAGGAACACGACTTATAATAAGTTTGGAAAAGAAAGTCCAAAGGAGCAAAGAGGGTGACTAGGTGTAATTCCTATGTATTAGTAGACTTTTTAGGCTAAAGTAGGCTTTTAAAATCAAAAGATGGCCTGAGATCATTTCCCTAACCAAGTACAATCAATAATAAGCTTTGAAAAACTAATGAGGCAAGTTTTAGATGGTACAAGTGTACATGAAATGTAGACAATTAAGCTCACAGACATGGCATACAAATATTGTCAAGGGGGTTCATTTGTTCTTTCAGCTCAAGACAAGGATGGAGTATTCCCTACTTTTCCATAGTCAACCTACAGAGTCATAAAAAGAGGGAGACTATTGTTATAAATTTTCTCACATCCATGCCTTCAGTTTTTGCAAAAAAGTTTTGATCGAGAGGGTTGTTTGCTTTTATACTCAAGCCACGCATAATTTGATTATTATGGAAACAACCCAAGCTATTGTCTTACATTGCAAACTATAGTATGGTCGAACTTCCATGTGGTTACTAAGGCTTCACCAATGGGTGTAAATGCGAATCCCAATTATCGATGCCACAGGTACTTAGACTTCCCTTACATCCTTGGTTATAAACCCAATCATGAATCAACCATCAAAATTGAAATAAAATAAAAACTCAAGAACAAAGTAATTAATTCATACAAATGTAGACACCGCTGAAGTGTCTGAATATTACAACCCCAATAAAACTAAGGATAATCCAAAAAAAAGAAGAGTATGTAGGCATATCAATAATACAAGACCAAATCAAATAAATAGAGAATCAATTAATTGGGGAACACCCCCATTAAAGAGGTAGCAGTTTCCCTACTGCATAAGAAATCAAGGATAACAAATAGATAAGGGTGCTCCCTGAAACCCCATAAATGATCGCTATCAGTCCCGATTTTGGAATCATTATTCTTATCCTCGATATTATGCCATTCCTACATGAAAAAACTTCAGCAAGAGTGAGGGAAAATTCTGGGGGGCATTTAGTGTATTAATTAGCTGCGTTATACATAATTGCGGTTTGTCAACCGCGATAATGGACATATGAGCTACTGCATCCGCATTTAGTGACCACAATTGCGGTAATTGAGGGAAGGTCGGTTCCCCTGTTCAGATTTCCTACTTATCCTAAACACTCTATAGTGTCACAACATGCATGAGTAATTTAAGTGGAAATTATGAAAATATGATAAAAAGGATTTGAGCTATCCATGTGGCAACTGTTGGTTTCCTCCCACACAATGCCTTAGTTATAGTCATGGAATGATGTTTGTTTTCATCACTTCATTAAGGAATGTACACAATTCCCCACTTATTGAACTCCCCTTTATCAATTAACCTTTCAAAAAATCTTTCCACCTCTTTCTTCTCTTTGTCAACTAAACTTTGGGGTAACTTTTCTTTTGACTTAGTGAAGGGTATTTTTCTTCCCAAGTCTTCTTTCAAGAGCTCCTCTTTTTCTTTTCACCTCACATGATTTTCCAAAACATTATCATCATTTTTGGTGTTGACAACTGTGTAAATGATGAAGATTACCTTGGGTGTAACATTTAATCGTGTGAAGACTTATCCCATTTGGGTCTCTAAATCTTTGATAGAGGCTGAATGAGAGACCACAATTTGAGAAAGTGAACGAAAGTCATCTTTTAATTCGCATACCATTTTGTCCATTCTCTCAACTCTATTTAAAATTCATCCAAGGATATCCTCCATTCCATATCTGTCGGTGTCAATGGAGCTTGATCTTTGATAGAATCTCGATAATGGTAAGACATAAAATAGCAATCATCATGCTTCCACTCTCTCTAATCTTGACTACCAACTCAATTTATCCAACCTTGATTCCCACCTTGTCAATGATAGGTCGGGTGAGAACCATCAAGGGGGTTTGCTAAATATCAAATTTTTTCTCCCATCCTCCTAATGCCTTCATCCTCGCATGTGATTTTGGTTGACAACCTATGATATAATTAGTAGGGAGCTCAAGTTGAGTCAAGTTCTTTTCCAAGGTTTCCTCTTGCTTATCACCCCATATTTTTTGTTCTTTACTAACTATGGGATTAGGTGAAAAGCTATTGGAAATGTTGGAATCTCGGGAATGCCATTTTTGATTTTAATTAGTTACCTCTCTCATTATTTTTGTAGCTGTATTAAAATGCAAGTTTAAGAAAGACCCTTATGCCACATTGTTTACCACTATTTGGTTCAAAATGTAGAGTGCCCGGTAGATAGTAGGAGAAGTGTTTTCCTCGAAATCTCATGGTTTGGGCATTGGGCTAGCTTTCTATGAAATATCCCTCATACTTCGTGAAGTGGCTCCCCATTCCTTTGTCTAAAATTCATAATTTTATATCTTGGTTGAAAGACCTTGGAGGAAGGGTAGTATTGGTCTTAGAATCTCTTTGTGAGTTCACTCCATGATGTGATTAAAGTCGTAGGGAGTGAGCAGAACCACAATAATGCTTCTCCGATTAGTGGGAACAGGAATAGAAGGAGCTAAAAGGCCTCTTGAGTGGTACGTGGAATGTTGAATGGTTTGGAAACCTCTAAAAAGTTATTTAAGTGAACATATGGGTCCTCATGGGCTTGACCCCCGTATAACCTTTTTATTTGCAACACATGAAGTATAGTGCTAGACACGTGGAATGTCCCACCCCCATGATAAGTTGGGATTTGTTTTTTTCCAGCATGACCCCCATAATTTAAGTTGCTCTATCTACAAGTATCATCAAATGGTTCCATATGATTAGTGCCTTCACTTATGATTTTGTGTATGCTAGAATTACCTACAAAAGATTCAAAAACAACAATAAAAATAAAGGACGACACTTTGGATGCTCCTAAGCAAGAATAACACCACACAGACAAAATCTACACTTTACTTCCTGGCAAAAAAACCATTTTAATAATTCTCAACTTACACCCATGATTTAGGAGTGAGGCAGTCGTTGTCAATTAACCCAATGTGAATGATGTTCAAATCTCAAGGAGTGAGTGCTATAGACTTCAAACCTATGAGTGCTCAAGTTACTATAAGGTTGCCCAGGATGGTAATGTAAATAACATGTATAAATAAATAGGGGCATTGTTTGAAAACTTTCACACAAACTTTAACAAGTAGGCGGTAAATGCTATCTAAGGTTTCAACTCAAGATTTGGAGAGATCTTTGAATTATGTATCCTTAGAGGTAAAACATGCGGGATAATGTTAGTTTATGATGGAATTTAGTTTTTAATTAACAAAGAGGCTAGGTTGAAGATCATTGAGGTCAATCTTTCAATAAAACTCTAGAAATTTCATCCATTGGCACTTTTGAGCACCTAACAAGTGTGGAGTTTATCTAACCACCCAAAACCTCAACCAAATATCCATATTTTTAAGATGGTGCTCCTGACATGATTTACACTCCCTAAACACTTATTTCTAATATTGCAAGCTGTAGTAAATCGTAGGCTTAGTTGTTCACCATTGCTTTGTCCCTTTATAACCCTCTTTTGAGAATTTATTGATTACCTAATATGCACCAAAATCCCTCTTTCAAGGATGAAAAATGGTTTCTAGAGCTTTTGGCTTTCATTCATCAAACCCATTTAGAGATTTGGAGTTTTCACCCATCAAATTCCATCACATAAGCTCAAGAAATAGTGAAATCCATACTCAACAACTAAAATCCACGCAAACACAATAATACGCACACACAATCATACTCTAGTTCAACATAATTCCAAGACTAAATTATTTATCTACTCATGAAGAAAGTAAAGAGAAATATACCATGTGGGTCATCAAAAGCATTCATTTTTCACAAATAAACTAAGAAATTTGAGTCTCCAAAGTTACTTACAACTTTCCAAAATTAGGGTTCCACGCTTGGAAATCCAAACTATCTTAATAGGTAAGCCATCCATTGAAGAGATAGGATTTTTCCTATATATGGTCTTGGGTTCATCTGGAAGAAATTAAAAAACTACCCAGGTCCATAGTCCCATATGACCGCGATCATATGAGTTTGTCCACGATCGCGGCAAATGTGACCCTGCTTGTTGACTGCAATCCCTCTGTTATTATCATTTTGACTGACCGCGACCGCGGTCTTAGCTGCGATCGCGATACATGAGGTTCACTAGATGAAGGTCTTCTATTTCACTCTTTTGCTCCCTTTTGGATCATTTTTAAGTTCCATTCAATATCTTTCTATCTTTTCATCTCTCTATCTTCCAAAAGAGGATATTCGTGCAATTAAATTCTGAGAATGTCTCATTTTCAAAATACAAAACATGGTAGTGTGCGTGCATATAAGTGCGAATGATTGGTAGGATTACCATTTATCACTTATCATCACTCTTTCCCTTGACAGACTAGGGAAGTATGAAGGTGACATCTTAGCCGAATTCATCCTCAACCTGTAAATTGGCCGGCTTGGCTTTGGCTGGGCTCCAAGTTAAGTAGAAGTGGGCTATCTTCCCCAGTGTGACTGTGGCAGAATCTTGATGCCCAAATTATCTCCAATAATCATCTTAACTTTAGCATGTCACTGAGTCCTAGTTCATGGGTGAACTATTTTGGTAGGTGCAATTGAGTAATTTTTTATGAAGCCACTATAATTGAGATACTCGTCCTATCACTTAGATGACCCTACATGCTTTTTGGAAGCCTTTGGTGGAATATGTACCTAAAAAACCAAGTGTTAGTACCTAAAAGATAACAATGGATAGCAAAATTTGAAGAAAAACTCAAAATTCTTAAACTTAAATATTTTCATAAATTTTCCATCCCTTTAAGTTGTACTTATTGCTAACAAGACCAATTTTTTTCACATTCAGCTTCGGTTAACTTTTAAACACAAATATGGCATATAAGAATCATGGGATTCCTAAACCTCTTCAACTTCCACTTTCATTTGTCCACAATCATAGGGTTTTAATTTAAGATCATCGTACCAATTTAGGCTTTTAGGCTAATTCTACGATCCTACATACAAGTTTGCTAATTTCAACATCTTTTGCATGCAGTTAAACATATCAACTTACTTAGTTAAAGTTTAGCATAATGTATTACTGTTAGGAGCCAAGAATATTTACCTTTTGTTTCAAGAAGTGAAAGTGAAGATTGAAGAGACAAAGAAACCCTAGCTTGAATGGACAATATGTGCAATTTTGAAAAGGTTGTACCAATCATAAGTAATGTTCTTGCCTTACATAAAGTGTGGGGGAGGTGGGGAAGTTTGAATTTTAAAGGGAAAGATAAGTTTTAAGGTTTAATAGAGTTTTGAAATAGGTTAGGTCATTTAAATAGGGGTAGGGGGTTGGTTTTCATTCGAGTTAGGTCGAGCTAGGCTCAGATTTTAAAAAACATTATGCCTAAAATTTGTCCACTTATGGCACCACCTACAGGGCGTAGGTGGCACCTATATCCTATAGGTTCCCCATCGTAGGTGGGCCTCATTTTTTTAGCCTTTTCTTGCTCTCCAGGCTTGATGTTCTAAAGTATATTTCACTACTTACCATATCATAAGTGGTATTATGACATATTAAGTAGGTTTCAGATTTAAAGTATAGAAATTCCCAAAACAATCCTCAAAATTTCTTTTTGGCCGTCAATGGACAGCTTACCTAGCCAGAGTGGGACTTGACCTTCATAAGTTGGTCACATAGTCCCCTTACCTAGAATATTCTGAATTAAATGATATTTTACCATGTTCCTATTCCTTATGCTTTTATACCTACAAAAAAACAAAAACAACATGACTACTAAAATAGTGGGTGGCATTCACCTAGTGCTTCATTTAACATCGTGGCCGACATGGATATGTTGGTTACTCAGACCTCACCATCAAGCCCATGGGTTTCCTCCTATAAAGCTATTAATTTAATGTTGCAACATGACATGGGTACCTTTATTACTAAAAATTCACCAAGGTACATAAAGGAGTAACCTTCTGGGTCATCAATACAATGCATAACTGACACTACCCTGATATCAGTTAGTTGCTTCATAGTTATGTGGCTGTTGAACGTGACTACTGTAATATTTCCTCTGAAAATGTGCTCTCCCTTCTCCATATCAACCATCGCTCTACCCATTTCCATGAACAGTCTTCCAAATATGATGGGCATTTTGAATTGAACCTAACAATCAAAGATGACAAAGTAAGCTGGAAAAATGAAGTTGTCCAATTTCACCAATACACCAAATAATATGCCCATGGGTTTCTTTACTATATGGTCTGCCATCAACAACTGCATGGTCATTAGTTTTAGAGATCTCAAGCTGAACTATTTGAACACAGCTATCGGTATCAAATTAATGTTGGCTCCCAAGTCACACAATGCTCTAGAATATTTAAATGTCCTAATGGTGCATGTGATCATGAATGCTTTTAAATCACATTTATTTTAGGCTAGAGATCTAGATGTAACTACACTAAAGTGGTACAATCTATAATATTTATGAAAATTGGGATCACTTTTCTTAGTCAGCAACTCCTTCACAAGTTTGGTGTAACCAAGCATCTACTCAAGAGCCTCAAAAAGAGGGATGTTCAAGCTCAACTCTTTTAGTATGGAAATGAACTTCTTGAACTTTCCTTCTTCCTTCTACTTTTTAATCTTTTGAGAAAAATATGGGGGAGGTTATGGAATTGTACTCACTTCAGGCTCATTGATACTTTACTTTCTTTTGTCCTTTACAATATTAGCATTAACACCTATCATCTTTCCAACTCCACCTCAAGTCTCACATTAACCACAACATAATTATTTCTTGACTCATCACAGTAGGCAAAAGAGGATCAATAGTAGTCTTACCACTCCTAGTGGTGATTTCTAGACAATGATCATTCTTTTTTGGATTTTGAATGATTTTACTTGGAAGGGTTCTGGATACCTTTAATTCAAAGTTATAGATATTTGGCCAAATTATTGCTCTAAATGCTTTATTGTAGTAGCATGCGATTACAACTTCTAGGACAATCTAGAGATATCTAACCTAATCTCCTTAAGTTTAGTTTCCTAACTTTCTAGACATATACAAATCTTTGAAAACTTATCCTCCAAACTTTACTAAGTATCATGAATGCCTAGTGAAAAATACCTATCCCCTTCTTCTTGTAGTCATCCTTTTTTCTCAAATAACCATCACGCTCTCTACTTTGATCTTTGTACCTATCTCCTTAATAGCTCCAACCTTTCTTTCCTTTCCCTAAGCTTGGAAACTTTCTAACTGATGATCTAGGCACTTTACCTCTTTATCTAAGTAAGAATCATAAGATTTAGAGGCCGTAGCCTGTGAAGCTTCTACATTTACCCTCTAAGATTCATTGTTGCAAACTATTTTTGTAGGGGCCAATGCCTGTTATAGGTTGTGCAATATCTAGAGCCATGTAATTATTAACCACTCTATGCTCAGTATAAGCCCAAATGGTATAAGTATCAGCACCTCTCTAGGATTCCATCCTTATTTGGTGAGAGAGATCTAGTCTAAAATATATAATGCAACTTCCCAGCATAGATGCATGAATACTCTACCAGTGATGATATCTACAGTAGCTTGGGATGAAGTGCTTCCTGATCTACCCTAAGTGTAGTGTATGACGTCCAGATCCTAATAAAGTTTGTAAGATGCATGTTTGCATTGATTGTAACCATGACTGCAAACATACCTTTCAGGTTCAAAAAATGGATCATATCACTAGTAATTTTGAATGTAACACCGAGTGGTAATGCAGCACGAATAATGGATCCTATATTGGAAGGCTCATCATATCTTAAATCCTCCCCTGGATCATCATATAGCGGTAAGTAATGGTAGACTGGAATTACTTGTGCTCTTCCAGCTCTAGCTCTATCTCAATTTCAGCTGAGTGCTACTTGAAGATATTTTTGTTGTCTCTGCCTATCTAGCTCTGCCTCCTGATCATATACTTCCCTCCACTGGTTAGTAGCTTCTTCTAATAACTGCTCAATTCTTTTATCAACAATGTTCTTAACATTCCTAGGAGTAGGAGGAACAAAATTAGGATCATCCAAAACCCCTTAAAGACAGTCTTCACTATAATACCCAAAGTTTTTAAGCTCTAAGCTGATCAAAAGATAAGCCATTAAATTAATTTTTCTAATGCCATAAGTTTTACTTTAATTTGATGTTATGGCAAAGAGTTAGAGAAATTTTCCCCAACAGACTGTTAGGATGCTAGTGGTAACGATTTAGGGAACGACTCATTATCAGTCGTAAGGAGTCGTAACCCAGACTAATTACCATGGTATTAAGTAACCTAGGGTTCTACTCATTGGTAATGAGTCAATCACATAACTCATTATCATATGTAATGAGCCACTATATGGACTTGTAGCCACATGCATAAGGATCCCCATATTTCCATCAAAGGATAACGATTCAACCTCATGATTCATTATTATTGATAATGAGTCATAGGGTAGACCTGTTACCCTAATAGAGAGGAACCCAAAAAGTGAGTCTCAGACTATGACTGTTCCTAACTACTTGTTTCCTGACCAAGATTATAGCACTTATCTATACCTTATAAAGTTGTAGAGGACGATCGTTTTCAATATCCCAACTTTTTTTGAGGTCAAATCCACAAAGAGTGAAATTAGAATTCTAATCTTCTGGGTCTTAACACTTACTAAGAAAACACCTGAAGGGCAAGTAAAGTAAAGGGCATGATTTAAAATGTGTGTGTGTGGGGGGGGGGTTGGTTGGTGTTGGGAGAATGTTTGTCACTAGAGACTCAGTTCCACAAACTATACAATAATTGTAATTTAACATCAGTATGGAGAGAATCTTGGGATTATGTCTACCTAAGGGAAAATTAGGTATGGGTATATGAAGATTTGGTAAACATGCTAGTTGTTTAACAATAAGGTAGGCTAGGTCTAGGGTCCTTGAGTCTAAAACAAAATGTCAATAATTTCACTTATTGAATCTTTCAGATACGTAAAAAGTGTGTTAATTATATTCACCTATTACCTCAATTGGGTATCCCTATTTTAAGGAAAATACCCAAGATATAGTCAACTTCATAAACATACTTATGTCTAAGGTAGTGAAATATAGCATACTAAACCTAATAATCATCTACTATTGCTTTGGTTCCACAACCCTCTTTCAAAGATGATGTAGGTTCGAAAAGTTCACCCAAACCCCTCTCTCAAGGATGGTTTATGCTTTAAAGAGTTAGGGGTTTTCACCCACAAATTCACTTTGACTGTTTAGGGTTTCCACCCACAATTCCCAACAAATTTAATCAAGAAATAGAAGAACCCATCACTAACTAACTAGCATATACATAAATACCTCACAAGCCACAATTAATTGCACCTTAGTTCAATATAATCCTATGATAATGAAATTTACCTACTCATGAATAAAAGAGAGAAAAATATACCATTAGGTTTGTACAAAGAATCCATTCTTCCATAAATTACTAAATTCAGAGTCTCCATATCAAATTACAACTCTTGCCTAATTTAGGGTTTCAACTTCAAATTCAAAATATTACTAATCTCTAGAATGCCCAAAATGGGAAGGGGTTTTTAAGGAATTTGTGGTCAGATGCCGAAAATAACGAAACTACCCTTGGGAATAATCCAATGTTTCCATGATCACATCAAATTTCCTATGATCATAGCTACCGTGACCACAGGTATATCTACGCGATCATATTTTCTGACCATCTTGACTGCCCGTGATTGTGGCCTTCAGACCACGATTGGGGTAATTGAGACTCATTCTGTATATGGTCCTTTATCCGCGACCACGGGCATATCTACGCACTCATATTTTCTGACATTCTTGACTTTCTACATTTATGGACTATAAACTGCGATCCCGGTAGCTGAGACTCATTCTTTATATGGTCCTTCAGATGTTCACATTTCTTCTCCCCTTTGTTTCTTTTTAGCTCATCTCCACATCCTTCTATCCCGTTACTTGTATACCATCAAGTTATGGAAATTCGTGCATTTATACATAATGTTTTGTCATTTATACATTCAAATCATGGTAATCTGCATGAATCTTGAGTACAAATGAGTTGTAAATTCACTACTAAAAAACACACCAACTTAAAGCTTTGGTCGTCCTCAAGCAACACCGCCACTTACGATGAGAAAATGCACATTTATGCCCAAGCTATATGACCCAATGACAACAATGACTTCAACTTGAATACTACCACAAATAACTCTTCAAACATGGGCAAAAGTAGTTTCACGACACCTCTTAACATAAAATGTGATTTTCAAGGATGTAAAAGACTTAATAAGACAACCATGCATCAATCAATAATACTCTAAAAGTGAATCACCTTTTGACCTCAGCTATAATATACTTCTATTGCCTCATTTTTTGGGGGATAACAAAATTACCCACCACAACTTATTCACATGCCTCCTCATGAGAAAGAAAATCCTATATACCAAGATATCAAGTATGCAAGAAGGAATTTAAATTTGAAACACTCTCTCTCTCAAAAATCTTAATACTAACAAGAACCATTCCATAATCTTGGCCCTATTTTCAATCATCCCTATAATGAAAATACTTGGTTGGAAATCACGAAGACCTTTTTGAGCTTGTAACGTAGGTTTGGGGTAGGGTAGGATATTATTTAGGAACACCATGGCTATACCTTCATTTAATATCTACGTCATACTACTTTCTCCAACTTTTGACCTTGGGCTACTTTTTTTTGTTTTCATTTTTTACACAAGCCAACTTTTATTTCCTTGGTCCACCCATTTTCTTTTTATTTCTTTTTATTGCACCCTTTGTGCTTCTCTTTCCTATCTTGTACCCTTTCTTTTTATTAGTTATTTGTTCTCAATGCTTAAGCCCATAATCACTCACTTACAACTTTGTGTCCCAAAGTTACCTATTCCAATATCACAACCCCCAACTTCGGCTTTTTGCCTCAAGTTGCAATTGTAAGTTCAAAGATTGTAAGGTTCAAAAGAGGAATAAAAATCGAAAAGCTCACAGCTTGCAATGTGTTTTCCAAATAAAAGAATCCAAAAGATTAAATTGGTGTCTATGGATAACATCTATGCAAGGGTAGGGTTTTTAGGCTAAAGTGGACTTCCAATGTCATAGAGGTGTCCTAAGATCATCTCACTAACCAAGTATAGTAAAGAATTATCCTTGAGAGTCTAACGGGGAAAGTTCTAGATAGTACAAGAACACATGAGATTTGGACAAATGAGCTCATCACACATGGCATGAAAATTCACCAAGGGGGTACAATTGCCCCCCTTTAGAGACAAAAATGGAGTATCTACCAATTTTCACAAGCCAAAATTTTTGGAGTCACAAAAAGAGAAAAAGTCTTGTTACAAGGCGTCTCACGTCCATGCCTTTATTTTGTGAAAAATATTTTTTGGAGGGGGTGTTTGCTTTACATTTTAACCATACACAATTTACTAACTACGAAACAAATCCAATCCTTCGTCTCTTATTTTGGCTTTCATATGGGCACACCATATGTCTACTTAGATTTTCCCATAGGTATAGGTGAGATCCTAAATTCAAAATGCTATAGGTACTCATATTTTCCTTGCATTTATCACCTCGATGCCATAGGTACTCAGACCTTCCCTACATCCATGGCTCAAAACCCAATCACGAAGCTTTTCCTATAAGAATGTCATCACTCAAACTATCATAGGGAAAAGCTCGTCCGATATTGCCATAAGTAAAATAAAGATAAATTAAAAATCCATGAATAGAATAACTAATCCATGCAAATATGGGCACAATCAAAGTTACCGAGTATTACAACCTAAATGAAAAGAAAAATCATCTAATAGAATAGAAAAACATCCAGAAATATCAATAATACAGGTCTAAATCGAATGAATGCGGAGACAGGCACCCCACCTAAAAAGATAGCAGTGTCCTCACTGCATAAATAATAAAGCATAAGAAGGAATAAAAGTTGTCCGTAAGACCGCACCAAGAACTACTCTCGCCTGTAGACTTTACATCATCATTAGCATCTTCAAGACTAGACCACTCAGTTGGAGCCTCATAGCTACTCTCAACTCCAGAGGAAGGAAGTCTTTCACGGGGTTTTAGGATATTTTATAGGCCTTTCACCCCCTTTCATTTCTTGCTAAAAACTTATCACTCTTCTTCTCCTTTTTTACCATATTATTATATGCAACCCGGAGATTAAGATGTGACTTTGCAAAAGATGAGTAGGCTTTCTCAAGCCTAGTAATGGTTGCTCCCTATTTTTTTTGGTCCTCCTGATACTTCTCATGATCAGCTCGGGACATATATGAATGGTGAGTGGTGGAGGGATCTCTCGACACCTATCTCAGACCTAACAAGAGCTTCCTGATGGACGCAATATCAACACTAATATCCTCAAGAGTGCTAGTGGTGTATGTCCTACAAGACTTAGGCTCCTTATATGTCGACTTTCCTAAATCAATCTTCCCCTTTTTGCTTTTGCTCGGTGCATCCTCTTCTCAAATTTTCAAAGGATAAATAGAAATGCCAGGGTGCACCCAAGTATCTCTAGAGTATTCCTATTCCCCAGACTTTTTCCGAAGCTCAGTATTAAAAAAGGGAAAGAAGAGATATGTCCTACCTTAGTTCTTGAAGAATTTTATCTCAGAAACCAAGAGCTAACCAACATTTAAAGGAATGCCATGTAAAATACAGGAAACTATCCGAGCTCATAAATCAGTGACTGTTGTCATGTGGATGCAAGGGGAGACTCGAATACATATGATGTTTAACCAAATTCGAGCCTCGATTATGAAGTCATTCATGTGCATATTACTCTTGGTTGCTACCCATAAAATTTTCTTTCCAGGTCAAAGTATTTTTGCCAACAAACTTCTCGGTTCACACTATTTTTCTTCAAACTCGCCCATGTTTGCATTTGGGATCCCACAGATATCATTGATTCACTCTACCCCAAAGTCCACCACTTTCGCCTAGAACTTGATAGTCATGAAGGATGGATTTGATAAAATCTGTATGCTAAGGTTTGCATAGAATTCGCTGACCCATTACTCAATAGCCTTTTAAGGATCTGGGGTAAAACACTACCACCCTGTGTCCATAAGACTGTCATGAAATATCGAAAGCTTTTCCAGTACATTATCCAAGCATATATCTCTCTTCGGGAGCAACTTTGTCCTTGAAAGATAATCATACTAGTGAGTATGGAATTCGGGTTCCATGAATCGAATGTGGTCATAGTTCACCATGAGATTCTTTTAAAAAGCAAAAAACAACACAACGACATCAATTATTTTCATATTCCTATGTTGTCCACTAAAGATCATTGGATGGTTACTTGGTGATGTTTGGAAAAAATATAGATGTACAAATTTTTTGGCATAGGTAGAAAATCATCCTCGGTTACCACATTGCGGTATCTTAGACTATTTTCAACCCAATTTTTCAATGTCCAAAAATGCAAATTTGAAGTCCAAAGCATGTTCTATAGCAATGATTTACACTAATATTGTTGAACAAGACCACTAGGTACTTGATTTTTCCCCTATATTGCAAAAACCATTATTAAATAGACGTACGGGCAACCTATCAAGCACTTGGTATGCACTCTTCATTTTTCTTAGCTTCACACACAATTTTGGATACTCAAGACTTCCCTATTCATGTGCACACCATATTCTAGCAGTTAACACCATAAAAGTATTATTTAGGAAGCATTTAAGCATGAAAAACATAATTTCAGGCCTTCCCTTTAACATGCATTCTATGGCCTATTTTTTATAATCAAGAAATAGATTCTAGGCACCTACCAGATAAGTAATGCAAGAGGGATGCAGGGATTCTGTTGGAATGCTCATAATTTTTCTAGAACGGGGTCCGATTATAGAGAAAAGTTAAGAAGGGAGTGTTGAGAGGAAGTGGGAGTTTGGATGGTTATGAGACTAATATGACTGGCATCACAGTTAGGGTTCGCATTTGTAGATATATGGGTGACCGCAATCGCAGTAGCTGGCAGCATTTCTACATCCCTATTTTCCCCTGTTTAGCTTATTTCAAATTTGGAATGATTTTCCCCTATTTAGTTCAACATAAAAATATTTCACACTTTTCTTATCTCAAACTCATCCAACACACTCTATAGCACCACTATAAATATACGGGTTATTCAATTAACAAAACTAAAATCTACTCAAAAAAACTAAAATAAAGGATATAATCCACTCTAGGGGAATTTTTGGGTTACCTCCCACAAAGCGCCTTAGTTTACATTATGGCACGACTACTTCCTTCTTTCTCAAGTTTGATCCTCAGTGGCCCCCTCATTTACTTTTTTGATTTCAATATCAATCACTAATATCACTTGAAGTTCCACAGGTTATTTTTTGGTGTTTCTCACTCAAAAGGAGACCTTGTCATCATGAACTCTAAACCTCGTTTCACCCAACTCTTAGTCAACAATGGTCTTCTGGTGGCTAAGAAAGGTCGACCAAGAATGATGGGAACCTCTTGCTCCATTTCACAATCTAAAACCAAGAAGTCTATCAACTATATAAATGTTTCTATTTTGACTAGAATATCTAACAAAATCCCGACCGACCTCTTGATAGATCAAAAAACCATTAAAAGTTTCATAGATGTTCAATTTGGGGTGTTCAACTCGAGCCTTTTGTAAATGACAAAAGGCATGAGGATTATACTCACACTGAGGTCACATAGAGTTTTCACAAACAGATGTGTTCCGATGGTTCAAGGGATGGTAAAAGCTCTGGGGTCTTCCTTCTTTTTCATAATTTTTCTACTCATGATATCACTACAATAAGGGGTGATTTCTATCATTTCACCTTCGATGAGCTTCTTCTTTGACATCAACTTCTTTATGAGCTTAGCATATCCCGGGATATCTTGGATCATTTCAAGCAATGGGATATTGATAGGGAGGTTGCTAAGGTTGGCCATTAATTTCTTGAGTTTATCACTCACCTCTTTTCTTTGAAGCCTTTGAGGAAATAGAGGAGGGATTTGTATTGTAGACATCACATCACTTTGTGGTTGCTCATTTTCCAACACCTCTTCATCAACTTCCACTGATTCTTTTTTATCTTCTTCTTCTTGTGATTGTGGAGGAACTTATTTTGACTTAACCTTAGGCATATTTTAACCCAAATCTTCTTTCAAGTGATAAAAAGGGTTCTTCCTACACCTAGTGGCTATTGCTAAAAATTGAGCTTCATTCTTCACATTTATAATAGTGTCACTAGGAAGACCACCCTTTGGCCAAGCATTCATTTGGGTAGAAATTTTCTTGATTTGGGTAAAAATTATTTAGTGGAGGAGGAGTGGTACACCACAGTTTTTTGGAGTTGAGAAAAATCGCCTTTCATTTCATGGACTATTTTGTCTGTTCTTTCCACTCTCATCAAAAGCCTTTCCAAGATATCTCCAGTTTTATATTTGTCAAGGTTAACAATGCTACCATCTTTGTTCTTTATCCGATCATAAGGGGGCACATACCGATCATAATCACGATCTTTATCCCTCTAATTATAGTCACGGTCACGGTCTGCCTAACCTTAATTCCCATCTTGCCTTTGATAGGCAGGGTGGGAACCCCGCAAATAATTTTCCAAGTATCAAATTTCCTCATCAATCTTTTTAGACTAGTCATCATCCTCATAGGATTTTGATGCCATGACATTTATCGCTTTTATAGGTGTACCCATAACATGTTTTGTCAAAATCTCTAATTGTGTCATCTTCTTTGCCATATTCTCCTCTCTTTTTTCATCTTTTTTCCTTTATTCCTTATTAACTAAGGATGCAATGGGAGGACTCTTAGGAACCTCGGCATATCGGGTATCCCACCCCAAATTTTTCTTGGTAACCTCCTCAAGCAAATTCATCATTGTATGATAATGCAACTTCATAAGGGATCCTCCCGCCGCATTGTCCACCACAGTTTTATTGAGTGGATCAAGGGCTCCATAAAATATTTGGAGAAGCATCTTCTTCGAGATCTCATGGTTTAGATATTATGTTAGTTTTATGTTGAACCTTCCCAGACTTCATAATAAATCTCTCCATTGAATTGCCTAAATTTGATAATCTCATACCTTAATTGCAACATTTTTTATGGTGGGAAATATCGGTTAAGGAAAGCCACAGTGAGTTTATCCTAAGAAGTAATTTAACCTATCTGAAGAGAATGGAGACACAATACCACCTAGCTAAAAGAGAGACCAGGAAAAGGTGTAGATGGATCGACTCTTGGGTTATGTGTTCAATATCAAATGGTGCACATACCTTTACAAAATTCCTCAAATGAAGGTTGGGGGTCCTTATAAGCTTGCCCCCCAAAATTTCCTTTCATTTGCAACATGTGCAACATGACGCTTGTGACATTAAATACACCATTCCCATGGGTAGGTAGGATACAGATGGAACTAGAATGACCAATACTATTGTCTTTCCCCTCGTCATCAAGAGGGCCATCAAAAGACCCAGATTGACTAGACTTGTCAGTCATGGTCCCATTTATGTTATGGAGATCACCTAGAAGGAAACAAAAACAATAATAAAAATAAATATGCACTATTACGGGTATTCTCCAAGTAATAATTAATACCACACAAGTGAAGACTAAATTTCACTCATCGATAATGGTACAATTTTCATAACGCGCACCTATACCATATAAAGTAGTAAAGGACGGTCGTTGTCAATATCCCAATTTTCATTGAGGTCAAATCTACATGGAGTGAAAGTAGAATTCTAATCTTATGGGTATTAACACTTACTCAGAAAACACCCAAAGGGCAAGTAAAGTAAAAAACATGATTTAAAATAGAGGGGGGAGGGGCGGATGGTTTTTGGAGAATGTTTGTCACTAGTGACTCAATTCCACAAACTTCACAACAAATGTAATTTGACTTTGGTATGGATAGAATCTTGGGATTATGTCTACCTAAGGTCAAATTAGGTACGAGTATATGAAGATTTGGTGCACATTCTAGTTGTTTAACAATAGGGTAGGCTAGGTCTAGGATCCTTGAGGGAAGTTTTTCAACAGAACCTCAAGAATTTCACTTATTGAACCTTTCAAATACCTAACAAGTGTGCTAATTATATTCATCAATTACCTTAATTGGGTATCCCTATTTCTATAAAAATACCCAAGATATAGTCAACTTCATAATCACTCTTATGTCTAAATAGTGAAAATTAGCAAGCCAAACCGAATAGTTCTACTATTGCTTTGGTCCCTATATCCCTCTTTCAAGGATGATGTGGGTTCTAATATTTAATCCAAACCCCTCTCTCAAGGATGGCTTAAGCTTTCATGAGTTAGGGATTTTAACCCACAAACCTAATTCGAGTATTTGGAGTTTTCACCCACAAATCCTAGTCAATTTAATCAAGCAATAGTAGAACCCATCATCAACTAACTATCATATACATAAATACATCACAACCCATAACTAATGGCACCTTAGTTCAACATAATCCAAAGATAATGAAATTTAGCTACTCATGATGAAAGGAGAGAAAAATATACCATAATGGTTGTGCAATGCATCCATTCTTTAAGAAATTACTAAATTCAAAGTCTCCATATCAAATTACAATTATTGACCAATTTAGGGCTTTAAATTCAAATTTAAAATATTGTTAGTCTCTAGAATGGCCAAAATGGGAAATGGTTTTAGGCTTTTAAGAAATTTGGGGTTCACTGCTGAAAATTACAAAATAGCCCCTACGCCTAATCCCACATTGTCGTGATTACACAAGATTTGTTGTGATCATGGCTACTGTGATCACACTAGATTTTATACAATTGCAACTACTGGAACCGTGGGTATATCCACGCGATCGCGGTTTCGACTATCTAGAGTGCCCACGATTGCGGTAACTGAGTGTCATTCTGTATATGGTCCTTCAGTTGGGCACTTTTCTTCTCTTCTTTGTTCCTTTTTAGCTCAACTCTATATCTTTCTATATCATTACTTGTATACCTATAAGATGTGGAAATTAGTGAATTTATTCACAATGTTGTCTCATTTATACATTCAAATCATGGTAATGTGCACTAATGTTGAGTGCAAATGAGTGGTAAATTTACCACTAGTCACTAGCATATTGTTAGGAGAGGGTGTCCTTACCACAAAAGTGAAGGTTCAAAACCCAATATCTCAGGTCATGACTAAGACCATGACTCGTGAATAGAGGGTACGAGTCGTTGGGTGAGTCATGACTACTAGACTAAAATTCCTGCAAAATTTTATAAGGCCTTTTTGGTAAATACCACCTCTTAAAACCAAAAATCCTTGGCGTTTAAGATTTCAAAACATCATTTATCAAGGGCAAACTTTATCCTAACCTTTCATATCATAGAAATCATTTAATAGATAATAAAAAAAGCAATTTCTTCTCTCAAAATATAAACTAGGGTTCATCAAGCAAGTTCAAGTTTCAAGAAGTTTTCTTTAAGGGGTTTTCTTTCAGGTATGTGGTATTTTCATCAATGGGTCCATTCCACCTATTGATTCCAAAGAATTCGTGCATTCTCAAGTGAAATTTCCTTTCCCCTTATTTTTGGGTTCCAGGTCAAAAATGAATTTTGTTCAACTTTTTGAATTTATTTTGGGTATGAATGATGAATACATTTTCCCCATTAGATTTGTGTCTCCCTGTGTCCAAGAATTATGAAATTCCATATCAGGCTCTATTATTGAAATATTAAGCCTTATTTATGACATTCTCTACCATGATCAACTTTTAATATTATCATGTTCCATTGCATTAGTCATTTTTTATGGGTATGAACAACCGATACCTAGGAGCTTAAGCACACTTATTTTACATGTTCATGATTACTTTAGATTATCACACATTGGTATTTTTAGAATTCCATGGTTTTAGCTTATTAGAATAAGTCATGTTTTAGTTATACTTTAGTCTATTTTCAGTTAGGAGTAATCCTTATTACTGAGTGAATGTAGGGATGACAGTTCCCCTTTCAATAAGGCAAAAATCATTACTAGAAGTCCCTAACTTTCATAACTAAGATGATACCTTAGGTTATAAGGGGTCACCCTTCATTTTAGTCTTGATAATGTAGAGTCCTTCAGGACATCAGTGTAGTGAATTCATGTTAGCCAGTGTATGTACTCTTGGCAAGCAACTTACAACTTTCCAATTGGGATATAGGTTGGACCCTGATTTGCTCATATTGGGGTATGTTGGTTATTTTTAGCTTTCACAATCCTCATTTCAGTATTCATATTTTGATCAGTTAAGATTTGTATGACCAAGTGTACAATATTAACTTATTTAGTTATTCAGATACCCAACATATGTTTGTACTTGGTCTTGCATTTGATTTTGATGTTCATGCATTAATGCTTAGTATACATGTATATTGGATGGATTTTGATCTACTAAAATCAGTACATTAAAAGTGTATATCACATACTTTTTGTGTTTTATTGTCTCATACTTTATGTTTGGACACTCAGTACCCGTACTACCTGATGTTGGGTGTATTTAAGCATCCTAGTGTTACTATTCTATCTTTTAGCCTTGTTTTGAGAGAAATTCATGTTCTTAACATGTTAATATTAATATAAATAAGAATTGGAGTGTCCAAGTATGTGATGACAATGTTCCAATTGTTTTCCAAATAAGTTTGCATTTAATTGAGTCATTTAGAGTTTAATCGAGAAAACTTGTTTTACTAGCTTGAGCTAGTTGCGTGTCTAGTTGATTTTGATGGATTACAATGTGTTTAATGAGTTTCATATGGTTTAAAAGTGTATTTATATGTTGAATAAATTTCTGGTAGTATGTGAAGTTTAATTTGATTAAGTCTTAAGTTAGAATAATAAGTGAAGATCATGGCGAATTATCCTTGTCTTAGCTCTTGTTTTGATTTGTCATTGAGAATATTATGTTATTTTGATCTCTCATATTTGGTGTTTGATTTTATAGGAATCTTTATTAACTGAATATAGTGATATATTGATGATATAAAGGCTGAAAAACTATGTGAAATACACCACGATACAAGGGATGAAAGATGGAACGATAAATACTTAACCAAAATTTTGGACGCAACTTCCAGTGTGTTCGTGCGTCGTATGCTCCAGTTCAATGATCCACTTCCTTAGAAAATTAAATAACATACAATTCCAGTGGGTGAGCATGATTACCATGCATCACACCCTCAATTTTGTCAAATTAATGCATGCGACGCATGATAAATGCCACCTCTTCAATTCTGCCGACACAACTTGGCATTATCATATTCTTAAGACAATACATGGCACAAGCATTAAGTAATGGACGGAATCTTGTGGGAATTTCTTGGAATGCGTAAAATTCCACCCCTTAAATTCCAGTAGGATAAGTGGTATTTTATTTCCACATGGATTAATATATTATATTATATATATAAAACACCTGGAAACATACGTCTTGGACAAAAATGTTGGATTCGATGGAATTAATTATGGATGCTACACGTACATTTGTAGGTTTTAATTATTTTAATTAGATTTTAATTTTTCATAACATGTATTCATTTTGGATCATTATTATGAATATTATTGGCTAAAAACCCTCTTTCTGGGGTTAAAGCCAAGATAATGTGTACTATTATTTTGGATTAAATTTGTTCAATTTTGCTAATCATATTTGGTTGTTGTTTTATTCTTTTTTTAATTATTTTATGAATTCATCACCCGTAAAATACATATATTGTCAACCTTGTGACCTCGGGAGAGGAAATAGGGAGATAGAGTAGGGGAATAAACACAGTTAGGGTTGTTATTATTTTATAAAATAAAGAATTAAACTTAGCATCTAGGACAGAGATGTACTGAGATACCTTACTTGATTCAAATGTCGGATGATAAATATAATTCACTTAATTGGATTATTACATCCTCACTCGATGATGTAGTTGTAATTTCCACACAAGGTAAAAAAATTTGAGGTTGGGAAACCATGATCATCAATTAACCTAATCAATCAATAACCAAGATAAGCAAGTTGACGAATGAAATTCAGTAACATAGTATGATTGTTTGAAGTGGTTTAACCCTGGGATTTCCTCAATTTATTGTTCCAAGATCTTTATTTTATGCATTATTTACTTTATTTTTAATTTAGAATATTTCAAAATCTTTTTGGTTACTTTCCCTCAACTATTAAATTAGAATTGGATAATTGTCGACACAAGTCCCTGTGGGATCAATACTTGGCTTTCTGGAAGGCCACTTTACTACTTGGTAGACCACATACTTATGTATGTGCTTAGGCGTTGTCAAGTTTTTGGCGCCATTGCCAATGATTTGTATTTTGTGAATTGGTTATTTTAGTTTTACTTTTAGATTTTTTTGGTGTTTTTACGCTTGGTCTTGGTTTTGTTATTGTAGGAAATAAGATTTTAGGTAGATAAGCTGGAAAGGGATCGGGAGTTGGTAGAACAAAGACCTGAACCCAATTAAGACTTCCACCAACTCAGGAGAGAAGCAATACTTCTCCACATAATTCCTTAAATCCAAAAGCACGAAAATAATACTGCTCTAATGGCTGAAGAACAAGCAGCCCGAAGGACAGTTAGGGAAGTAGCAGTCTCAGTTCTGATGAACTTGACTTCACCAATTCAAAGACCGATAGTTAGGGGAATTTTAAGTTAAAACACAATATAGTGCAACTTCTTATTAGAAGTGGATAGTTTGTAGGGCTTTCACATAACGATCCACAAGTCTACTTGCAAACCTTCATTGAGCTTACTGATACATTCACTCCAACTGGGGTAAGTCCAGATAATGTGAGGCTGACACTATTTCCTCATTCCCTTTTGGCGGAAGCTAAAATGTGGTTGAATGCAAAGTTGGCCAATTTAATTACATCATGGGATAACTTAGCCAGAAAGTTCCTCATTAGATTCTTTCTATCAGGTAAGACTGCAAAACTTCACAGTAAGATAGTGAGCTTCAAATCAAAGCTTGATAAAAATTTTTATCATGGTTGGGAATGCTTCAAGTCTCTTCTTCGGGATCGTCCACACCACCAACAATCTAATGAGGTAATTTCTCATACTTTTGTAGAAGCTCTTGATCACAATATAAAGATTTATCTATATTCATCCACAGGTGGTCAACCGCTGGAGTTGACGTATGATAAGTTGTACACATTACTAAAACACATAGCATAAGGAAATCCATAGTGGAATTCAAATTCTAGAAGTGCCATTAAATGAATTATGGTCGCACTAGAGGTGAAACAATTCACAACCTTATCGGAACAAGTTTTTCCCTTACAAAATTAGATCAATACTCAGTTCAACACCATTATGTTGGAAGTAGCACAACCTACAGCCACAGTCAATGTCATCCAAAAAACTACAGGTTGGTGTGAGGTATGCAAAAATAGTGGTCATGAAGTGGCCATGTGTTCTTCAAATCTCGAATTTATGATATATGTATGAAATGCTCAAAGGCCAAATTATGGTAATTCCTACAACATGAAGTAGAAAAATCAGCCACCAAATCCGCCATGGAATTTCCCACAGCCATCGATCTAATCAAATCAGTCAATCAACAACATGGAAAAGATGATGAAACACCTCTTAGCTAATCAGGCACAGTTTGCTGCAAACATAAAATTTTTGCAAGAGGCCCAATAAAGCTTACATTTGCAAATGGGGTAGTTAAAGAAAGCATGGAATACTAGGCCTCAAGGTCGTCTTCCAGTAGATATAGAAAATTCAAAACGTGTTATGACAATCACCTTGAAAAGTGGTAAGGAGCATCAAGGAGAATCTTCCAAGGCAACAAAGGAGGTAGATGCTGATTTGTTGACCAAACAGTTAAATGACAGAGTTCCTATAAATTCAAGGAAGTCTAAGAACTTAAATGAAAAAGTTTCTATAGAAGAAGTGAAGAAGATTCCGCCACTAACCTTCCCTCATAGGCAGATAAAAGAAAAAGGAGGATGCAATGTTCAAAAGTTCCTTGACACATTCAGGGAGCTTCATATTAATTAAACTCTTTTAGATATTTTGCAGAGTATGTCCAAGTATGCAAAGTACTTAAGGGATGTGGTGTCAAATAAGGTAAAATTGTAGGATGTAGGGGAAATAACACTCACTGAAGAGTGTAGCGCTGTGATGACACATAAAATACCTAAGAAATTAAAATATCAGAGGAAGTTTGCTATCCCTATTCAAATTGGGAGTAAAGCTGTCCATACAATGAGTAACTTGGGGGTAAGCATAAATGTAATGTCCCTATCATTAATTAAAACATTGGGGTTGGGGGAACCTAAATTGACACAAGTGGTTATGCAACTCACAGACGGATCCATAACATATCCAAAAGGTGTAATAGAGGACAACATCCTTATAAAGGTTGGTAAATTCATTATCCCTGTTGAGTTTTTTGTTCTTGATTTTAAGGCAGACGAATAAGTACCAATTATCTTGCGGCGTCCATTCATATAAACTGGAGAAGACTTGATGGATATTAGAAAAAGAAAGCTCAAAATAAGAATAGATGATGAAGAGGTGGTATTTGATGTTTATAAAACACCCATCATAAAATCCTAAATTAAATATTTGTGTATGATCAATGTGATTGAAAGGGAAAAGTGTGGGGTGGTTAATCCACCAAAGACCTCTTTGGATTACCTGATTGAGCAGGCTAAGTTTAATCTACTATTTCCCAACATGATGAAGGTTAAAGTGAAGAAATATGTTGACCTTGAGAGTTCAAACTCAAGAAATAAAAAATGAATGAGAAAATGGCTCCCAAAAGAGAGTAAAATTGTGAAGGAATATAGTTGAGTTGAGTTAGGTCTTGCCGTGATACTAAATCAGGCGCTTCTTGGGAGGCAACCTAAGTTAAAGTAGGTATATTTCTTTTTAGTTTTTATTTAATGTAGTTTTTGTTTTTGGTTGAGTAACAGGTTAATAGAAAGTCCGAGTATCACAAACTTGATCTAAGGAGCATGGAAAAGGCTGAGTGTGGCATAACACAAACCTTCTTTAAGCAAAAATATGCTACTAGCTAGGCCTAGAGTCCTCAGGAAGGTTTTCTATCTCTTACCTTTAAATTCACTTTAGGGACAAAATAGATTTTTAAGTGTGGATGAGGAAATTCCAAAATTTTGCCTCAATTTAAATTTTTTTATGTAAGATATTTAAGTTGGTTCTATTGTTGATTACAAAATGCAAGTGGGTATGTATGTAAAAGCATGTAGATTTAATGAATTATTATTATTGAGACTCTTAGGATCATGTTTATCACTCTTATACTTGTTGGCTTAATTTGGTTGTTAGAGATTGGTTTTAAATGTATAATATAGTGTATTAATGCACTTAGAGAGGTTAGTCACTATTCCCAAATAGTTCCTACCTATCCCTTAGCCTATAATAAAATTAGAAAAGTCCTAATTGATCCTAAGATTTACATTCCAATGTTAGTAGATCATTAAACTAAGGTCAAGCCTATGGTTCATTGTGTGTAACTTGTGAATTCTTTGTGAGAGTAAAGTATAATTTGATTCTTCCACCCACTGTTATAAATTACATAATTTTTTGTGATTGTGGGTAACTCTCTTGTTGTGAGGCAACATATTTGATGAATATTAGTGATTTCCATAATATCCATTACTAAGTAATGTGCACGAGTTGGCCACATGTTGAGTGAATTCTTGAGGCTAGGATATTTTAAAGTGGTATTGTTGAGCTATCAATTGTATAAATAACTTTCTTTGTGTAGAAAATTGCATTCTATTTAGTCATTATAGTACTAGATTGAGTTTCTTTCATGCCATAGAAGTGTATATTCTCCTCAATTTATGATTCTTAGAGTGAAGAGTTGTTCAAGGACGAACAAGATTTTAAGTGTGGGGTGGTAAGAATGGGTGTATTTATGCACCCTAGTGTTACTATTCTATCTTATTTTTCCTTGATTTGAGAGAAATTTGTGTTCTTAACGTGATAAAATTGATATAAATAAGTATTTGAGTGTCCAAGGACGTGATTACAATGTTCAACGTGTTTACCAAACAAGTCTATCTTTAATTGAGTCATTTAGAGTTTAATTGAGAAAACTAGTTTTACTAGTTGCGTGTCTAGTTGATTTTGATGGATTCTAATGTGTTTAATGAGTTCCATATGTTTAAAAGGTGTATTAATATGTTTAATAACGTGTTGGTAATGACTGAAGTTTAATTTGATTAATTCTTAAGTCAGAACAATAAGTGAAGATAATGGAGAATTAGCCTTGTCTTAGCTCTTGTTTTGATTTGTCATTGATAATATTGTGTTGTTTAGATTTCTAATATGTGGTGTGTGATGTTGTAGGAAGATTTGTGAGCTGAAAAAGGTGATATATTGATGATATAAAGGATGAAAACCATGGGAAATACCCCACCATACAAGGGAGGAAAGATGGGACGATAAAGACAACAAAAATTTTGGACCCAACTTCCAGTGTGTGCGTTCAATGAGTGTGCATCGCATGCTCCAGTTCAATGATCAACTTCCTTAAAAAATTAAATAAGATGCATTTCCAGTGGGTACGTATGATTAGCATGCGTTGCACCCTAAATTTCAGCGAACTAATGCGTGTGATGCATGATAAATCCCACTACTTCAATTTGGCTGACACAACTTGGCATTATCCTATTCTTAATATAATACATGGCACAAGTATAAAGTAATGGAGAGAATCTTGTGGGAATTTCTTGAAATGCATGAAATTCAAGACCTTAAATCCCACTAGGATTAGTACAATTTTATTCCCACATGGATTAGTATTTTATATTATTTATATAAAAAACACCTGGAAAGATACGACTTGGACAAAAATGGTGGATTTGGTGGACTTAATTTTGGAGGCTACATGTACTTTTGTAGGTTTTAATTATTTTAATTAGCTTTTAATTTTTCATAACATGTATTCATTTATTTGGATCGTGATTATGAATATTATCAGCTAAAACCCCTCTTTTCGGAGTTAAAGCCAAGAACATGTGTACTATTATTTTAGATTAAATTTATTTCATTTTGCTTATCATATTTCGTTATTTGTTTATTCTTGTTTTAATTAATTTATGGATTTATCACCCATAAAATACATATATTGTTAACGTTGTGGTCTAGGGAGATGGAATAGGGAGATAGAACATGGGAATAAACAAAGTTAGGGTTTTTATTCTTTTATAAAATAAAGAATTAACCTTAGCGACTAGGACCAGGATGTACTTAGATGCCTTACTTGATTCAAATGTAGGATGATGGCTATAATTCACATAATATGATTATTACATCCCCGCTCAACGATATAGTTGTAATGTCCATATTAGGTAAAGGATTAGAGGTTGGGAAACCATGATCATGCAATTAAACCTATGAATCAACAACCAAGATAAGTTGATGAATGAAATTCAATAACATAGTATGATTGTTCGAAGTGCTTTAACCCTAGTCTCTTCTCCACTAATTGTTCCAAGATCTTTATTTTATGCATAATTTACTTTATTTTTAATTTACAGTATTTCAAACTCTTTTTGGTTACTTTATCTCAATTGTTAAACTAGAATTGGATAGTTGTCAACACAAGTCCCTGTGGGATCGATACTCAGCTATCTTGAAGTCCACTTTACTACTTGGTAGACCATCTACACTTACATTTGTGCTTGGGCACTGTCACTACCCTTAGCACATTCACACGCCACTCAACTATAGCCTTGGTGGGTCCTTATCAGCCAAGTACTAGTTATCTTATCAGCTATTTAGTTCAATACTTTATCTTAATTTAGTTAGTCAGAGTTATTTAGGGGAAGGTCCCAACAACACATCAGGTTTAGAGGCTTTTAGAAAGTTAGACATGTTTCTTCTCAGTTTCATAGAGTATCTTCAAACAATATTTATCTTGATTTATGAATTTCCTTATCAGTTTACTTTAGTCAGCTTCTGCTCAGTATTTTTTTACATTTCTCCAGTATTTATTTCTTATGTTGGCCATGGGTTGTCTTGGGATCACTTGTGACTCTAAGCTCTGTGTTATGATAAATCAGTATTCTTGGGTTATGATATTCACATACGTGTTCCGCCATCACATGATTCATATGTAGAATTTTCTCTAGGTTAGGATGTAGTGGGAGTAAGGGATTGCCTTGCCTCCTGGTGTTAGGCATACATGATTGTACACCCAACTAAAAATAAAAAATAAAAACCCAAAAACATCAACTACTTTTATCAAAAATCACCATAATTCCCAGACAGCGGTGCTAAAATTTTGATATCACCCAAAGCTACCCCTCTAAACAAGGATAATGCAGTCGATGTAAAATAGTAACCCAACT
The DNA here is from genome assembly GCF_002878395.1 of Capsicum annuum. NCBI lineage: Eukaryota > Viridiplantae > Streptophyta > Magnoliopsida > Solanales > Solanaceae > Capsicum > Capsicum annuum. The sequence goes on from NC_061122.1 coordinate 168,279,468, forward strand.
CAGGTTGGGATCAAACCTAGAGAAAATATGTGAATTATCTCTCTAGTTTGTTGAGGTCAACAAGTAGTAGTGAAAAGTAAATGGGGAGATTGTAGTAGTGATCTGTGGAAAGTTACAAACTTTTAGTGTTTGGGTTGTGTGTAAATTAGAAAAGAACACTAGAACTATGTTCCCCCTCGCTTCTAAACTCCGAAGGTTTATTCTTCTCTGTTGAACCAACTCGATACCTAATGTTTGGAATATGATAAGTTATGTGCCATCAACTATCTTGTGGGCTCATTGACGGATTTCATCTTTTACCTTTACAGTCTGAAGATGTCACCTTACTAACCCTTATCCTAGTTCACAAATCAACTACTACCTTTTTAGTCTCAAGTTATTATATGAAATATAATAATCTTAAGTAGATGAGGATGATTAGCCTATTTCGACAATTAATCTTCAAATTACTATCGCAATAATTTTTTCCTAATCTCTACTTCTATTTTCTAGGGAGTAGTGAATATAAGGCGGCATCCTAACATTTGCAACCGATAAGAAATTGATAAAACTTAAGACAACCATAATAAAAGCAACAATATCGATTAATAACAACTTTACACTTCCCCCACTTCGTCAATTCACTAGGGTTCCCAAAAGCCTAGTAATGGAAATTAGCTGCTCATTATTATGAAATAATCAACATAATTCTTACTTGAAATCATTAATTCAATATAAGAATGAATAATGAATAAAGCCCAAAGTCTCAAACTGAATAATCAACAAAAATCTAGAACAAAACAATCCCAAGATCAAAATTGAATCCTTGAATCAAAAATATATTTGTAAGTATCAAGAGTGTGTAACCTCACTTAAAAATATCAAAAGGGTAGTTATAGAGTACAAGGAAATAACAGGAAACAAATCCTAAGCAAATGTAGAAAATTGATGTTGGTGGCCACTTACTGGCCCTCCTACAAAACATAAGTTGTCCGATATAGGTTCCAGGCCTTAAAATCTTCTGAATACTCTTTGGGTTTTTGATCTTATAAGATAACTTCTTGTATCTATGTACTGTAGGTGGCACCTATGGGTCGTACGTTCCCTCCATAGGTGGTTGAGTACACTTTTCATACTTCTGATTCTTTATTTCTTTGATTCACTGACATATACTCTGACATATACACCCTGTAGGTAGTACATATGGGCCGTACACATAGGTGGTCCAAAACTTCAACTTTCACTCTTTTTTTCAAATTATCTACTAAACATGATGTCCTGCAAAACACAACACAAAACACATCATATCTAACAAAAAGACCTAAGTAACATCAAAACACAACACAAAATACATCATATATAAGAAAAAGACCTCAACTTGCATATTTTAATTTTTTAAGCATCGAAAGTGATATGAAACGATAGAACATCAATAGGCGACCTTTAGCTAAAGAATTTCAAACTCTAGAATCTCAGGTCATGCAATTTAGGGTATTAAAAAGTGGTGGAGTATTGTCTAGTTTTGAGGTAAAGTTAAATTTGTAGATCAAATTAAGGCCAAGAAATTTGTGGACAAGGGGTTGAACACATTCTAGAATAAATTGGTATGTACGTATGTGGCAGATACCACTCATGATGCATCTGGGGTATTATGGTTTAAAAGAATTCTATGTGTTCCTTAGGAGGGTGATTTGATGTGTGATATACTTTCAAGGCTTATGGTTTGTGTTACTTTATTTATTTTGGCCCGACTAAGATATATCGTAATTTGAGGTAGTTTTATTATGTACTGACCCTTAAGGTTATTTTTAATAATTTTGCTATTTTTTGTTGTTTATATCCTTGCTATAGCTACCCTAAGTCATTCATGACTTCCAAGAATTGACAGTTCAATTATCGAGTAGTTCATTTGTTTTTTAGAGTTAATCCTTTGTTTTGAAGCCTTTGTTGGTTTAAATTGGCTACCAAGCAAAAACTTTGGTTAAATGACCTTATATGCCAATTTTGGATATTCCAATTGTTCTAAAACATCAAGGTTTGGTTAGGTGGACCCCTAGTTTCGGTCTCGAGGGTCCTAATTTTATTTTACACAATTAGTTGAATGTTAAGACAATGGTAAGTAGGTGTGGGGGCAACTTTTGATTGAAATGATCCAGGATGGAAATTTTAACTGCATCATTTAGTTTGTAATATTGAATTTGATTGGGTATCATAGCTTAGATGCATATATGGGAATCCGGATGAATCCCAAGTCGTCAGCTGGTGCCTGATTTCTGTTTGACTACTAAATTAGTGCTTTGGGCACTTTAGAAGAGGAAATTTTAGCTTCCTATTGGGTGATTTAGCAACCCTATCTCAGCTGAGAGGTATCTCTTTCACAACACCCGAGATCTTTAGTTGCTAGCACTAAAGCAGCTTACAGTTTTCTTTAGCGGCGTAGCTTGCGGGGTCAGGTACAACTTTCACTGTGCCAAGCACTTTCACTGTGACCGCTAAAGTAGCCAAGTGTTTGATTTAGTGGCACTTGATGCTTGGGAAGGTTATTATACCAACTTATCCCAATTTTTTTCAATTTTAATCCATTCTCTAGAATCTTAAACCCTAAAAAATGGGAGTTCTTGGGAGAATTAATTGTTGGTTATTGTGGAGCTTTATTTTCATTAAATTATGTGATTTCCTATTGAATTTACTGTAAGATTCCATTATTTTCATGGTTGATTTCTTCATACTTTTTGCTAAAAATCTCTAAAATCTTGGTGACTTGATTTAGCACCATTATATCATAGAATTCACCCATTTTGAGGGTAAATGTTCCTTGAGCATAGAGGGACATTGTGTTGGTTTTGAATGTGCAATTTCTGTAATGGGCCCTATATGGTTTTTTAAGTAATTTTAGACTCAAAGTATAATAGTTCAATATGGGCATCATTGTTCTCATTTTGATAAGTAGATTGTGATTTTTGTAGCGTGCCTCCTTGTGAAAGCTTCTCATAAAGGAAAATTAGTGATTTAGCGGTTCTTTGGATTTTTCTTTGCATCTAGCTAGGCTAGGTTTACCTTTTTCATAGATTGAGCTGTCTGATAGAATTATTGCGATATTATCCCTGATATAGGGTGGGATTTAGTAGAAATATTAATGAGAATATTTGGACTAGTTAGACCATTTTGGCTATCTTGAAACCATTAATTTTGATTAATTAACTTAGTTAGTCATGTCTTAGAAGAATTTGACTTAGTGTCCCATATTTAGAATGGAAATGGCTTAGATGCTCAATCTAAGTGAGATTTTGTTAGTCATTCATATTTAGGATGAAATTTTCTTTAGTTGCTTATGTTTGGGGAAATTACATTAGTCGTTATTGTGTTAGGTAATATTGCCTTAGTTGTTCATGTTTGTGATGAATTACTATATTAGGGCTATGTGTGTCTTACTCAACATCTAGAGATGAACTTAGATACCTTTGCCAAGTCCAGGGTAGGAGTTGCTTAAAATAGACTTCAAGGATTAGAAGTGGACCCCTTCTTCCCACCTTAGGCCAAGACTTGTGTTAGCCTTGTAAACATTGTTACAAACCATATACTATTATAATTGGATATTTGACACTTAAGGAGATTGAATTTATTTAATGTGTATGTTAGTTGTGTATTAAAGGATTAATGCTAGTTTTCTATATGATTAATGACTTAAATTTGTGATTATTTATAAGGCTTTTAGATATGATTAATGACTTATGCATATGATTATTGATATGACTTTTTGATATGATTACTGACTTATGCCTATATATCATTATTTGTATGGCTTTCAAATATTATTAATATTATTTCTTTTTAACATGGTTAATGATATAGATACCAATGTGATTAGTGCTATGGTTTCTAGACATGATATGGATTATAGATATGATATGGATTGTAGAGATTATATGGCTTATAGATATGGTGTGTCTTATAGAGATGATATGGCTTATAGTTATGATATGGCAGATAGCTATAATTAATGGCTCATAGATAGGATATGGCTTATAAATATGATTAATACTTATGGATATAATTAATGGCTTATAGATATGATTATTGAATTAACTTATGATTATGACTATTTATATGGCCTATGGGCATAGTTATTGGCATATCTTAGTAGATACGGTATTGGTATAGTCTATTAGAATAGGTTATCAGTATGGATTAGTGATATGGTTCGTTGATACAGTTTATGACTATGAGTTTTGATTTGAGCTCGATAGTTGATAATGATTTGATAATATGAGTTTTAGTTCAAGCCCAACAAATAATGATAATGATGATAATAATAAGTTCCTATTTAAGTCAAACATTCGGTATTACGTATGAGATGGTATGGTTCCAATAAACTCTTAATTATGGTATGATATATTGGTAATCTATGGCTATTTGGTTTGTTAGATTTCTTGATTGCATCCTCTAGGCTTATAGGGCTTGCATTCGATTATTTACTTTTCTACACTTATTGGCTTATGCGAGCCAATCTTGTGTATAATCTTTATGTTATTTTATTGTATGCATTTAATTACTTATTTACAGTGGTATTAAGGCTTATTTCTACTATTACCCCTTTTATCTTGACTAGCATATTCTTTCTTTTATGTTATCATATTTATATCATGATTTAGCTTAGTCGACCGATAATGCTTATAAAATACTCCTAGGTATGGTACTCATACTATACTTTTGTACCTTTTTGTTGCAAATCTGAGTACTATTTATGATAGTTGATTCAACATTTATGCTACGTTGATTTTGGAGATTAGGTGAGCTTTTGTAGTTAGAGTTACCCTTTTTTATTCTTTTTATCTATGTCCAGTCTGTCATCTTTGAGACAGATTATATGTGACTATTTATTACTCATAGTTTAATTATAGTAGCTCTTGTACCGAAGCTACTTAGTCTAGGGTTGATTGTTGATTTCCTATCAATCTATTAGGCCTTTATAACTGTATTATTGCTATTTAAGTATTTAATTGTTAATTTTCATCTTTTAGGCTATTTCCCACCAAGTTAGCCCATTGCATCTAGCTATGGGCTATGGTTTGACTTACATGTTGGAGGGGTTGAGTAGGTGCCATCATGACTCATAAATCAAATAGTGACCAATTATTATTAGAGTCTAGGTTTCCATCCGTAGTGTTGGTACAAGTAGAAGTATCTATTAGAGTCCCACAAATAAGAATAATTAGGTCTGTTTCTTATCTTTTGGAGGCTATAGGACATTTTTAGGAGTTCTTTACTTATTTTATTAATTTCATATTAATAGTCTGAGTTGGTTTTTAAAGCATTTCTTTGGTTTAACTATTTCATAAATGGTTAAAACACGTGCTACCACTACACGAGAGGAGGGTCCTATGATCGAGCCTAGGAATCCTATCATAATTTTTAGATGACCTAGAAGTCGTGTACAATATCAAGATATTTCCCAAATATGTTCTAGGAGGGGGGGGGGGGGGGGGGCTTCCTCAGGCCCTATTCCTACTTTTGAGCCAAAGGTTCTTCCACCATAAACAGTGGTGGGCTAAGGACTATCCCAGGCTCTATCAAGATTTATTTCTTCTTCTATGCTCATGGATTCTTGGGTTTATCTTTTTGGATTAGTTAGTGGTGCATTATATGATAGTGTATAATCTATAAATCAGAGTTGTACAAAGGTAGGGGTGTAACCTATAGCTTTAGTTCCCAGAGTTGTGGTCCCTCCTATGCTGATAGTTGCTTACCTAATAGATTCCCAACCTACTATGACTACGAGGAGTAGAAGATATTGGATAGATTATTGAGATTGGCTCAACCTAGGTATTCTACTACACTGGGCAAGGATGTATATGGTTTCTTTATTGCTTGTGATGATAGGATACATAATTTGGGAATAGATGCGACTCGTGGTATTTATTACACTACTTTTCAGTTAGACTTGGCAGCTCCACATTGATGGAGAGTTCTTCTTGATTTTAGGCGAGCTAGATCTTACCCATTAACATGGACCCAATTCTTTTAGATCTTGTTGGAGATGTACATACCTTTAGTCTCAAGGATTATTTGAGAGATCAGTTCTCAAGGCTGTAGCAAGGCTCTTTGAATATATTAGAGTATGAGGCTCGATTTCATTAGTTGTCTAGGCATGCTAATTATATTCTGACAATTGAGTATGAGAGGGTTCATTGCTTTGTTTGAGGATTGAGAATTCCTCTTTACATGTCAACATAGAGTTTTGACGTTGTGGGTAAGTTTTTTGCTAAGGTGTTTTATCATGCTCAGCTTATGGAGGAGATGCATCCTGAGGCCTAAGTATTAGTAATGAGAGGCCAAAATATTAGGTTAGGTTTAGTGGTAGATGTAGTAGCTCTTCGTTTAGATGAAATAGTTCTCAGGGCTGGTATCTTCTACATTAACCATATCTGTATCAGAGTCAATCTAATAAACTTATTCACTTTGTATATCAAATTACCAATAAAGTCCAATCTAGCTCTAATGATCATCCAGGCTAGGGCCATGGTCAGTCATTGAGGGGTTTATTTTCTTGATATTCTAGTTGTATTGGTTATTTTGGTTCAGATAGATCTTCTAATTTTAGTCCAGCATCTGGGCATGTTATGGTTATGGAGATTTTGGTCATTTGTCAAGGAAGTGGCCTAGTTATGGAGAATTTTTCCTTTTTATCCTCCAACTAGAGGTGTTATTCTTGATAGTAGGGGTGGTCTCTTGGGTACTCATGGAATTTCTCAAGTAGGTAATATAGGAGATCAGTCAGAAGCACATCAGGTTAGGGTGTGTAGTCAGTTGTATGTAGTTCCTGCTCGACCCAAGGTTAAATCATCAAATGTTGTTATCATAGATACAATTTGGGTGTGCCATTAGTTGAGTTTTTCTCTATTCTATTTGGTATCCACTTATTCTTATGTTTCTTATTTTTATGCTCCAATGTTAGAGTTATCTTACGATTCATTATCTATGTCATTATGTGTATCTACTACTGTAGGTGATTCTTTATTAGTAGATTGGGTTTTAAAATTATTTGTTGTGATTGTTCGGGAGCTTGATACTTATGTTAAACTTTTTATTTTACACATGAAGGATTCTAATTTGATTTTAGGCATGGACTAGTTATCCCACTATCATAGGGTCTTGGATTGTTTTGCCAAGACCATTACCTTAGCTATACTCGATATACCCTTAATCATGTGACAAGGATCTATTAGTCACAAGCTAATAGGGATTGTTTTTTAAATGTGTACTAAGAGGCTTATTTGTATGGATTTTGAGTCCTATCTCTCTTATATTAATAAGGTTAGTTTGGAGAGTCTGTCACTTGACTCTATTTTTATAGTTTGTGAGTTTCCTGATGTTTTCTCTATAGATTTACCTAGCCTTCATCCTGAGTGTAGTACTGAGTTTTTTATTGTTCTTGAGTTGGGCACCTGACCTATTTCTATAGCACCTTACAATATGGCTCTTGTCGAGCTTAAGAAGTTAAATTGTTAGCTTCAGGTCCTTATGGGTAAGGGTGTTATTAGCTAATTTTGCCTTTTTGGGGAGATCCTTTGTTGTTTGTGAAAAAGAAATATGGTTCTATCCGTATATATATTCATTAATGACAATAAGCCAATTCTTATGCCTTATATTGATGATTTGTTTGACTAGATTCAATAAGTTGTAATGTTCTCTAAGATTTAATTAAGGTTCCTTTATCATCAGTTGAGGATATCCCAAAGATTATTTTTAGGTCTCGTTATGGTCATTATGAGTTCCTATTGATGTCTTTTGGGATGACCAATGCCCAAACTATATTTATGGATTTAATGAATTATATGTTTAGTCCTTATTAAAGATTGTGATCCAAACTTTGAGGGATCACATGTTTTTTGCCAAACTCTCTAAGTGTGAGTTTTGGCTTGAGTCGATGATATTTCTCAGGCTTGAGGTGTTTGAGGATTGCATTATGTAGACCTAGCAAGGATTGAGGCCTTTCATGATTGGTCTAGACATACATCTGACTGAGTTCGAAACATCATTAGTTTTGCAGGTTTTTATAGATAATTCATTAATAATTTTTCTACTAATGAAGCACTGATAACTAGATTGATTCAAAAAGAGGTTCCTTTTCGATTGTCTGAGAAGTGTCAGTCGAGCATTGGAAAGCTTAAGGTGTTTACCACTTAAGCTCCTACTTTAGCTCTTTTTTTTAAGGTTGAGGGATTCACTGTGTATTATGATTAATTTTGTGTTGGTCTGGGTAGTAAATTTATATAGAAGCGTTGTATTATTTCTTATTCATCGAGGCAGCTAAAGGTGTATAGCATAACTACTCTACTCATGATTTAGAGTTAGCGTTGGTAGCTTTTGTGCTATACATTTGAGACACTATCTTTAAGGTTATAATATGAGATCTTTATGGATCATCATTGTCTTCATTATTTTATGAGCTAGAGAGAGGTTAATGCTAGGTAAAATATATGGATGAAGGTTCATAAGGATAATAAACCTTTAGTTTGAATTGTTCTAGCAAGAAAAATACTGTAGAGGATACCTTACACCAGAAGGTAGTGAATATGAGTATCTTGGCTTGCATTTTAGTTCATTAGAGGATGTTGGCATAGGACATTAAGTACTTAGACAACTTAATAGTATGACTTGAATTTTTAGGCCCTAGGAGAATTCTTGCTAGTGTTGAGGCAAGGTCATTGTTATTTGAGCTGATTGGGACAACCAGTTTAAGTATATGAGACTTTTTTATCATTTGTGATCAAGTATTAAGTGGTAAGTCAAAGAGGTCTAGCCTATATCTAAGGGTATCTTAAGATTTGATAGGTGTATTTATGTTCTGAGGATCGATAACTTGATTCAGTTGATTTTGCATGAAGCTTACAACTCCTGATATTCTATTAACCTGGGTAAATCTAAGATGTATATCTATTTGAGACAACATTACTGGTGAAGTGGGATAAAAAGAAATGTGGCAAACTTTGTAGCTAGTTGCCTATGTCGTAAGTACGTGAAGGCTGAGCTTCAGTGACCAGATGGTTTTATAAAGAGATTGCCCATTCTTGAGTAGAAATGGGTTTGGATTACAGTGGACTTTATTAGCAGGTTTCCTCGTGCTTCTTGTGGTTCCTATGGTATTTGGGTCATTATGGATCAGTTAACAAAGTTGACACATTTTCCTATTCAGATGCCTTTCAGCATTGAGAGGTTATTCCATATAAATATTAGTGTTATATTGCATGGTGTACCTATATCAATCATTTCAGACTGGGCTTTAGTGTTCATTTTTAGATTTTGGAGAGCATTTTAGGAGGTGTTGGGTACTAAAATAAATCTTAGTACAACCTTTCATCCTTAAATCGATGGACTGTCAGAGTGGATTATATTGGTTCTCAATAATATTCTCAAAGATTGTGTTATGGATTTTTAAGGACAGTGGGAACAACACTTAGCCTTGGCAGAGTTTTCGTATAATAATAGATACAACTAGAGTATTGAGATAGTGCCTTTTGAGGCATTATATGGTAGACAATGTCATTCTTTGATTGGATTATTTTACACTTTTGAGATTAGACCCTGTGGAACTGACTTTCTTTAGGAGTCGTTGGATAAAGTCATGGTGATTCATGATAGGTTGAGGCTAACTCAGAGTTGGCAGATGTCTTATACAAATTATATACTTTGTACCTTAAGATTTTGAGTTGGTGATTAATTATTCCTCAATGCTTTGACCATGAAGGGTGTGATGAGGTTTAGGAGAAAAGGCAAGCTCAACCCTAGATATATTAGACTATTTGAGATTCTTTGCACAGTTGTTGAGGTGGCTTATGAATTAGCCGTAACCCCCAAATTTCACTGCTATCCATATAATTTTCCATGTTTTTATGTTGCAGTGATACATTCCTAACCTGTCTCATGTGCCTAAATGGGACTCAGTTAGGTTGGATAAGTGGTTGACCTTTATAGAGGAGCCTATGTAATGTTGGCTTGTTATATCAGGCCATTACATACTAGAGAGATCCCAGTAGTTAAGGTTCAGTGAAGGCACTTTCGAATGGAAGAGGCTACTTAAGAGATCAAGTGAGAGATGTGGCCCTAGTATCCTCACTTGTTCGAGGCTTCGAGTACATCCTAATCCTTTACTTCTCCAAACCAAAGTTCTTTTTATAGTGGATACTGTAATGATCCTACATGTCATTTTTTGTATTTTTGCTCTTTTAACTATTTAGAGCTTTCATGTAGTTGCCCTATGTTATTTATGACTTGTTGGAACTGACAGTTCAATTATTGAGTAATTTATTTGTTTCTTAGAGCCAATACCTTATTTTGAAGCCTTTCCTGGATCAAATTGGCTATCAATAAATACCTTTAGTTAAATGAACTCGTACGCCAATTTTGCATATTCCGACAACTTTGAACTTTTAGGTTTTGGTTAGGTGTACCCTTGGTTAGGGTGCTAAGACTCTCAAACTCATTTCAGGTTATTAGTCATATGTTAATAAAATTTTATGAGGGGTGGGTCCCACTTTTCTTCAAAACAAACCCGGATGGAAATTTTAATTGAGTCATTAAGTTCTAAATGTCATTTTTTATAGGGAAGTATAGTTTTTTTTTTGTATACTGGATTTCAGATCAATCTCGAGGGGCTGGAGGAGAATCAAAAAAATTCTAAGACTCCATTTAGTGCGTGATATCTAGTGTTATTACTAAAGTGTTCCTAGCTAAGCTGCGAGGTACGCCTTAGTGGCACCTGGGTGCCTTAGTGGCTAGCATAAAAGCAACCCATGGTCAGCTTTAGCTTCCTAGCTTATTGGGTTGGATACAAATTTAGCCGTACTAGGTGCTTTAGCGGTGACTGCTTAAGCAGCCAAGTGTCCACTTTAGCCACACTTGCATTCCTGGGAAGGGTATAAATACCCACTTAGCCCATTTTTCTCCATTTTCATCCTCTCTCTAGACTCTTAAACCCTAAAATGTAGGAGTTCTTGGGAGAATCAGTTATGGGTGATTTAGGAGCTTTAGTATCATTAATTTATGCGATTTCCCATTGAATTTGTGGAAAAATTCCATTACTTTTAGGGTTGATTTCTCCATACCTTTTGTAAAAAATCCTAAATGCTTGGTAACTTGATTTTGGCACCATGATAGCTCGAAATTCACTCATATTTTAGGGTAAATGTTCCTTGAGCAAAGCAGGATGTTGTGTTGGTTTTTAGTGTGTGATTTCATAAATGAGACCCAAAAGAGATTTTTACGTGATTTTGGACTTGAAGAACAATAGTGCAATATGTGAATCATTATTTTTTTTGATAAGTAGATTGTGATTGTTATAGTGTGGCACCTTGTGGAAGTTTATCAGAAAGGGAAATTAGTAATTTAGCAGATTCTTTGGGTTATCATCGGCATCTAGGTTGCCCAGGTTTACCTTCTTCTTTAATTTAGCTATCCTATAGTATTATGTTGGTATATGCTAGTTATGGGGTAGGATTTATATGTTGGAAGTGTGAATGATAATATTTGTATTAGTTGGACCATTTAAGTTATGTTGAAGCCGTAAATAAGGATTAATTAGCTTAGTTACTCATGTCTTAGGAAATTTTGACTTCATGGCCCATGTTTATAATGGAAATGCTTTAGTTACTCAAGCTAGGTAAGATTATCTTAGTCATTCATATTTAGGATGAAATTGCCCTTTGTTTCTTAAGTTAGGTGAAATTGCCTTAGTCAATATTGTTTTAGGTAGGATTGCCTTAGTTGTTCGTGCTTTGGAGGAATTACTATCATGGGGTTATTTATGGATTAATAAACATCTAGAGAAGAACATAGATACCTTAGCCTAGCCTGGCTAGGAGTTTTCTAAAATTGACTTTAGGGATTTGAAGTAAGACCCTTCACCTGAGGCCACGACTTGTGATATCTTTGTAGACTTAGTTACACACGATATACTCTTATTAATGGTTTCTTTGAAATTTTAGGAGATTGAATATATTTATTCAGTATGTTAGGTTGGTATTAAAGGATTGATGATAATTTTTTATATGATTAATGATTTATATATGTGACTATTGATATTGCTTCTATTTATGATTAATGAATAGTATAAATATATATATATATATGATTATTGGTATGGCTTCAGGATATGATTAATAATATTGCCTATTGAAATGCTTAATGATATAGATACCGACATGATTAATGATATGGCTTATGGATGTGATATGACTTATAGAGATGATATCTCTTATAGTGGTGATATGGTTTATTGATATCATATGGCCGATATATATGGCATGGTTGATAGATATGATTAATGGCTCATAGATAGGATATAGCTTATAGAGATGATTGGTATCTTATAGATATGATTATTGAAATAAATTCTAATTATGACTATGGAAATGGACTATGGGCATAGTTTTTAGCATGACTTATTAGATGCGATATTGGTATAGCCTATTTGGACAGGTTATCGGTGTGTCTTTGTGATGTAACTCGTTGATACGATTTATGAATGTGATTTTTAAAGTCTGACAATTTATGATGATTTTACTAATATGAGTTCTAGTTCAAACCAGAAAAGTATGAGATACTATTAAGTTCTTGTTCAAGTCCAACATTGGGAATTATGTATGGGATGGTACGGTTCTGATGGACTTATTGTTATGGTATGATATTTTTGTAATTTTTGGCTATTCTATTACTTAGATTCCTTGATCGAACCCTCCTGGCAAATGGGTCTTGCATTGGTTTATGTGTTTTTCTACACTTATTGGCTAATAAGGGATAATTTTTTAGTTATAATGGTATGATCTTTATTTTATTATCTCGCATGTATTTAATTACTGAGGTATAGCGATGTTGGAGTCTATTTCCAGGTTTTCCCCTTTTGTCATACCTTATCTTATTGTAATGACCTTTTAGTTTTTTTAATTTCTGCTTATGTTAACCATTTTGAGCTTTCCTATAGTTGACCTAAGTCATTTATGACTTGTTATAACTAGCCATTCGATTACTGGGTTATTCATTTGGTTTTTTATCCAATTTCCACTTTTGAAGTCTTTGCTAGTTCAAATTGGCTACCTGGAAGAAACATCAGTCAAACGATCTCATGTGCTAAATCTGATTACTACAACAGCTCTAGGATGTTGATTTTAGGTTGGGTTCACCCTTTGTGTGGGACTCGAGGCACCCAAGTTTTTTTGAGTTATTAGTTGGAAGTTAATAGAAAAGGCATGTGAGTGTGGGACCCACTTTTTAGAAAAGTAACTTTGGATCAAAATTCTGACTACACAATTTAGTTCAAAATATAGAATTTGATAGAGTAGCATAGTCCGTTTGCGTATATGAGATTCGGATGAATCCCAAGGGGTTCCAAGTCTCAGATGGTGGTGCATTACAATGATGATGCATTTGATTGCCTATGCGATCTGCCAACTAGCAGTAAGTATCATGTATCATATCACTTTTGTTGTGTAAATAATGCCCTTAGTAATAGAGCAGGTATCACGTAAGTGATACTATTGTTGCATAAAGGATATCTTCTTGGATATTTAGATTTTGCTTAAGCTATAGGCTTATCGCATAAGCGATACCTGTTCCAGGGCCAGGTATAACATAAGCAACCCAAGGTTAACTTAAAAGATACTTGTGTACCCAAAAAGTGTATTAATACCCCATTTAGCCTATTTTTCACTATTTCTCATCCATTGTCTAAAATCTTACACCCTAAAAAGTGGAAAAGCTTGGGTATATAATTTGTGGGTGATTTTGAAGTCTGCATAAGGATTATTTAGACAAGTTCCCATCAAATTTGTATTAAAATTTCCAATATTTTAATGGATGGTTTCCCCATTTTTGTCTAAAATTCTTAAAAGCTTGGTGACTCAATTATAGCACAAATGTAGCTCGGAATCCACCAATTTTGAGGGTAAATTTTCCTTGAGCATAGGAAGACGTTGAGTTGGTTTTAAAAATGCAATTTCCATACATGGGCCCAATGTGGGATTTACATAATTTGTGACCCAAAGCACAATAAAACAATATAGGAATCATTACCATTTTAATGAGTATATTGTGATTTTAATAGCGTGGCACCTTTTAAAGATAGTCGAAAGGGGAAATTGGTAAATTAGAAAATTCTTCAGGCTTTCTTCGGAGACCAGACTGGCTAGTTTTACCTTCTTCATAGATTGATATATCTCATAGTATGATTATGATTCTATGCGAGATATGGGGTAGGATTTAGATATTGGAAGCATGAGTCTTAGTATTTGGTTTAATTAGGCCGTTAGTCTATCTTGATATCGTGGACATAGATTATTAGCATTGTTATTTATTGTTTAGATGTATTGAAGATCACAATATATATTTAGAATGGATATGAATTAATTACCTAAGGTAGGTGAGATGGTCCTAGTTATTCATGTTAGAGTAGGATTTCCCTTAGTTTCTCAAGTTATGGTAATTTCCTTAGTTGCTATTGTTCTAGGTAGTATTGACTTTGTTACTCATATTTTTATTCGGTTTCTATCTTATAGCTAATTATGGCTTACTTGATATCTAGGGATGAACTTATATAACTTAGACTAGTCTGGGGTAGAACTTGCCTAAGTTGATTTTTAGGGATCAAAAGTAGGCCCTTTTGGCCCACCATAGGCCAAGACTTGTGATAACTTTGTAGACTCATTTATGTATGGCATACTCTTATCAATTTTTGGTTTGACACTTAAGGAGGTTGGATATAATTATTGAATATGTTAGTTGGATATTGAAGTATTGATGCTAATTTTGAGTATCACTAATGATATTGCTCATATGTATGATTAAGAATATAATTTATGAGTATGGCTTATGTTTTATACATGTGATTATGGCTATGGCTTCCAAATATTATTAATAACATGGCCATTTACATACGCAATGCTATAGATATAGGCATTATTAACAGTTAATATCTGTTGTATATATATATATATATGATATGACATACGTTTATATATAATATAGAATATGGGTATGATATGGCTTATATAGATGATGTGGCTTTTGTGTGTATGTATTTGTATATATAGTATAGATTATAGATATGATATGGCTCATAGTTATAAGGTGACTTATAGATAAAATTAATGACTTATAAATATGATGGGTGGCCTGTAGATATGATTATTGGTATGAATTACAGATATACTTAATAGTATAACTTATGAACATTAGTATTGATATGGATTTTAGATATGTCTAATAATATGGCTTATAGATATGATTATGGATGAGACCCGTGAATATAATTCTTGGTCCAATGTATAAATATGAGTAAAGGGATGGTTTATAGAAATGATTTATTGGTATAATATATTGAATTTAGCTTATTGAAATGTCTCATGAAAATGGTTCATTGATACAGTTTATAATAAGATTTGTTATTCAAGTCTGACAATTATTGATGGTTTTGATGATATGATTTCTAGTTCATGTCTTGCAAAAAATAATGATAATAATGATGATTCTATTGAGTTACGGTTCGAGTCCAGCATTAAAGATTGTTTATGATGTCAAACAAGATAGACGGATTCTTGGTTTTGGAATGACTATTGGTAAATTGTGGTTATACGATCATTAGTTTCCTCGATTGTAACATCCAAACTTTTGGGGGCCTGCGTTGGGTTATTTACTTTTCCACACTTTTTGACTTATGGGGGCCAAAATTATAGTTAATGATATGATTTTATGTTATCATTCTTGTTTGCATTTATTTATTCGACGTATAGTGGTGTTGGAGCTTATTTCCAGGTTTGCCATTTTTATCATGACTTAGCTTATGTTATCTTGTATTTTATCGTATTTCTATTATGATTTAGCTAAATCGGCCATTGATTTCTACCGAGTACCCATAGTTTTAGTACTCATACTACAATTCTATAAATTTTTTGTACAGATACAAGTACTAGTTGCCACTGCTAATTTGACATTCATGTAAAGGCAATTTCGAAGATTTGGTGAGTTCTTAGAGTCGGAGTTATCCTTTTTCATCCTCATTATCTATGTCAATTATTTGTTCTATGAGACAAATAATATTTGACTTTTCAGTACTCATAGTTTATTGTAGTAGCTCAAGCACCGATATTATTGTGTCTTGGGATATTTGTTGGTTTCTATCTATCTATTAGACCTTTATTACTGTATTATTGTTATTCCAATCTTTAATAATGAACTTCCTGCTTTTTAGACCCCTTTTCCTCTATGTTAGCCTGTTGTATCTAACACCAAGCTATAGTTTGGTTTACCTACTCGTAAGATAGAGTATGTGCCATCATAACTTATAAATTGGGTCTTGACAAAGTGGTAAAAAATTATAGGATTCACAGGTACTATTGGTACGAGAGCAAGTGACTAGTAGAGTCTCATGGATCAAAATAATGATATTCGTATCTTATCTTTGGGAGGCAATAGGACATTCTTAGAAGTTCATCACTTCTTTCACTCATTTCTTTCTAAGAATCTGAGTTGGTTTCTAAGGCATTCCTTTGGTTTCACTCTTTTGCAAATTGATAGGATACATGTTAGGCTACATGAGACAATGGTCCTAAGACCGAACCTAGAGTCTTATAATTTTTGTAGATGACCTAGAGGTTGTGGATAGCCTTAAGATATGTCCCCAGCTAGGGTCCAGGATAAGGGCCTTCCCTAGTCCCTATTCTACTCATATGCAAGATATTCTTCTACCATAGCCAGCGGAGAGTGAGGGACCAACCCAGTCTCCACTAGGATTTATTTCTTCTTTAATGCTTAAGGATGCTTTGGTTTAGCTTTTGGGGTTGGTCGGTGGTGTACCGTCTGATGGTGCACAGTCTATTGACCAAAGTCATACTGAGGAGAGGGTACAACATATAGTTGTGGATCTTTGAGTTGAGGTCCCTCCTACATCAGCTCATGCTCAAGTGGTAGTTGCTCAGCGAGTAGTTGCCCAACTTGCTATGTCTACAGATGAGTAAAAGATGTTGGGTAGATTTTTGAGATTGGCTCCAATGTGGTTTTCTAGTACAGAAGGTGAGGATACTTATAAGTTTCTTATTATGCATGAGGATAGGCTCTATGATTTGGGTCTATTTGACTCTCATGGTATAGATTTTACTACTTTTCAATTGGACTTGCCAGTTCGACACATGTTGAGAGGTCATCTTTATTGCAGGCCAGCTAGATCTTCTTGTTTAACATGGATGCAGTTATTTGAGATTTTCTTGGAAAAGTACTTGACTTACATCCTTAGGGATCATTTGATAGATCAATTCTTGAGGTTGGAGCACGGCTCTATGACTGTTGTGAAATATAAGGCACATTTTTGTGAGTTGGCTTGGCATTCTACTTCTATTATGACTACTAAGTATTAGACGGTTTGTTTCTTTATTAGAGGATTAAGACTTCTGCGTTGTATGTCTACATAGAGTTTGGCTGGCGCGAGTAGGTCTTTTGCTAAGGTTTTTGATCATGCTCAACTTATGGAGTAGATGCATACGATGCCCAAGGGGAAATGATTTGAGAAAATAGTATTCAGGTAGTTTTTGTGGGAGTCATAGTATCTCTCAGTTCGAGGTAGTGGTACTTAGGGTAAGTACCCTTTACATTAGTCATATCAGCATCATCTTCACTTTAGTAGTCTTGTAAAGGGCATATTTTAGATTTTTGATAGAGGCCAGTCTAGTTCTAGTGATTATCCTAGCAGGGTCATGGTTAGTCTTTGAGGGGTTGGTCTTCTGGCTATTCTAGTTTTGGTGGTTATCTTACATTTACCAGATCTTTTGGTATTTGTACAATTCTTGGGGCATGTTATAGTTATGAAGCTATCAGTCATTTTTTGAGGGAGTGCCCCCGTTGTGGGGCAATCATTCCTTTATATCAGAGTGTTCCACCTATTAGCATAGTGCATCCCTCAGTTAGATATGGTATTCATAGTTGTAGAGATGGTCCTAGGGTGCTTGTAGAGGTTCTCTGGTAGGTAAGATAGGAGGTCGGTTAGGAGCCCACCCAAGTGGCGGGTGTATTCAGTAGTATACAGTACCTTTTAGACTCGACACTTAGAGTTTGGATGATGTTTTTGTTTGCATCAATTAGACTTTTCTTTATTTAATCTAGGATCCACTTATTATTATATTTATTTTTATTATGCACCATAGTTAGAGTTATCTTAAGACTTATTATCTATGTTATTGCGTGTATCTAATATTGTGGGTGATTTTTTTATAGTGGATTGAGTTTTCGTATCATGTTTTGTAACTGTTAGAGATATTGATACTCATGTTGATCTTATTATATTGGACATGGTGGATTTTGATGTTATTCTAGGCATGGACTGGTTATTCCACTATCATGCGCTCATGGATTATTTTGTAAAAAGTGTTACCTTTGCCATGCCTGACATACCTCCAATCATGTGGAAGCGAGTTGTTAGCCTTGAACCAATGGGGATTATTTCTTATATGTGTTCTAAGATGCTTAATTTTAGGAATTGTAAGTCTTATCTCACTTATATTCATGATGTTAGTGTGCACAGTTCGTTGCCTGACTCGGTTCCTGTATTTCATGAATTCCCTAATATTTTCCCTACCAATCTTCCTAGCCTTTCTCTTGAGCATAATATTGAGTTTGTTATCGATCTTGAGCTTGGCACCTGACATATTTCTATGGCACATTATAGTATAACTCCTTTTGAGTTTAAGGAGCTACATTCTCAGTTTTAGGATCTTCTTAGTAAGGGTTTGATTAGATTGAGTGTGTCTGCTTTGGAGCTCCTGTTTTGTTTGTGAAGAATAAAGATGGCTCTATGTGTATTATTTATAGGCAGCTTAATAAGGTGATAGTGAAGAACCATTATCCAATTCCTCTCACTGAGGATTTGTTTGATCAAATTCATGAAATAGTGTGTTCTTTAAGATTGATTTAATATTTGGTTACTATCTGTTAAGGATTTGAGCTAAGGATATTATAAAAATAGCTTTTAGGACCCGTAATGGTCATTATGAGTTCTTAGTAGTGTTTTTTGGATTGACTAATGCCCCAATCGCATTTATGGATTTGATGAATTTGTCTTCAGGCCTTATTTATTCCTTTGTGATTATGTTCATCGATGACATACTTGTATATCTGAGGGGTAGAGGTGAGCATGCACAGTATTTGAGGAATGTGCTCCAGACTTTGAGAGATCATTTTTTTTTGCCAAGTTCTCTAAGTGTGAGTTTTTTCTTGAGTTGGTAACGTTTTATGGGAATGTGGTGTCTAAGTATGGGATTATGGTAGACCCAACAAAGATGGAGGCTATTCGTGATTAGGACAAGACTACATCTTTAACTTAGGTTCGTAGCTATATTTGATTGGCCAGTTAAAGATAATTTGTTAAGGGTTTTGCCACTATTTTACCGGTTATTACAAGATTGACTTGAAAGGAAGTTTCTTTCTAATGGTTTGAGAAGTATGAGTTGAGCTTTAGAAAGCTTAAGGAGTTTTTAACTTTGGCTCATTTTTTGGCACTTCCTATTAAGGGTGAGCGATTCACAATGTATTATGATGCATCTACTATTGCTTTAGATTGTGTGTTGATGCATCAAGGTCATGTTATTTCTTATACTTTGAGTAGCTCAAGGTGCAAAAGTCCAATTGGATTATTTGCTAATGAATCAGGGGCGTGTTATTACTTATGCTTCGAGGTAGCTAAAGGTGTATAAGTGTAACTACCGTACTCATAATTTGTTATTGAAGGCTGTGGTTTACATCCTTAGGATTTGGAAGCATTATCTTTATGGTGTGCAATGTGATGATTTTACAGATCAACGTAGTCTTCAACATATTATGACCCAGAGAGAGATTAATTCTAGGTAGCATAGATGGATGAAGTTTCTTAAGAATTGTGATATCTCTATTTTGTATCATTCGATAAAAGCGTGTGCTGTAGCAGATGCCTTAAGCCGGAAGGCAATCAGTATAGGTATATTGGCTTATATTTTAGTTTCTCAGAGGGTATTGGCATGGGACATTCAGTCCTTAGCCAACTTTATGGTATGGCTTGATATTTTATACCATAGGAGGATACTTGCTTGTGTTGAAGCGAGGTTCTCCCTATTTGAGCTGATTTGGGATGACTAATTTAAGGATAAGAGACTTTGTATCATTTTTTATCAGATGTTGAGTGGTAAGTCCAAAAGGAATACCTTAGATTTTAATGGTGTCTTGAGATTTGATGGCTAGATTTATTTTTGGAGGGTTAATGACTTGATTCAATAGATTTTGCATGAGGCTCATAGCTTTTGATATTCTATTCACTCTAGTAAAGTTAAAATGTATAGAAATTTGAGACAACATTATTAGTGGAATGGGATGAAGAAAGATATAAGGGGATTTGTAGCCCATTGCCTATGTTGTCAATAGGTTATGGTCGAGCTTCTGTGACCTAGTGGTTTTATTCAGAGATTGCACAATCCGTAGTAGAAGTGGGAGCAGATTACTATGGACTTTGTTAGGGGTTGCCTCGTACTTCCTATGATTTCGATGGTATTTGGATCATTATGGATCAGCTGACCAAGTTAGCATATTTCATTCCTATTCAAATGTCCTTTAGTGCTGAGATATTAGCCTATATATATTCTAGTATGATATTGCATGGTGTACCTATATCTATCATTTCAAATCAGGGTTCAATTTTCACTTCTAGATTTTATAGAATATTTCAGAAGTACTTTGATAGATCTTATTGCAGCCTTCACTTCCCAAACTAACAAAAAGTTGTAACGAACTATTCAAGTTCTCGAGGATCTGATCCAAGCCTGTGTTATAAATTTTGGCGATCAGTGTTAGCAACACTTAGCCTTGGAAGAATTTACACATAATAATAGTTACTATTTGATTAGTTAGATGGCACCTTTTGAGTCATTATATGGTAGGTGATGTCGTTCCCTAATTGAATGGTTTGAGACTTTCAAGATTAGACCCTATGGCACTAACTTGCTTCGAGAGTAGTTAGATAGATTCTGGTTGATTTAGGAGAGGTAGAGGGCAGCTCAGAGTAGGTACAAGGATTAGAAAGATAGTAAAATTTGTGCCTTGAGATTTAGAGTTAGTGATCATGTATTTCTTCGTTTATCACTCATAAAGGGTAGGATGAGGTAGATTATGAATTAGTCTTATCCCCAGATTTTACCGTTGTTTATCCAGTTTTTGATATTTTTTATTTGCGGTGATACATTCCTGTTCTATCTAATGTTCTTAGGCTGCAATTGTTTTTATTATGATTCAAATATCTGAATTAGAATGCTCATCAGAATGATCTGAATTAGAATGCTCATCAGAATGATTAAGATGTTGTCTTCAAATCTGAAATTTAATGCTTAAGACTATTTGTTTTTCAACATCTGAATGTGCAAAATTTATTTACTTGTATATATAATAAAATGTATAGTTCAAGTAAGAAATCAATTATATAGTAAGAAAATATTTAAATAATACAACAAAATTACTATTTGATTGAAAAAAAATATTTATGTTTACTAGTGTTAGTGGAGATGGTTTGTACTGGTAGTGGTGGTGGTAATGGTTAATGTTAGTGACTAGTAATATTGATGGTGATAGTTGTGATGACAGAGATTTTTGGTATTCTAGTGACTGTTGTGACGGTGGGGATTGATAGTAGTGTTCTGAAGTTGGTTGATGGTAGTTTTTGAGGTATTGATTGTGATGGCTACAAAATTAATGTATGATGTTTGATGATGTGATTGTAGTAGTTTGAGACACTATTAGCTGTGATAGTGTAGATAGGTTTTAGGAGAGATAGATTGTAGTGATGGTAGTGGTTGATGTGGTGGTAGAGGTGGCGATATCAGTGATAATGATGGTGGTGGTGGCCAAAGAATGTGTGGAGGTTGATGTATTAGTAGTAGTTAGCGTTGGTGCTAGTTGTGATAGATAAGTTGGTCAGTTATGGTTGATGATGGTTGTAGCATTGCAATTTATGTTAGCATTTGGGTGGCGGTAGCGGTGGATATAATTAAAATAATAGAGGTTGTAGGTTTTGTAGCGGCTGAAAATAGTGGTTGTTAGCGATTTTGATTGTCAATGGTGTATGTGATAGTGAAAGTTGGTGGTGGTGGCGGTTGATGGTGGTAGTTGACTATGGTGGAGGTGATTGAGGTGGTAGTGGTTGTGATTGGTGGTTGTTAATAGCGTATTGGTGAATATAATTTAACATAATAATATCTCTTAACGATCTTAAGACTTGATTCCTGATATGAATGATAAAGACCTATTCAGACTAATTAAGACATAGAATCTTACTAAAAGCAAATACACTTATTGGTCTAAAGTCTGAAGTATTTTGATTCAAACCTTCATTAAGTACAAAAAAATGATACCTTAGATGGGACTCATTCCAGTTGGATGAGTGGTTGACCGTCATAGTGGAGCCTGTGCTCATTTTGGCTAGTGATGTCAAGCGGTTGCACACGAGAAAGATTATAGTAGTTAATGTTTAGTGGAGACACCGCTCAGTAGAGAAGGCCACTAGGGAAAACAAGAGCATGAATTGGACCCAACATCCTCACATGTTTGAGGCTTCAAGTACATTCTAATTCTTTACTTTCATGGATGAAAGTTCTTTTAGTAGTGGATATTTTAATGACCCTTCAGGTCATTTTCTATATTTCCACTCATTTTCTCCGTTTAGAGATTTTCTATTGCTATCACAAGTCATTTATGACTTCCTAGAACTGAATGTTCGGTTACCAGGTAGTTCCCTATATTGAAGCCATCGATAGTTCAAATTGGCTATCGGGCAAAAACATTAGTCAAGTGATCTCATATGCTAAATTTGACTATTTCTACAGCTCTGAGATGTTGATTTTAAGTTAGGACCGAGGCAGCCAAGCTTATTTCAAACTATTAGTTGGAAGTTAGGAGAAATGGCAAGTGGGTGTAGGACCCACTTTTTAGCGAAATGGCCTTAGATGGAAATTTTGACTACGCCATTGAGTCTAGAATGTTGAATTTTATAGGCTACCATAGTATTTTTCAAAGTCATTGCTCGTGTTGATGCATCAAGACAATGATTCCTTTGATCACTTACATGATTTGGCAACCAGTAAAAAGTATTGGATACATGACACTTTTGTTGCGTAAGTAACTTCCTTGGCAGCAGCGTAGGTTTTGCGTAAGCATACTATTATCGCGTTAGCGACATCTGCTTGTATAATAAGGTTCGTGTAAGTGATACCTGTGTCGGGGCCAGGTATAGTATAAGCGACCCAAGGTTTTCTTAAGTGATACCCGTGTACCTCAAAAGGGTATATGTATCCCATTCAGCCTATTTTTCATGATTTTCAGCCATTCTCTAAAATCTTAAACCCTAAAAAGTGATAAAGCATGGGGATATCATTTGTGGGTTATTTTGGAGCTTGGATCAAGTTCCCATCCAAATTGTGGTAAGATTTACATTATTTTAGTGGTTGGTTTCCCCATTTTTATCTATAATTCCTAAAAGCTTGGTAACTCAATTCTAGCACCTTGTAGCTCAGAATCCACTTGTTTTTAGTGAAAATATTCTTGGATCCTAGGGGGACATTGAGTTGGTTTTTGAAACGTAATTTTTGTAAACGGGCCCTACAGGAAATTTTATGTAAATTTGGACCCAAAGCAGAATTGTGCAATATGAGTATCATTGTTGTTGTTTTGATATGTAAATTGTGATTTTAATAACGTGGCACCTTGAGGATGCATCTTGGAAGGGGATGTTAGTGATTTAGCTGATTCTTCGTGCTCTCTTTGGTGCCCAAGTAAGTTCGGTATACCTTTTGCATATATTGAGCTATCTCATGATATCATGATGATGTTATGCTAGGTAAGGGGTGGAATGTAGGGGCTGGAAGCATGAATTAGAATATTTAGTTTAATTGAGCCATTAGCATATCTTGAAATCATAGACTTGGAGTAGTTAGCATAGATATTCATGGATTAGGTGGATTGAACTTCACAGTATATATTTAGAATAGAAATTCCATAATTACTTAAGCTAGGTGATATTTTCCTAGTATTGAAACCCTGAGGGTTGCATCACACAGTGATGAACCCGGTCCCTCAAAATCAATCAGTGGCAAAGTACATAAAAATAACCTGGAAGTAAGAGAAAGTACAGGAAGAGTAAAAACACAAGATTTTTACGCGAAAGCTAGGAAGGAAAAAAACACAAGTTTCCCTCACAAGATCAAAGAAATCCACTATAATCAACCGCCCGATGATAGTCTAGATTTTAGCCTAACTCTAGGATCCTTTCGCTAGTAGTTATAACGCTCACCTATACCATCTAAAGTGGTAGAGGAAGGTTATTGTCAATAGATCAACTTTCATTGAGGTCAAATTTGTGAGGAGCGAGATATAGATTTTGAGTCCTATGGGTGTCGAAATTACTAAAAATATACCCAAAGTGTACACAACATAAAACACATACTATAAAGTGAAGGGGGTGGTGGTTTGGAATATAATCTTATCAATATCAAGTCAAGCGACACACTAAGATAACACTTTTTGTTTTACAATTCAAATTTCGAGAAATCTTGGGATTATGTCTACCTAAGCGCAAGGTGTTCATGGGGTTATGATGGTTTTGTAAAAGTCCTAATTGTTGATGACATGGTAGCCTAAGTTAAGAGTCCTTGACGCTAGTTTGTCAACAAGGCCTCCAGGATATCAATCCTTGACACTTTCGAGTACCTAACGAGTGTATCAATAAAGCCACCCAAAACCTCTATTGGGCATCCCTATTTCTAGGAATATTCCCATGACATAACCTACTCTCCATCTTCCCTTATTTTTAAGATGGCAAAAGAAAGTAAGCTAAATTCACAATTTTCCACTATTGTTCTTGCCCCTATAGCCCTCTTTCAAGGAAGCTATGGGTTCCCAAATATTCACCCGCAGACCTCTTTCAAGGATTATGAGAGCTTTCAAGAGTTTGGGGTTTTCACCCAACAAGCCCATATTGGGTATTTGTAGTTTTCACTCACAAATCCTGACAATTTAAACATAGCAATAGTGGAATCCGTAATCAACAACTAAGAATTACACATAAACACATCTTCACCGAAACACAATTGCTCTTTAGTTCAACATAATACCAAGCCTAGAGAATTTAACTACTCATGAAATAGAAGATTAGAAATATACCAAACAATTTATTCATCGCATTGATAACAGTGGAGGACAAGGAAAATCTTCAATTTCACGAACTTCAACTTGAAATTTTTAACACAAAAATGTTTCCCCAAATTCTAGGGTTCCCAAATTCTCAAATTCTTCAATATCTTTTATCCACAGAGCAATGCCACTAAAGAAATAAAGATTTTTACCTTATATATGAAGTGGAATCCACTACGTCAAATTACAAAATTGCCCAAGGCTAAAACCCGCTATGCCGCGATCGCCTCAGCTTTTTTGCAATCGTGGCTACCACGACCGAGATAGGATCAACACAATCATTATGGATGACAAATCTTAACTAGATGCAATAGCGTCCCTCAGACCGCAATCACGATAACTGAGCCTTATCCATTCAGGGTCTTCAACTATGCACTTTTCCTCACTTTTCGATCTCTATTTAGCTCAAGTCAACAACTTTCTATTTCATCTCCTGTGTCCATGCAGGAATGTGAAAATTAGTGCATTTAATAACAAAGATATCTCATTTATGCATACAAATCATAACAGTGTGCATAAATATTGGGAGCAAATGAGTGGAAAATTCACCACTCATCAATACCTCCAACTTAGAGCTTTGCTTGTCCTCAAGAAATACTATATTTTACCTTGAGACAATTCACATATATTCCCAAATTATATTAACCAATGATCACAATGACTTCAACTTGAGTACTGCCTCAAATAGCTCTTCAAATATGGGCAAAATAATTTTCATGACACCGCTCAACATAAAAAATGATTTTCAAGGAAGCAAAAGACTTCATAGAGCGACCATGTATCAATCACTTATACTCTAGAAGTGACGCACCTTATTAACTACAACTATATTATACTCCTTTTGCCTTAAGTTTTAGGAGATGACAAAATCACCCACCTCTACTAGTGTAACGACCTAATTTTGTGGAACCGAAACGTCACACGGTGCTCATGATCCTGAAGGAACACAAGCCAACCCTCTAATGATATTTGTACTTAAACACTACGTAATATAAATATTAAGTGCAAAAATTGTCCATAAGGTTCAAAACATCTAAAAATACTTAAAATTGAAAACTGAATTCTGATATATCTGCATGAAAAGCCTCTAAACTGTCTGAACTATGGAGTTGATGGGACATGTCCCCAACTAACTCCGTCTACTGAAATTAAATCAAATCTGGTACAATAATAATAAAAATAAGAATCATCCTCGACTGAAGAGGACTCACTGCTATGTCTACTACTGCTGACTGGGACTGAGCTACTAAGGGTACTCTCGACCTCGTGCCTCCGAACCTATGGTGTCAAATAAAACACCATAGCGCAGATGCGTCAGTATGGGAATGGACAAAGTATGAAGATAAGGTAAGTCTAAATGCAAGGGCTCAAGAATGAACAGTTACTAAACTAAATAATCATAAGAGTACTGAATAAGAACACATGCATGAATGCACGAACCATAACTGAAATCATCGTGACTCAAAATACTAAAACTTAGATACTACTTTAATGCTATCTGAACTCACTACTAATGCCTGAGATACTAAACACTGAATCATCTGATACTGATAACTGAGTACTGGAGTTGAGATCAATCTTATTTAGCGAGTGATCTCAAAAACTGATGAAACTGAAACTGATTCACTAAATCTACTCATATCGATGACTGAACTCTATGATTTCTACTCTCGACTGACTGCATTGAAGATCACATCTCTACAATGAATGAACTAGAATCTACTATCAATAATAATAAATGATCATGTTTTAATCTGACAATAAGAATACTCAACTAAATTTGAGAGTAAAATAAAGTCTATCTAATGAGTAATCTCTAGACCTGATAACTTGAATACTCAAATCTAACGGGTGATCTCAGGATCTGATAATAAGATTATTAAACTAAATATAAGATTAAGATCAAGCCTATCTAGTGGGTGATCTTTGGATCTGATAATGAGATTAGTCAACAGAATTTGAGACTGAGATCAAGCCTATCTAGCAGGTGATCTCTGGATCTGATAATAAGATTACTAACTAAATCTGAGACTAAGATCAAGCTTATCTAGCGGGTGATCTCTGGATCTAATACTGAATAAATATATGGGACCAATCCTATATGATGGGTGGTCCATGAAACAATGGAACTATCTGAGTTCATCACTCAGATAAATGACTGTATCTGATAGTTCTGATTTCTAAAGATTGATACTGAAACTGCAACTGTGTGAAGTAGTAACTTAACTGACATGCCCTGAATCTCAACTTGTGGGGTCCAACCTGTAACCCCAGCTGGAAGGGTGTCAATATCGTGCCACGGGTAAAGACCTCTCTTGTCAAGCATATCAGATGGGTTACCCTCAAAGGAAGTCAATACTAAGGCAATATAGTTAATCCTATCTGATGGGTGAAAAACCTTTCTTGATGGGTGACTCCTCCATCCTGTGCTAGCTATGTAGTTCTGGAGTTCAGGCATTGCTCCTAATGACTCGACCTCTCTGACGAGGAGCTGCTACCCCTATCCTTACTTGGTGCTAGCTCCTACTCCCAACTGAAAGACTCTGAACTGATTCTTAACTTAACACAAACTAAGCTTAATCTGATAATGATTATGTTTCTTGAATGATCTGACTGAGTTAAGCCAAATTAACTTGGTTCCGTATCTGATGTATTACTACTGAATCTCATTATATAACTGAACGACAGTGAGCTCGGGATAGATTGCTCAAATACTACTAAGGACTGAACTGAACACTGGAATACTACTAAATCTGAGATGAGTATAGAACTGAGGCTAGATTACTAGAAATACTAAGATTACAAAGATTACTGAGATTGCAAAAGTTCTGTATCTGGCACGGGCTCTTGACTACAACTAAATTGTCGGGTATAAATACTCCTAGTACTCGATAACATAAAATTAAAGCATAACAATTCTTGAATTATCAAAATCACAGACATTCGTTCACCATCACAATCACTGCAACATCTCTTCAAGCATTTGGGAATCATAAACATATGATAGTATAGGGAGACATGCTATTGGCTCATACTCCATTCAATAAGATCTTGCATCAAACACTTAGCATGTATTAAAGTCTTAGCATGTATCAAAGAGCACATAATTAAGGAATTTCATTCAATCATGGCATTATTCATCTACCAAGTCTTTTCAACAAACACTTGGCATCCAAGGGCTTGCACACAATTGGGGACTTCTAATCAATATGCTAGAATGACTCTTATTCATTCACCTATGCATTTGATCAAATATATGGGGAGCATGCTTTGCTTATTCAATAATTTCTACACCTAATTGATGTGAACACGTAACTTAATAAGCAACTTGAAGAGGGTTTATCATGAACATCACATGAATTTCACATACTAGGGTTCAACTTGAAAACCTTGTAAATAAACATTAATCACAACTCAATTATAGCATGAACATCAATTTCAACTCACATGAATTATGAAAACTCATAAACATAAAAAATTTGAAATTTAGAAAAGGGTTCTTGAGCGTCTTTGATGAAAGGGACCCAAGAATCAACATCTCCATACCTTAGAGAAACTCTTTCTTGAAAGCTCTTGGAGAGAATCTTGATTTCTTGATTTTTCTCTTGAAGAAGGAAGGGTTTTGATTTTTTAGAAACCCTAGCTCTTGTTCTTGAACAACTTTGAGAGAAAACTAGTATTTTTAGTTTAAAATGAGGCCAAATCCCATGTTAAGGAGTATGTATAGGGGTAGCAAAATGACCCTTTTCGCGTCTGGAATTAAACTAAAAAATCCTAATTTTACATACTGGCGCGACACTGTGGAATCGCGCTAGCTCACTGGAAATTAGACAATTGAAACACTACTTGATGGCGCAACGTGGTGAAAATCACGTTGCCACCTTGGTTGTGAACTGCAAATTCACCGCGACATGGTGGAATTATGTTGCTACACTAGAAATTGACAATTCTAAAATCAAGCCTTGGCGTGACACGCCATAATCACAGAGGCTCACTAAATTTTGATAATGGACATTTTTGCTGGATTTGCGACACGCTAAAGTGCCAGGTGGCACATTTTCTCAAAAAAATAACTCTAACCCTTTGCCCGAGTGTCGAATTTGGGCAAATTTAATATTGACAGAAATCTTATTCAATTCCCTACATGAAAAAAAGTCGATAATAAGAAAATTCTACACGGTTTAAAATACTTCTCACTTGGGAAGAAACTTCTAAACCTTTTAGGGCCGGATTAACACTTTACTGAACACGCTCTAAGACTCAGACAACGGAAGAATTTTGCAGGGTCTTATAATTTTGCCCCTTTGGAAACATTCATCATCGAATGTCACTTGACAGGCTAAGATTACTGATCGACTGAACTTACTCAAGGAATGGGAACATTTGAAATATGACTATGCAACTGGAACTACTAATATTCTGAACTCTCATATTGGACATGCATATCTGATGCATGGAATTCTCAACTGAAGCTACTCATAAGCTGAATTCTCATAATAGACATGCATATTTGATGCATAGATGTGTAACAGAGTTGTTCTCATGAATGCATGACTGAATACACTGAAAAATTGAACTCTTTCTACTGAACATGCATATCTAATGCCTGAATGTTTGATTGAATTGAATCTCAAAAACATGACTGGCTATGTAATAATAACTGATGTTTACTTTGTAAGGAGAGTCTAAACATACAAAAAAATGAGTCTATGAACATTAAAGCATTGCAATATCATGGGGTATCTCCCCCTTGGGACTCTATGTCTCTCTAAACACACTTCGTTGAAATACTAGGGCAGTGCAAAGGGAACCTACGAACTGGGTCATGATTGACCGACTGAGATCTGAAACTAATGCATGACTCATGCTGACATATAAGCTCAAAATAGGAGAAAATGATCTAACAATGCATGTCATAAAGATGAAAGACTCATAACATACTCGAATCTATATTAGGGAACCTTTCCTGATCATGGTGGGTCTAAAGTGCATGAAGTCTATTCTGATGCTGATCACTACCGGCACTAGAAGGGGCACCCTACTGATGAAACTCTCAACCCCTCTGAGCTAGCACTATACATTCTCATATTCTATGAACTGGCCTACCACATCCAAAGCACACATCACTATCGGCTCTACACATTCTTAGGTGGCTCTTGCCACACTCTCCACAAAGCGGATCGGTATGGACACCACTAGCACTGCTCAAGACTTTGGAGCCTGGTGCCCTATCATAAATGACATCCCCAAACTTTAGTGCAGGTACACTAGCTGAGGATGGAACTGTTGGTAAAAATCTCTGACTATGCTGAGAACAACTACCACCCTAGGACCCTACCTAAGAGAAACCATGACTACCTTTTCTGGCTCTTTTACTTACTCGCTCTCTTTCTTTCATCTTATCTACTTCAATGTACTGTGCATGCATCATCAGCCTACCAAGGTCTATATCTCTATTAAGCATAGCGGTTCTATACTCTTTCAATACTAAGCCAGATACACCAGTCACAAACTTACTCATACTCACTCTAGGGTCAACTATTAAGTTAGGGGCCACATATCTAACTAGTTAAACTTAAGACTGTACTCTTTCACTATCATAGTGCATTGCCTTAGGTTTATGAACTCTTCTACCTTAGCTTTCCTTATCTCTAGCAGGAAAAACTTATCTAAAAAGGCATCCTGAAACTCCTACCAAGTCACGGGAGTTGCATCCTTCACTCTACCCTTCTTCCATACTATAACCCAGTCATGAGCAATATCCTTTAACCTATATAATGCTAAATCTACACTCTCCCCCTAAGAAATATGCATAACCCAGGTGATCTTCTTCAACTCCTCAAGATAAAGGTGTGGGTCCCCAGCTGATACTGACCCATAGAAATCTGGCGTGTTTATTCTCATGAAATCTATAATTCTGGCTACAGTTGAACCTTCATTTTGTTGAGGTAGGGCCAAAACCTAACGGTTACCCCAAACATTAGTCACAGCTTGGGCTAGCGCGCGAAAAGCTGCTCAAAACTCTTCATATGACACATTCTTATTCTCAGGATCTACTGGCTGAGGTGGCTGGTCATCAACCCTATGGGCATTCTCTCTACGAGGAGGCATACTCTGTACATGGAAGAAAAAAGTAGATTAGACTAAGGATCAACTTAAGCTCATACTCACTTGGAAGATATGAATAATGAAAGAAGGAAAAGTACTCGTAAAATATTGTATAGCCTTTTGTACATATATATGGCGCACAACACACCCATGCATAAGACTCTATTAGATGCTATTTTTTAAACTCCCTAGGATACTATTAAACCTTAGGCTCTGATACTAAGTTTGTAATGGCCTGATTTTCTAGAACCAGAATGTCACACAGTTCTCATGATCTTGAAGGACCATAAGCCAACCCTCTACTGATATCTGTACCAGAATATGGTATAATATAAATAATAAGTTCAGAAACTAGCCATAAGGTGCAAAATATCTAAAAATACTCAAAATTAAAAATTGAATACTGATATATCTGTTTAAAAAGCCTCCATACTATCTGAACTGTGGAGTTGATGAGATATGTCCCTAACTAACTCCGTCTACTAAAATTAAACCAAATCTGATATGATAATAATAAAAATAAGGATCATCCTTAACTGAAGAGGACTCACTCCTATGTCTACTACTGCTGACTGGGACTGAGCTACTAAGGGTACTCTGGATCTCATGACTTCGAACCTATGGTGTCAAATAAAATACCATAACGCAAATGCATCAGTATGGGAATGTACCTTATATGAAGATGAGGTAAAGCTAAATGCAAGGGCTCATGCATGAACAATTACTAAACTAAATAATCATGAGAGTACTGAATGAGAACATATGCATGAATGCATGAACCATAACTGAAATCATCGTGACTCAAAATACTAAAACTTGGATACTACTTTAATGTCATCTGAACTCACTACTAATTCCTGAGATACTGGACACTGAATCATCTGATACTAATAACTGAGTACTAGATTTGAGATCAGTCTTATCTAGCGAGTAATCTATAAAATTAATGATACTGAAATTGATTGACTAAATCTACTCATACAAATGACTTAAGTCTAAGATTTCTACTCTCAACTGACTGCATTAGAGATCAAACCTCTCTAATGGATGATTCTGGAATCTACTATCAATGATAAGAAATGATCATTTCCGAATTTGACAATAAAAATACTCAACTGAATATGAGACTGTGATTAAGCGTATCTGATGGTTGATATAGAGATATAATAACAAAAACACTCAACTGAATTTGTGACTGAGATCAAACCTATCTGACGAGTGATCTCGGGATCTGATAATGAGATTACTTAACTAAATCTGAGACTGAGATCAAGCATATCTAGGGGGTGATCTCTCAATCTGATAATAAGATTACTTAACTGAATCTGACACTAAGATCAAGCCTATTTAGTGGGTGATCTCTGGATCTGATAATGAGATTACCTAACTAAATTTGAGACTTAGATCAAGCCTATCTAGCGGGTAATCTCTAGATCTGATACTGAATAACTTTATATGGGACTAAGCCTATCTTACGGTTGGTCCATGAATCAATAGAACTATCTGAGTTCCTCACTGAGATAGATGACTGTATCTATCAGTCCTTATTTTTAAAGATTGATACTGAAACTACGACAGTGGGAAGTAATCACTTAATTGACATGCCCTAAATCTCAACTGTTGGTGTCAAACCTATAACCATAGCTGGAAGGGTATCAGTACCATACCACAGGAAAAGACCTCTCTGTTTAAGCCTATCTAACGACTGACCCTCGCAGGAAGTAAATTCTAAGGAAATATAATAGTCAAGCCTATCTGATGTGTGACCAGCCTTTCCTAATGGGTAACTCCTGCATCTTACGCTATCTGTGCACTTCTAGAGTTCAGGGATTGCCCCTAATGACTCTGTCTCTCTGATAGGGAGCCACCATATCTGCCCTCACTCGGTGCTAGCTCCTACTTCTAACTGAAAGACTTTGAACTGATTCTTTACTGAACACAAACTAAGCTGAATGTGATACTGATCATGTTTCTCGAATGATCTAACTGAGTTAAACAAAATTCACTTGGTTCTATATTTGATGGAATATTATTAAATCTTGTTATCTAACTGAATGACATTGAGCTCGGGATAGATTACTTTAATAATACTGAGGAGTTAACTGAACATTTGAATACTACTAGATCTGAGCTGAGTACAGAATAGAGGCTAGATTACTAGCGATACTGAGACTATCGAGATTACTAAGATTACTTAAGTTCTGTATCTGTCTAAGATTATAGAGTTCTATAACTCACTTAGTTCTGAGAATCGTGGCTTGACTGAGATTATCGTGAGAACTAACATGGGCTCTAGACTGCAGCTAAATTATTGGGTATAAATACCTCTCGAACTCGATAATATAAAAGTAAAGCAAAACCATTCTTGAATTATCAAGACCATGGACATTCGTTCACCATCACAATCACTACAATATCTCTTAAAGCATTTGGGAATCATACACATGTGATAGTATAGGGAGACATGTTATTGGCTCATACTTTATTCAACAAGATCTTGCATCAAACACTTAGCATGTGTTAAAGTCTTAGCATGTATCAAGGAGCACATAATTGGGGAATTTCATGCTATCATGTCACAATCCATCAACTAAGGCTTTTCAATAGACACTTGGCATGCATGGGCTTGCACACAATTGGGTATTTCTAATCAACATACTAGAATGGCTCTAATTCGTTCACATAAGTATTTTATCAAACATATGGGGAGCATGCTTTGCTTATTTAACAATTTCTATACCTAATTTACTTGAACACATCACTTAAGAATAAAATTGAAGAAAGTTTATCATAAACATCACATGAATTTTACATACTAGTGTGAAGATTGAAAACCTTGTAAACATACATGAATCACAACTCTATAATAGCATGAACATCAATTTCAACTCACATGAATCATGAAAACACATAAACATAAAATCTTTGAAATTTAGAAAAGGGTTCTTGAGTTTTTTGGTTGAAAGGGACCCAACAATCAACATCTGCATACCTTAGAGAATCTCTTTCTTGAAATCTCTTGGAGAGATTCTTGATTTCTTTATTTCTCTTGAAGAAGAAGGAAAGGTTTTGATTTTGTAGAAACCCTAGCTCTTGTTCTTGAACAACTTTGAGATAGGGGTAGCAAAATGACCCTTTTCGCCTCTGGAATTAAACTAAAAAATCCCAATTTTACATAATGGCATGATATGATTGAATTGTACAAGTTTACTGGAAATTGGATAATCGGAACACTTCTTGATGGCACAACGCGGTGGAAATCGCGTTGCCACCGTAGTTGCAAACTGGAAAGGCATCGCGCCACAATGGAATTGTGTTGGTGCACTGGAAATTGATAATTTTGAAATTAAGTCTTGGCACGACATGCCATAATCACGGAGGGTCACTGGATTTTTACGATTGCCATTTTGGATGGATCCGCGATGCGCTAAAGTGCCAGGTGGCACACTATCTCACTAAAATAGCTCTAACCCTTTGTCCAAGTATCGGATTTGGGCAAATTTAGTATTGCTAGTAAGCTTATTAAATTCTCTACATGACAAAAATTCAATATTAGGGAAAGTATACACGGTTTAAAATACTTCTCACTTGGGAAGACACTTCTCTACTTTTTAGGGTCGGATTAACACTTTCCTGAATATGCTCTAAGGCTCAGATTATGAGATAATTTTCCGGGGGCTTACAACTAGTTTACATGCCTTCTGAAAAGAAAGAAAATTCCACACACCAAGTTATCAAATGTTCAATAAGGAGTTTAAGTGCACAACAATATCTCTCTCAAAAACACTCAATGCTAACAAGTACCATGCCATAGGGTTGCCCTTATTTTAAATCGCCACTACAATGACTACACTTGGTTGGATATCTCAAAGGGATTTTTGAGCTTGTAATGTAGATTCTTGGTAGGGTAGAATATCTTTTACGAACATTTGGATACACCCTCATTTAACATCTATGTCACACTGTTCTATCTAACTTTTGACCATAGGCCACTTCTTTTTGTATTCACTTTTACACATGTACGTACTTTAATTTCCTTCATTTACCTATTTTATTTTCATTTTATTTTCTAGTACCCTTTGTTCTTCTATTTTCTTTATTGGATACTTTCTTTTTCTTATTTAATTATTCTCAATGCTAAAGCCCATAGGCTCCCACTTACAATTTTGTGGCCCAAGGTTACAACTTCCAATCTTTCCCACCCCCAACATAAGGTTTTATATTCAATTTGCATTTTTAAGTTCAAGGAATAGGGTTAAAAAGAGAAATAATATCGAAAGGATCCCAACTTGCAATGTGTTTGCCAAAGAAAGATCTAAAGGCTCAAAGTGAGTGACTAGGGATAACATCCATGCAAGGGTAGGCTTTTGAGGCTAAAGTAAACTCCAATGTCATAAGGATGGCCTATGATCATCACACCAACCAAGTATAATAAAAATTAGCCTTGACAGACTAACGGGACAAGTTCTAGATTGTACAAGTACACATGATATTTATACAAATGTGTTCACCAAATATGGCATGAAAATTTTCCAAAGAGGCTTAATTGTCTATCTTGCTAGAGAAAAAATAGAGTATCTATCAATTTTTGGAGTCACAAAAAGAGAAATTTTTTTGTTACAAGGCCATTCATGTCCATGCTCTTGATATGTAAAATTTTTTTTTATGGAGAGGGTGTATGCTTTGCATTTGCACCACACACAATTCGCTAACTATGGCAGTAGATCAAGCCTTTGTCTCTTATTGTGGCTTTCTTACGGTCAAACCATATGGCTACTCAAACTTCACCATAGATATAAGTGTGATCCCAAATTCAAAATGCCACAGGTACTCGAATTTCCCTTGCATTTGTGACCTCGATGCGATGGATATTTAAAATTTTTCTATATCCATGGATAACAACCCATTCATGATGGCATATGTAAGAAGTACAAGGGGTAGAAGAGACTCTTTGAAGCAGCACCTAGAATGCCCCTCAGATGTTGCAATTGCGACAGAATTTCCTACTATCGCGGTAGACGTAATTTCGTCCCTTAGACCACGATCACAGTAACTGAGGCCAAAATTCCTTGTCTTTGCTCAGTTTTAATTTTGCTGCATAGCTGCCATTTTCCAACTATATTTACCCCCAATTTTTATGGTCATTGAGCTTATGTTAAAACACTTATGAAATATTAAAACAGCAAGAAATGAGTTAAGGATGGGTTTACTCCCATCAAAAACCTAATTTAACATCGCGATATGAATCTCTTTTTTAACCATGTAGCATCTTTAAAGCAAACAAACTCCAACTTGGCCATAAGGAGGCCTTTCATACTATAGTGCTTCACTCTTTTGGCCATTTACCACAAATTTCTTTTTGTCATAATCTTCCAATTAAATGGAACCACAAGGGTAAATGTTAGAAATCACAAATGGCCCCGATCATTAAGATGAAGCTTCCCTGCAAAGAGTTTCAAATGATAATTATAAAGGAGTACATTCTTGTCGACATGGAATTCCCATCTTAATATTCAAGTATCATGCCATTTACTTATCTTTTACTTATATAATATGAAACTCTCATAAGCCTTAAGTCAAAAATCTTTCAACTCAGAGAGTTTTGTAACCCTTACTTTGGATGTTTCTCCCTAATTTATGTTCAACCTTTTTAAAGTCCACAAGGCTTTATGTTCGAGCTCGGAAAACAAATGACATGCCTTTCAAAACACCAATTTGT
Organism: Capsicum annuum; assembly: GCF_002878395.1. Classification (NCBI taxonomy): domain Eukaryota; kingdom Viridiplantae; phylum Streptophyta; class Magnoliopsida; order Solanales; family Solanaceae; genus Capsicum; species Capsicum annuum. The sequence continues at coordinate 168,316,513 of NC_061122.1, forward strand.
ATGGGGACATGCCAATTGGGGTTTTGTAGGCTATTTTATAAGTCCAAAGTGCCTCATCGACCTCCTTGCCCAATTGGGTTGGCCTATATTCACCATCTTCTCAAGTATTAGTTTTATTTCTCAATTTAAAATTTCAACTTGGCCACTTGTTTCAGAGTGATATGGGGTAGCCACTGTATTTTAACCCCATACTTATAAACAAGGGCCCGAAATACCCAATTAGAAAAATGTGAGCCTCCGTCACTAATGATGGTGTGTGACATTCCAAACCTTGTAAAGATGTATTTCTTCAAAAAGAAGGTAATACTATTTCTCTTATTATTCTGAAGTGCCATGGCTTCCACCCATTTTGAAACATAATCAACCACCACCAATATGTATTTTTCCCAAATGAGCTCTCAAATATGAAATTAAAGTCAATTATCCACACATCTAAGAGTTTAACTTCAAGTTTTGGTTTGAGAGGCATTTCATGTATTCTTGAAACACCACCTTGCATTTGACATTGGAGAAAATAATACACACATTAAAGGATTTTTGCGGCAGTTTGGATTTCCCAATGGTGACCACCATAAAATGAGGAGTGGAAACCCTTAAGGATATTATTCATCTCAACCTCCTTCATGCATTACCTAATCACACAATCCGATAAATCCTGAATAGGAATGGTTCATCCCAAAATATCTCTTTACATCAAATAATAACCGCTTCTTTTTATGGTAGCTAATAACCTCGGAAAGTACACCACTTGCTATATAGTTGTCATAGTCGGCATACTATGTTATGCTTTTTTCCACAAAAGACATGAATACCTCATCAGGAAAAACATCATCAATTTCAATTTCTCAATGCCTTTTATGGTTACCTTTAAGACACGAGAGATAGTTGTCCACTTGGTTTTCATACCCCTTCGATCCTTTACCTCAAATTTGAATTCTTGCAAAACTAAAATCCATCTAATTATGAGCGACTTTGCTTCCTTATTTTCCATGAGGTACTTAAGGGAGGCATGATACGTTTTCACCACTACTTTCATGATTAACAAGTAGGTTCAAATTTTTTCAAAAGCATACACAACCGCCAAAAACTCCTTTTCAGTAACAGTGTAGTTGCATTGAGCATATTGAAGGTATTTCTCACATAATACATAGGATGAAACAGTTTCTCCTTTGTTGACCTAACACCGCACCCAATGTAATCCTACTATCTTAACATGTAACTTCAAAAGTGGTTGACTAATTTGGGTCCACAATGATGGGGGCCAAAATAAGCAACGCCTTAAGATACTCAAAGGATTTTAAGAATGCCTCAGCAAAGTTGAATGCTTACTCCTTCTGAAGGAGTTTGCACATTGGATGAGGTATTTTGTAGAAATCTTTAATAAAATAACTATAAAACACAATATATCCAACAAAACTCCGAACACCCTTTACGAAAATGGTGCGTGGTGACTTGGCAATTGCCGGTAACTTTGCTGGATCAAGTTTTATGCCTTTCTCTGTTATTTTTGGCCAAATAAAATACCCTCCTAACCATGAAATGGAATTTTTCCTAATTTAGGACAAGGTTTCCACATATCTCTTAAGAACCTTGTTTAGATGCTGAACATATGAGTTGAATGAGTTCCACACCACCAAGAAATCATCCATAAAGACCTCTATCAGTCATTGACCATATCTATAAAGATTAACAACATGCAACGTTAAAAGGTTTCCAAATTCATATTAGGGCATTTGCTTGAATGCGAATGTCCCATATGGGCAAGTAAGAGTTATCTTCTCCTGGTCCTCCAGGGTAATGTAGATTTGATTGTACCCCAAATAACCATCTAAGAAAGGAATACCATCCTGTACTTGCCAACATATCCAACATTTGGTCTATAAACGGTCTATAAAAGGCATTGGAAAATGGTATTTTTTGGTCTATGAGTTCAAATTTCAATAATCCAAGCATACCTACCACCTGGTGACTGGTTGTATTAGGATAAGATCATTTTTTCATTCTTAACTATCTTAATACCATATTTATTTAGGCCACATTGTATCAAACTCACTAAAGTCCTATTTAATATAGGATAGATAACTCCCACACTAAGAAATTTTATGATCTCTATCTTTATAACCTCTTGAATAGGTTGTTTTACCCTCCCTTGAAATTTCATACTTGGTATATGATCTTTATCTAGCTTGATTTTGTGGGAACAAAGGGCTTGGGATATCCCAATAATATCTGCAATTGTCTATCTAATGGATTAAATGAACCTTTTTAACACCAACTTTAAAGATTCCACTTAAGAGGGCTTAAGGTCACTTGCAATGATGATGGGTACTGTGGCTCCATCCCCTAAGAGCACATATTTAAGATGTGGTGGCAAAGTCTTTAATTCAATTTTTTCTGGCTCAATAATGGATGGTTTTGCGGGTGGGATCTCATGGTTTTCAAGATCAAGGTTAAACTTTACCGAGTTCTTGGTATAAGATCCAATTTTTGTTAAAGATGCAACCACCTTATCAAATTCTTCCACTTATCCCCTTTCGCAAATCTATAACACTTCTACCAAGGGATTATCCAAAAATCTCACACCAACATGATTTGTCACCTCCCCATCAATGATGTCAATTACTGACATGACTTGTAAGTACATCTGTTGCTTTATGGAGTTACATACGTTAAAAGAAACCAACCAAAGCTTCATCTTCCTGGATTCCAAATCCACCAAGGCCTTCCCGATGGCTAAGACTGGCCTCTCGAGAATTTTAGGAACTTCAATATCCATTGTACAATCCAAGATTGCAAAATCAACCAAGAAGATAAAACAACCAATTTTGACTAGAACATCATGAAGAACTTCGATCCACTTCATGATGAAATGGTCAGCCATGAGCAATTTCATCGTGGTAGGTTGTGGCTTCCCCAATTCATGCTTATGGAACATGTCATATGGCATTAGGTTTACTCTTTCTCCAAGGTCACATAATGCTTTAACAAACTTAAACAATCCGATGGTGCATGGGATTGTAAAAGAACAAGAGTCATTATTCTTTTTTGCCAATGTGATTGATATCACTATAATTATGTGTTATTTCTATTGTTTCATATTCCACAAGCTACTTCTTAGATATCAAATCCTTTATAAATTTAGCATACCCCAACATATCTTGGAAAGCCTCAACTCTAGGAATATTGATTGATAGGGTACTAAATTTATCAAAGAACTTGTTGAACTTCGCATTTACTCCCATTGATGATAACCCTTTGGTAAAAGGGAGGAATATTGTTTGATGGTATGGAGACAATTGGGAAATCATTTATCTTTGACTTTTCAAACAAAATCCCACTTGTCTTTGGTTCATAATTATTTAACCTCTTTCTCTTTGCCTTTGTTTTTTCATCCTCTTTTTTCATTAGAGTTCTCAAGCGCTATACTATTTCTAAGACCTTTTCCATCTTGCGTGCCCATAGCATTTGTTACATTCCCACTTGACATCTCTTTTATTTTTCTTCTCTATGAGATACACCGATATTTGATTCAACCTTGGCTCTAGTTGTTTGATAGCAGTTGAGTGAGACTCGACCATTTGGTCGATCATGGAGAAATCACTTTACATTTCTTGCACCATTTTTTTTGTGCCCTCAATACAAATAAAGATCTGAGCCAAAATTTCTTCATTGATGCACCCTTCCTTTTTTGCACTGTGTCAAGCTTTGACTTTTATGGTTCTGACCTTAATTCCTGAATTTCACTTGAGAAAAGGTGGAAACCCTCCATATATCTTGGAAACACACTCAATTGATCATTAATTATATCTTTCTTCAAACATTCACATGGCTTAGCCTCTATTACATTTATCACATTTACACTTCCAATTGGGGCTCCCAATATATGATTCATAAGGAGCTTAAGGTGGGACATTACATTGATCATGTTTGCATTATTTTCCTCCTTTTTACCTTTTCTATCTTGACACACAAAAATTGAGGAAATATTACCCACGGCCAACTTGGCATCCTTCATGTCGCATCCTCTAGAAAAATTTGCTGCTTGATCCAACACCTTTGATCCAACCCCATATGATATATTATTGACCGATCCACTGAATGCATTTTCTTCTATTGCTTTGTTGAGTTGGTCCAATGCCTTATAGAAAATTTATAGAAGCATCTTCTTTGAAATCTCATGGTAAGGACATTTCTAGAGCTTCTCCTTGATTCTTCCTCGAGATTCATACTACGATTATTTATGGAATTGGCAAAAATTAATGATTTTATCTAGTAATTGTAAAATCTTCAAAGGTGAGAAGTATTGACTTAAGAAAGCCTCTGTAAGACATATCCATGAGGTGATGGAACAGGCGGGCAAAGATCTTAGCTATAGTACCCGCCTTTACCATTAGAGAGAATGGGAAAAGTCGCAATTAGATGGACTCTCAAGATATGTGTGCAATAATAAAGGGTGCACAAACTTCTATAAAGTTATTTAAGTGCAAATTTGGGTCCTCATGTGTTGACCAAAAAGTCCCTCAAAATGAAGTAATTAAAGCATCATGCTTGTGACATAAAATACTTTATTTCTCTCGTTGGGGGTAATGCGGATTGTACTTTCATGCTCATCGGTGAAAAGATAATCCAAGCCATCTTGACTTATGGTTATTCGGGAAAATTAGTGATTACCTAAGAAAAAATAAAAAAATAAGGAAATTTAATCAAAACCACCACTGGTATTTTCAAGGTAACATTTAACAACACATTAATAAAATTAAGATTTCACTCTCCAGCAACAATGCCATTTTGATATAGCTCAAGTATTATTAAGGTAAAATATAAGAGAAGAGAGATTTACATTTTGAGTCTTATGGGTATCGAAATTACTAAAAAGATACCTGAAGTGTACACAACGTAAAACACATAATGTAAAGTGGGGGTTAGGGGGTTGATTTGTAATATAATCTTATTAATATAAAGTCAAGCAAATCACTAAGATAAAACTTTTTGATTTAGAATTCAAATTTTGAGAAATCTTAGGATTATGTCTAGATAAGGGCAAGGTGTGCTTGGGGTCATGATATTTTTGTAAAAGTCCTAATTATTGATGACATGGTTGACTAGTTTAAGAGTCCTTGAGGCTAGTTTGTCAATAAGGTCCCAAGGATTTCAATCCTTGACTCTTTTGATTACCTAACGAGTGTATCAATAAAAGCCATCCCAAACCTTAATTGGGCATCCCTATATCTTGGAAGATGCCCATGACATAACCTACTCTTTTTCTAGGAAGCTATGGATTCAAAAAGATTCACCTACATCTCTCTGTTAAGGATGATGAGAGCTTTCAAGAGTTTGGGGTTTTCACCTAAAAATTCAATTTTGGGTATTTAGGGGTTTCACCTACAAATCCCAAATATTTAATCAAATAAATAGTGAATACATAATCAACAACTAAGAATTACACAAACACATCTTCACCCAAACACAATTGCACTTTAGTTCAACTTAATACCAATACTATAGAATTTAGATACTCATGAAATGGAAGACAAAAAATATAACAAACAATTCATTCAGGACATCCATAACAATGGAGGACAAGAAAAATCTTCACTTTACACTTCAATTTCGCCAACTTCAACTTGAAATTCTTAATACAAAAATGTTTCCCCAAATTGTAGGGTTCCCCAATTCTCAAATTTTTAAATCTCATTTATCCAAAGATTAATGACCCGAAGGAAATAAAGATTTGTGCCTTATATAGGAAGTGGAATTAGCTATGTCAAATTACAAAACTGCCCTAGGCCAAAATCCTGCGACGCCACAATTGTATCAACTTTTCCGCGTTCGCGGCTACCATAACTATAATACGATCAATGCGATCATTTCCCTCAGAGCTTGATCATAGTAACTGAGCCTGATTAGTGCAGTTTCTTCTACTATGCACTTTTCCTCTCCTTTCGATCTCTATTTAGATCAAATCCATATTTTTTTACTTCATCACCTGTGTGTATGCAAGAATGTGGAAATTAGTGCATTTAATCAAGCATGTCTCATTTATGCATTCAAATCATAATAGTGTGCATAATATTGGGAGAAAATGAGTGGTAAATTCACCACTCATGCAGTAGAAATGCTACTACAAGCTCATCTTGGCATCTCTATGAAGGATCCTCTCTACTTATTAACTCTATTCAGTCTCAAACTTAGGCAGCTCTACCAAAGCACTCTCTAATCAATCAAAAATATTCATTACTATTATAACACAATTAATTCATTTACAAATTAGAACTCACTTAAAAAAATTACTAATTAAGCACTCATAACGCTAAGAACTTGAGTAGTGTTGAAATGGGGGTTTTGTTGCTTCTCTTCACTCTTGTTTAATTACAAAAAAACATTTGATGAAGAAGCCTATATTTTCTTTTCTAGCTGAGTGATGATTAGGGATGAAAGATCATTGGACCAGTTGTCCTAATCAGTGCAAAAATAGCATCTGAAAGTTTGTTACACAAAATGACAAAACTGTGAAGACAATGCATGCCAGCTGTACTATACTTTGTATATTCAAGGACTTGGTCACTTGCAGTTTATATGCACATCATCAAAACTACACATAGAAAATTTTCCCTTTTTGATGATGACAAACAAACTTTATAGTTTTGAGAACATTCATCACATTTAGTCTGTGTGATTACCACCTAAAGATGAATGTTCCCCTAATCATCATACTTTATCCATCACCATCATGAAACAAAGGGACCTGATCCCTTATTTTCATTTACAACAAAAAAACCTTCTTTTCTCCCATGTTTACTTCCCCCTATCACTATGCTTTACCATTTCTCCACCCCCCTGTCAGCATGAACCATAATCCTTACACCAAAGTCCTTACACTCATTAAGTTAGTATTCCCTCATTTGACATCATTAAAAAGGATTAAAAGTAAACTAAGAGTTAAGATAATACAAATTAGTTACCTCATAGCCACTAGGCAACACTAGCATGTAAAATAGTCTTAAAAGAGAGAAAAGTGCAAGCAAACAAATCAGAATTCATTAATTGTTAAGCAGTCAAGTACCAATTTAGTTTACTAAAATGATAAAAAAAAAATAATTGTCCTTAAAATCCACATGATAGAGTAGAACTGACACAAAGTTGAGTAAGAGAATAGAGATAACAATACTCCAGAGGACTCAGGTTTAGGGAAAAGGAACTTAATCAACATTTCAATATTATCATTTTTAGTAGCATGAGCATCGAACAACTGTTTAGTGAGTTTCTTTACTTTTGCATTCAATTCATTCAATTTAACAACCAGTTTTGCCAGTTTCAAATGGAGTTCTACATTTTATGATATCAGTGCTTCAGAAGCACCTGGTCCCTCAAAAGCTAGCCGTTGATTTTTCATCAACCTAAAGTACATTATCTAAGCATTTTCTACATCTAATTTGATCCTCACTTTCTCTATTCCTTTTCCTAAGCTTTCCTGAGCGAGCAAAAGTGGGACACAGTTCCCATTTTTCTTTCTATGCACTCATTTTCTATAAAAGTGGTTAAAGTGAACTTTTGTTTGGCTATTCCAGGAATTCCTCTAGTCCCAACTTCTCTAAAATAATTAAATACCTTGTTAGGAAATTACCCATAGGGCATTCCATGTATCACTTCTTTTTCAAGAATTACTTTCTTCATGTGTTCAATCATAAAAGTAGGTAGGATGATCAATTCAAAACTACTCAGGAATTCTAACAAGAATAGATCAGCTCCAGATGCAATGGTAGTCTTCCCAGATCTTAGCAGTAGGACTCTATTTATGAATTAAAATACCAACTGAAACTCAAATATCGGGAATCTCTTTTTTTCAAAGCTCCTATAGATATTCCACCCACCTAAGAGGTATTGATTATAAACTCAATAGTGGGCAGTTGATTTACAACAACCTAACTCCAATAACTGGTACATCCAAGATTTTTTCCAGTTCTTATTCATTCAAATAAATAGGTTTTCCTTACACCTGGGCAGATAAGCTTAGCGCATCTTCTGAGAATTCCATGGTGTAGTAAAAGTCTTTGACTTTATTCTTAAAGACTATGAGGGATGATTCCTCAAACAAGTGTAACCAGCCTGCATGCCCAATATATTCAACCAATTCAACCATCCCAGGTTTCTGATACTATTTGGGATCATCCACTCTTCCTGATAGGACTTTCTGAGTTTTTAGTATTCTATTTCTTTGTTTTCCTGACAAGTCCTTTTCTCTTTTCTCCCATTTGGTTCTCTTAGGACTAATACTCCTATCTCCAACAATAGTTTCTTTTATCTTGGTACCAGGACTCTCAGAAATTTCCTTTCTTTTTACTACTAAATGCTTCTACCTCATCTCAGCAGGACTGCTATATTTTGAACTAGAGCACCTGATACTTCCAACAATATGAACTTCATCCTTCTTTTCTTAATTTCTTCAGCAACGTTTGCAACAATATCTTTTTCCTCTAAATCTCAACCATATATTTCTTTTCTCTACTTTCCCTTTATTTCTTCACAGTCAATCTCAAGAGCGGTTTATCCTCAACCTCTTCATCCTTCTTATTTATAGGTAATATCATTTTATATTTATCTATTTCATTTATTTCTCCTATTCTTTGTTATTCTTCACTGACTGAGATGTCATGTGCAAGCAGAAGTATTGAATTTTCAACTTTGATTTGCTTTAACTGAATTCTCACAAATCTATCCCTATGGGTCTATACCTACAACGGTGTAATACTGAGTTAGAAAAAACTGTACTTAACTTATTATGGATACCTATCTCGTAAACATAGGCAATTTTGACTAAAAACATTGGATCACATGATAAATCATATTAATCGGATTAATTTTTCTTTAGTCTTTCCCGTATGCACATCCTTCTTATTGATTCTCTACTTAACATAAGATTAGTGATTGGAACTTTGAATCATCATCATTCTTATCAGAATTATTTAGTCTTTTACCTCTCATCTTCAGTAATATCACCCCTCTTTCTCTAATCCATAGAATTCCACCTTTTTTTTCTCACTCAAATAAGACTAGGATCGGGTCCCTGAGAGAGAACATATTAAGTTTTTTCAATAATTGAGAAATGCTCATACATTATCATAAAACAATTCCTGACTACAATTCCCTTTCTCAAAACCTGGAACAAAGATCCATTTTTGGATTTGGGAACCCACTTTAGCCTGAGTTAGCAATAGGAATACAATGGTATAATCATATCCTTCTTGGTTCATCTAGGTAAACAATTGCTTTTTACATTTTTCAAAGTCTTAAAACCATTAGGATGAGAATTCTCCTCCTAAATATATTTGATACAATTTTTTTTTGTTTACTCCAACTTTGACAATTTTACTTTGTGTCTCCATCTCTTCCACATTGATTACATGAAGATCTATAAGCCTTGTTCTTAGAAATATAGGGATTTTTTATTCGAGAACCTAGAGGTTGTGATTCTCTTTGATAATCAAGCTCATTAATATTATTTGCACCTTGTGTGATCTAGTTAGAAAGGATCTGTGAAGATACCTATCTATTTAAGTGACTTTTTAAGCTCTTCTCTTAGATGTACCACGGTCCCTTTCTAACTCTTCATTTATATAAAGTGAAGACATAAGGTACCTGTGAGAAACCTTTAATTTATTTTCATGTTAAATTTTAAACTTTGAAGCTTTGAAGCTTCTCTCTTTACTTTGCCATATAAATCACCCACCTTTTTTAGTTGGCTCATAGAGGTTAGATCTTTAGAATTTAATTTGGTGACCTTTTTCTCAGCTTCAGATATCTGGAATGTGAAGGGAATTAATTCCTGCTCTTAATTTTCAACCTTCTATTCTAGAGCATTTTTCTGAGTAGTTAGATCACACACAGAGTCTATCAACACCCTAGCAGGATTTTTTATTTTCCTTGTAAAGTAGTTATCTAGATTTTTTATTATATCAAAAGAGTTTCCTTTTTTTCTTATCCATCTTCAATGTTAGCCATGAAGGCAATAAAAGAGTCACAGATAACTGGACTTTCTTCAATGTTAGCCATGAAGGCAACTTTATTCGCTGGAAGAGTCTTCCATCCTGACAATGCTTGCGTTACTGCATAATCAGCTACATCCTTCCTTCTTGAATTTTTACAGACCTAGTCCCAGCTTTTTTCTTTTGTCACCTACAGTCTTGAGGTAATCCTAATGATCTCATTTATGCATGGGATAGTCTTTGATGAAGTGCTTAGGACTTCCACATCTGTGACACATTTCAACTTATCTTTCACTCCTTTAGAATATACCACTCTCTTTCATGGCTCTAACAATCCTATTTGCAAAATAGGCAACATTTTTTTCTTCATCATTAACTAGATCATATTTAGAAGCCTCCAATTCCAGAGATTTTTCTTCTTTTTCATTTTTTTTCTCCAGCTCTTGCTGCTTTTTGAGCTCATAAGTTTTTAGATTTCTAATGAGTATATCCATAGTGAAAGTCTTCAAGTTCCTTTCTTTAGTTATGGCATTGAAACTCCCTGGAATTTTTCATTTGTAAGTTCTGAAGCTTTTGGCTCTCTGCCCTTCTTATGACTCCCTTAGTGAGTCATATGTTGTGGTTACAGGTCAGGTGAACCTAGTCATAAGTTAACCATTGTGTTAGTGGTCGATTTCTCTCTTGGTTACAAGAATATTCATATAAGTCATTTGATCATGTGAAAAGTGGAAGCGTTGAGTCGTACGTTGTCCAGTGACTAAGCTCTTGTGTTCTATGTTGGTCATAACTAGACCATACGATTTATTTTATCTGGTGATGACTGGGACAAGGGATTCGTAAGTAGGATAAAGTGTGTCTATCTTCGTGATGACTCAAGGGTATGAGTCATAAGTTATGGTGATGAGTTAATAGTCTGCTTAGTAAACAAATGCAGCTTTTCAACATCTTTAAGATGAGGGTACTTTGGTGATTTCACACCCTAATCCCTTAATAGGCCATGTGTAATAACACCTTTTGGATATTCATTATACCCTTTACAATATCAAATTATCTCTAAACTCTCTCCAAAAAACTCTCAAGAAACATTGGGCTAGGGTTTCTTCAAAGTTGTCATCTAAGAGCGTAAGGATCAAATTCTCTTCGTGAATCTTTCTAATTTAGGCATGTGACTCTTCCTTCATTGTTAGTTTACAAAATTATATGTTTAAAACATTGTTCAGGAATCATTAATGGTGGTTTTGGAAACCAAGTTTTAGGGTTTTAATGAATATTATTAGGTATTTCTTCCTCATGATTTAATCTATGATTATGAATGTTTTAACAATGGTTTTGCACATGTGGGTGCATGGGAATTGTTGTTTAACTAAAGGGTCATGTTTAACCCTAAATATAATGGTTTTTTGTTTCGAGAATGGTATGCCCTAAACCTGTTTAGGAAATTATCAATGAGAATGATCTTGTCATCAATTGAATTGTGTTTTGAACTAAGGCATTGGCCTATGAATGTTAATGATTGCTAAATGGTTTTTCTACGAAGTCCTTTTTGGCCATAAATTAATTTGAAACAATAAATGGGTTCGAGTCACTTAATGTTGAATTGAATTGTTGTCTTTGTTTAGACAATATGTTTGAGTCCCAAGATGATTAATAATGGTTATGGCATGTTGTACGATTGTAAGTGGGGTTGGTATGATGATACCAACGGGATACCTTTGGTAAGTAATTGTATTATTGGTTGTGTATGTGTATTTAATATTTTTATTTGGGTTTAAAGTGGGAAGTATAGCCGTTCCGTGAAATTTGAGACCAAAGGACAAACACTGGAAACCGCACTAGCCAGTGTAGGTGTCTACATGACCGGGAGGTTTGAGTCACCTGTATGAATATATGAATAGGAAGTTTGAGTCCCCCATATTGTATACATTAGTGCATAAGTCACCTTGACTAAGCTGGGAGGTTCGAGTCCCTTATAAAGGCATATACAGATATGGATATTCTCAAATTTGTGCGGCTACACACATTGGTGCCCTTCAAGCTAGGGGAGAGTTGGGCCCATACAGCCCATGGGTTCCTTATTATATGACAGTTACGCCACATAACCCAGGTTGAGGTTTTCAAAGTTTCTGCCAAACCTTGTTCCTTACCATAACATATAATGTAATAGTTATATATATTTATATGCAATTTATATGATATCATGCTTTGGATGTTGTACTATTTTCTGAACTATTGTCATCACATTACTTTATTCCTCTATCCCTGAGATACTTGGTATCTCTCAAAGCCCTATCCATCTCTGAACGTTGTATCCACATGCGATGAAGGCACCGAAACTTATTCTAATTTTCCTACTCAGTGATCAGCTATTAGAGTTAGTTTGTGAGTAGACATTGAAGTGGTGATCTTCCATATTTCGAAACGCTTCATTTCACGCTCCTTACTTCCTATGTCTTATAGCTTGTTTAGACTTTGTAGAGCCTTTATTGGATCGGAGATGCCTCGTAACCCAAACTATCCATCAACAATAATCCATAAGCGTCAGATACAATCAAACCATAATAATAAGATTGCAGAAATGTGACTACGTGTCAGGGCTTAACAAGTCCAACCATTTCATAATTATAAACACACTAGCCCAATATGCCCAAGTCCACAGTCATCCATAACACCTTTATACAAACCAAAGTTTAGAAGTGTATATGTCGAGACAAGCCCTCAACGATAGCCAAACAAAGTTAAAATAAATTAAGTCTAAGGATAGGAGACCAAGGATGAATGTCTTCTGAAGTAAGGAAGATCACTACTCCAAAGTCAATGCACTGACCGCTTCAATCTACTAATCACTTCATAGGAAAACAAGATGATACTCTGATCCCTATGTCACATGGGGACATACCATCCAGAGATGGTTAGCAGTTAGAATGCGAGCACATAACACAATGGTAAGGATTAAATAACATCATCATTTAACAACAAGTCAATATATTATCATCGTTCATATTGATACACTTATCCTTACACATAGGCATTTCACATGCTAATCAAGAGACCAAGTCTCGACATCATTCTTGAACATATACTCATACACATGGATATAAACAACATGATCATATTATACCACAAGGGAAAATGACTTAGCATTCATTCTGAAATCATTCAGTCATAGAATATGGAGTGAAGAACTTTCAACCAAGTTAGCTCATTTGACAAATCTGATTTCCATTTAATTGACTAGTAACTCGAATCATGAGTCATTTCACTGGTCTAGGAACTTGAATCACTAGCCGTTTCATTTCACTGGAATAGGAACTCGAATCCCTAGTCATATCACTGGTCTAGGAACTCGAATCCCTAGCCGTGTAATTTGACGAGGTATTATAACCACAAGAGATCTCTTTAAACTAGAAACTCAAATGGCTAGTCATATCACTAGTCTAGGAACACAAATCACTAGTCGTGTTATTAGATGAGGAACTTGAATAACCCGTCATTTCATGGGACTAGGAAGTTGAATCGCTAGTCACATAATTAGAAGAGGAACTTGGATCGCATGTCGTTATTAGTCGACATTCAAACTCTTGACCCATTTGTTCATGTATTTACATGCATACAAACTCTTGACCCATCTCAATAGAACAATGACTTCATTCAATTATTAATACCGTAAAATTTTGGTTCTCAAGGCCCACATAACTATTCACATTTCACTAACCACAATATATCGTATTTTAACCAAACTTAGCTCCACACACAATTCAAGTTCATTTTCATGTCTAGGGATTTACCCTCTCGTTATCCATCAATTAATAAGTTTATAAAATCCACAATACATGACTCCTAATACCTTCTAAATATTATTTATCATTCATACGCACTAGGGCCATTGCCCTAGCTCAATACATTGTCAACATGTAACTAGTTATATCACTTAGACAATTTCACAAATACCTTGTGTACATGCATTTACCTAGGCCATATTCAAAGCAACAACCATCAATATTAGGGTTTATCAAGACTCATTAGTTAGACTACCAACAACAAGCTCTCACATGTGCAAAATAACAACAGTAAAATGTATAAACAAAAGTCTAAGCAATAGTCCACATTATTCATCATTAAGAAACAAAACCCTTTTCATTTGATTTCAAAACCACCATGTACACTTACTAATACAAGTGTAAAATACATGGGTTTAGATATATTTATAGAGGGGAAGATATGCATGCCTTAAACAACTTGAATCACCAAGAATATTTACTCCGTCTTACCACTAGATGATCTCCCTCCAAACCCTAGTCTTCAATCTTTCTTTAAGAAGCCTTTGGAATGCTTAGGAGTGTTTGAGTAATGTAAAATGAAGACTTAGGAGGATACAATGCCTTATATAGTGAGAGGGGTTAGGTTTTAAGGCAAAGGAAATGACCAAAAGGTCCTTAGTTAAAAGCTGAAAACTGAGCTCGTGCAGTGGTACCCTAACTCCTACCCTAGACATGACAGACACTGTTAAGGGTACGAAAACACACCCATGAGTCATATCCAAAGGGTAAGACTTACCCCCTAGCCGTAATCTTCAATCGTATGCAGGATAATTTACCTCAAGCTAAATTCTCACTTTATATGATTGCCTTAGATACAACTCATATACATAGGGTACAATTGAGGAGGGGTAACTCATACCTAGTACAGTGAGTGACACTCACCACACTGCCTAGGATACAAAATTGGAGGGCAAGGTGAGTCGTTACCAAGGGTACGACTTAAGTCTCTAGTCGTACCCAACTCAGAGACACAAAACTAAATTTGTTCTTCAATGGTTTAAGCTCTTGGAATTTCAATTCTCCCCCACTTGGATCAGTCATCCTCGAATGAGGGGTAAGGCAAACATAGACACAGGTTAACACTTTATCACATATGAAAGCAACATTGAAAAAGTTGAACCGAGCACATAACAATAAGAATGCAACAAACACATATAATGATTTTTCAATCACTCATTCATTTAATTCATTAGGTGATTCAAACCCCTCTTTTATTGAGGCCACATGGCTCCTTCAAAGGTAAGGGACTCGAACCCTTTATCAACTCAAAACACAAGTCAAACCAAGAATATTAACATAAACCTCAATCACAAATTTCCAGGATGAAAAAAGATACAGGAATTTGGAATTTATGTCTTCCTCTGCCTCCCAAGTAGCCTCTTCAGACTTTTGGTTCCTCCATAGAACCTTCACCAAAGCCAGTTCTTTCATTCATAACCATAGTGCTTGATGAGCTCAGTCCCTATGCCTTACATCCGCATAGGACTTTTGTTAACTTTGAGTGGTTTTAAATCTATCATGAATCACCATTACCTTCTCCAAGGCCTAGTGAACTAAATTGGGGCCAAGCAAATTACCCTCTCCAACTTCATACCACCTAATGGGAGGCCAACATATCCGACCATACAATGCCTCAAAAGGCGCCATGCCACTACTTGAGTGGTAGCTATTCTTATAGGCAAATTCAATCAAAGGAAAGTGGTCATTCCAACTACTACCATAATTAATTACACAAGTCCGCAACATATCCTCTAAGGTTTGGATAGTTCTCTCTGCTTGTCTATCTACTTGAGGGTGGAAAGTAGTACTAAGGCACACTCTAGTACCCAAACCCTTTTGGAATGACTTCCAATAGTGGGATGAAATTAGATGACCACGATTCAAGATAATAAAAACCGGTGCACCATGCAACTCTATGATCTCCACAAGATACAACTTAGCATAATCTTCTGCTGAGAAATTAGTCCTCATGGGACAAAAATGAGCGGACTTGGTTATTCTATCATCAATGACCTGGATAGAATCATATTGATTATGAGATCTTGGAAGATTGGTAAAGAAATCCAAATTAATTACCGCCTACTTCCACTCGAGTAAGTCAATCTCTTAGTACAAACCATTGGGCTTAATGTGTTAAACTTTCAGTTGTTGACACACTATACACGTGGCTCATGGCTAGCTACATCACGCTTCATACCATTCCACCAGTAGAACTCTCTAAGGTTAGGATTCATCTTGGTGGAATCAGGATGAATAACATACCGAGATTCATGAGCCTCGACCATGATCCTTACCCTCAATCCATCAATGTCGGGAACATATAGCATACCTTGGTATCTCAAGATACCATCAACACTAACCACAAAGTCCGCAACCTTGTGTTGACCCACCTATTGATCTTCACCAAATTAGGGTCTAAGACTTTCTTTTCCTTTATCTCAACAACAAGAGACAATTACGATACTAGATGCATAAATACACCACCATCTTTAGAGTCCATAGGTCAAACTCCATAATTTGACAAACAGTGAATATCCCTTACAAATTCCTGCTTATCCTCATCTATACGGGCTAAACCTCCCATGGACAATCTACTAAGAGCCTCAGGGACTACATTCACCTTATCAGGATGGTAAAAAGGACTCATATCATAGTCTTTCAATAGCTCAAGCCACCTTCTTTGCTGGAGATTCAAGTCTATTTGAGTAAACACATAATGAAGGCTCTTATGATCGAAAAAAATGTCGACATGAACACCATAAAGATAATGCCACAAAATCTTCAAAGTGAAGACCATGGCTAATAACTCTTAAGCCATGAGTAGGGTAATTCTTCTAATGAAATTTCAATTTCCTAGAAGAATAGCCTACCATCGTACCAAATTGCACCAACACGCAACCAAGACCAACTCGGGAAGAATCAAGATAAACCACAAAACACTCAATACCCTTGGGCAAGGTCAAAACTAGAGCTGAAGTCAATTTGTCTTTCAACTTCTCAAAACTACCCTCACACGCATTGGACCACAAGAATTTGACCTTCTTTTAGGTCAACATGGTCAATGAGGTAGCTATAGTATAGAAACTCTCCACAAACCTTCTATAATAATCGAATAGACCTAAGAAGCTCCAAATGTCGGTCAGAATCATCAGTTTTGGCCATTTGTTAACTACCACAACTTTTTGGGAATCCACCATGATCCCTTCACTAGATATAAAATGACCAAAAAATCCATGTCTTTCAACCAAAACTCAAACTTTGAAAACTTGGCATACAAACAATGATCCTTCAAAGTTTGTAACATGACACAGAGATGATCTATATAATCGACCTCACTCTTAGAATACAATGAGGTATCATCAATGAAGATAGTGATAAACATGCCTAAGAATGAATGAAAGACCCTTTTTATCAAATCAATGATTTTCACCGGTGCATTGGTCATCCCAAAGGACATGTCGAGAAACTCATAGTGACCATACCGGGTTCTAAAGGCAGTTTTAGGGATATTTACTTTCATAATCTTAAGCTAATGATAACCTGATCAAAGAACCATCTTATAAAAACACTTTTCACCCTAAAGTTATTCAAATAAATCATCAATCCTAAGAAGAGGATATTTTTTCTTTACAGTCACTTTGTTCAACTGACGATAAACAATGCACATACGAAGGGAACCATCCTTCTGGCGTACGAACAACACGAGAGAAACCCAAGAAGAAATACTAGGATGAATAAAAACTTTATCTATGAGGTCCTTCAATTGATCCTTAACTTTTATGAACTCTACCGGAGCCATTCTATAAGGAGGGATAGAGACAGGATGAGTTTCTAGAACAAGATCAATCTCGAAATCAATTTCTCTTTCAAGAGGAACACCAGGAAAATCATTGGGAAACACCTCAGAAAACTCATTAATCATGGGGATGGATCCTAGAGAAGGATCTTTCGAGTTAGAATTATTAACTCGAACCAAAAGATACAAACATCCCTTTAAAATCAACTTTCGAGCCTTAAGATAAGATATGAACCTTTCCTAAGGCATTAAGGAACTGCCTTCCCAAACAATAACTGACACATAATGGAATTTGAACCGTACCCTATGGGTCTTACAATCTAAGGAAGCATAGCAAGAGTTCAATAAATCTATCCCCAAAATGACATCAAAATCAATCACTTATACCTCTATTAAGTCAACAAAAGTATCTCTACAACCAATAGACACCACATACTTCTTATAGACTCTTATAACAACCATAGAGTCTCTTACTGGGGTAGAAATAGAAAAAGGAATCGGCAGACTTTTGGGACCACAATAAAGATGCACAGCCATATATAGGGTCACATATGCAAGAGTAGACCTTCGATTGATTAAATAATACAAATCACTGGAGAAAAGTCGTAACATACTCATGACAACATTTGGAGATGTCTCAGAATCCTATTGAGTAGCCAATGCATATAAGCAGCTCCATCCAGCGTCGGTGCCAGAAATAAAAGCAGAAGTCGACATAGCACTCTTTGTTGCGAGAGTAGATGAAGCAACAATAGGGGCCCTTTTTTTGATGCATCCATCCAAGAGGGGCACTCTGGCTACTGTAACACCTTGAGATCCCATCCCGAGATGTCACACAGTTCTTATGACACCGAAGGACCACAAGCTAATCCTTTACTGATATCTGAACCTGTACACCGCATAATATCTAAAATAAATGTGAAAAGTAGACATAAGGTTCAACACATCTATGAATACTCATAACATAGAAAATTGAATACTAATACATCCGTCTGAAAAGCCTATAAACTATCTGAACTGCAGAGTTAATGGGATAGGTCCCCAACTAACTCCATCAACTTAAAATAAACAAAGACTAAAGCAATAATAGTAAACTAAAATTTGTTCTCAAAAGAAGAGGACTCACTGCTACTGCTGCTCACTGGGACTGAACTGCTGAAGATACTCTGGATCCTGTGCTTATGAACCTATGGTGTCAAATAAAACACCATGGTGCAAATATGTCAGCATAGGAATGTACCGAGTATATAGACGAGGTAGGCTAATGCAAGGGCTCATGCATGTATAATATCTAAACTGAATAATCATGAAGATGTCGCATGACAACACATATATGAATGCATAAACCATGAACACAATTACCGCAACTCTAGCTACTGAAACTCGGATACCACTTTACTGCAGACTGAACTCACTACTGACACTAAGATACTAAATCACTGACTGATCTGATATTAATAACTGAGAGTCTGGATGTACTTACATTAAGGACTGAATTCTGAGCTTACTGCTTTCGATTGATAGAATTATAGATCCACTTTTCTAATAGATTATTCCAAAAATGATTATCAATGATAAGAATTATGATCATGTCTGAATCTGACAATAAAAATACTCAACAGAATTTGAGATGGAGAGAAAGCCTATCTGACGGGAGATCTTTAGATATGATAATAAGAATACTCAACATTCTTTGATACTTAGATCAAGACTCTCTGATGGGAGATCTCTAGATATGATAAGAAAAATTTGTATATAAGACCAAGCCTATCTGATGGGATAGTCCATGAATTAATAGAACTATCTGAGTTTCGTACTGAGATAGATCACTGTACCACACAATTTAGATTTCTGAAGATTGATACTAAAACTGCAACAGTAGGAAATAGCTACTTAACTGACATACCCCAACCTACCACAGGTGGGGTCCAACTTATAAACCTAGCTGGAAGGGTGTTAATACCGTGCCATGGGTAAAGACCTCTCTGGTCAAGCCTTTCTAATGGGATGACCCTCGCAAAAAGTCAACTTGAGGCAATATAATAGTCAAACCTCTCTGAGTGTAATAGCCTCTACTGATGAGGACTCTTGCATCCTACACTGGCTATGCAGTTCTGGAGTATAGGGATTGCTCCTAATGACTCGACCTCTCTGACAGACAACCGCCATACCTTTCCTTGCTCGGTGCTAGTTTCTACTCCCAACTAGAAGAAACTAATTTAAAATATCGACTAAACACAACTGATCTGAATCTGATACTGATCATGTTTCTCAAAAGATCTGTCTGAGTTATGCAAAGATTACTTAGTTTCGTATTTGATAGAAAAGGTATCAAATCATGGTATCTGACTGACGATATAGAGCTGGAATAGATTACTCAAATTGCTTCTGAGATTAGAATTGAATCACTCAAATACTATTAGATCTGAGCTGATTACAAGATTGAGGCTAGATTACTATCGATATAGAGATTATAGAGATAACTGAGATTACTGAGCTTTCTTAAGTTCTACACTTGTTTGAGGATACAGAGTTCTACATTTCATTGAGTTTTAAGAATCATGGCTCGACTGAAATTATCAAAAAACTGACATGAGCTCTAGACAATAGCTCTATTGTTGGGTACAAATACCCCCAGGACTTGACAATATTAAAGTAAAGCATAATCATTCTTGACTAGTCATCACCACAATTATTCATTCATCATCACTAGTACCTAGGATAGTAAGTGACCATCACCACTCTGCCTAGGTTACGATAGGGAAGAATAAGGTGGGTACGAGTCATGACCAAGGGTACGACTCATGTATTTAGTTGTCCCCAACTCAGAGACACAAAAATGATGTTGTTTTTCAATGGTTTATAGTCTAGATGTTTTAATTCTCCCTAACTTGGGTTATTCATTTGCGAATGAGGGGTAAGGAAAGCTGAGAAATAGGTTCACACTATATTACATCTCAAAGCAACTTTTAACAATTTAAAATGAGCACATAACAACAAGAATGCAACACAACACTTGTCATGATTATTCAATCAATCATTCATTTCTTTTATTTGGGGATTCAAACACCTTTTTTATTAAGGCCACATTGTTCATTCAAAGTTTAGGGACTCGAACCCATTATCAGCTCAAGAGACAAGTCAAACCAAGAAGATAAATACATACCTCAATCATAAGATTTTGGGATGGAAAACCAATGCAGGTATTTGGACTTTATGTCCTCCTCTACCTCCCAAGTAGCCTCCTCGGACTTTTGGTTTCTTCATAAAACCATTACCGAAGCCACTTTTTTCATTCATAACCATCGAACTTGATGATATAAGATCACGATTGGGACCTTTTCAAAGGAAAAAGAGTCTGAGATATCAACATCCCTCAAGGGAACAACCAATGATGGGTCACCCACATATTTCTGCAACATAGAGACATAGAAAACCTTGTGAATGAAGTCCATGCTAGAAGGAAACTCAAACTCATAGGCAATATTACTGACCCTTTTCACAATCAAGTAGGAACAACATACCGGGGACTAAGCTTCCTTTTTTTAACAAACAACATCACTTCTTTTATGGGAGAGACTTTTAAGAACACCCAATTGCAAACACAAAACACTAAGTCCCTATGGCTCACATCCTCTTTTGGTGACTTTGAGCGATTTTAAATTTTTTTAGGAATCACCTTTACCTTCTCCAAGGTTTGGTGAACTAAATCAGGGCCAAACAACTTGCCCTTACCAACTTCATACCACTTCATGGGAGACCGACATCTCCGACCATACAATGCCTCAAAAGGCACTATGCTAATACTAGAGTTGTAGCTATTTTAATAAGTGAATTCAATTAAAGGTAAGTGGTCATACCAACTACTACCATAATCAAATACACAATCCTACAACATATCCTTTAAGCTTTGGATAGTTCTCTCTGCTTGTTCATCTGATTAGGGGTGGAAAGTAGTACTAAGGCACACTCTAGTACCCAAACCCTTTTAGAATGACTTTCAATAGTAGGATGAAAATAGAGGACCCTAATTCAAGATAACAGACACTGGATCACCATGCAACTTTACGATCTTCAGAAGATCAAAACTTAGCAAAATCTTCTTTTATGAAATTAGTCCTCATGGGAAAGAAATGAGCGGACCTCGTCATTCTATCAATATTGACCTAAATAGAATCATATTGATTCCAAGATCTTGGAATATCAGTAGCGAAATCCATATTAATAGCCTCCCACTTCCACTTGGGCAAGTCAATACATTGGTACAAACCACTGGGCCTTATGCATTAAACTTTCACTTGTTGACAAACCATACACTTTTCAACATGGCTAGCTACATCATGCTTTATACCACTTCACCAATAGAACTCTCTATGGTCATAATACATCTTTATAGAATCCAGATAAATAGCATGTCAAGATTCACGAGTCTCAGCCATGATTCTTTTCCTCAATCCATCGATGTCGTAAACACATAGCCTACCTTGATATCTCTAGATACCATCAACACCAATCATAAAGTCTATAACTATGTGTTGACCCATATTACTCTTGATATTCACTAAATTAGGGTTAAGGACTTGCTTTTATTTTATCTCAACAACAAGAGATGATTAATATACTGGATGCACACATACACCACGATCCTTAGAGTCCACAAGAAAAACTCAAAGATTTTCCATATGGTAAATGTCCCTGGCTATTCCTTCTTATCCTCATCTATATGGGTCAAATATCCTACGGAAAATCTACTAAAAGCATTAGACTATATTTCCCTTATTGAGATAATAATGAAGACTCATATCATAGTCTTGTAATAGCTCAAGCCACCTTATTTGATAGAGATTTAACTCCTTTTCAGTAAACATATATTAAATATGCTTATGATATGAAAAGATGTCGATATGAACACCATGAATATAATTTTGCTGAATCTTCAACGTGAAGACCAAGGCTAATAACTCTAAGTCATAAGTAGGGTAATTCTTCTCATAAACTTTCAATTGGATAGAAGCATAGGCTAACATCCTAACATGTTGAATCAATATACAACCAAAACCGACTCAGGAACAATAACAATAAACCACAAAACATTCACTAACCTCAGTTAAGATCAAAACTAGAGCCAAAGTCAATTTATCTTTCAACTTCTCAAAACTACTCTTACACGCATCAAACCCCAAGAGCTTGACCTTCTTTTGGGTCAACTTGGTCAATAGGGCAGCTATAGTAGAGAAACTCTCCACAAGAATTCTATAATAACTAGATAGACCTAACAATCTTTGAATATCAATTAGAGTCACACGTCTATTCCACTTCTTAACCGCCACAACCTTTTGGGGATCCACTATGATCCATCACTAGAGATGACATGACCAACAAAAGCCATGGCTTTCAACCAAAACTCACACTTGAAAAACTTGGTATACAAGCAATGATCTTTTAAATTTTGTAACATGATAAGGAGGTGATCTTCATGATTCACCTTACTTATGGAATTCACTATTATATAATCAATAAAGACAATGACATATATGTCCAAGAATAGATAGAAAACCCTATTCATCAAATCCATGAATGTCATTGGGAATCGGTCAACCTAAAGGACATGATAAGAAACTCATAGTGACCATATTGAGTTCTAAAGGTAGTCTTAGGGATATCTATTTCCCTAATCTTAAGCTGATGATAATCTGATGTAAGATCAATACTAGAGAAAAACTTTCAACCCTGAAGTTGATCAAATAAATCATCGATCCTAGGAAGAGGATATTTTTTCTTTATGGTCACTTTGTTCAACTAACGATTATCAATACACATATAAAGAGAGCCATCCTTCTTGTGCATGAACAACACCGAAGCACCACTAGGACACATGCTAGGACAAATGAAACCTTTACCTATGAGGTTCTTCAATTAATCCTTAAGTTCTTTCAAATCCACCGGAGTCATTCTATAAGGAGGAATAGAGATTGAATGAGTATCCAGTACAAGATCAATCCCAAAATCAATTTCTCTATTGGGAGGAACACCGAGAATATCATGGGGAAACACCTTAGGAAACTCATTAACCATGAAGATGGAGCATTGAG
Source organism: Capsicum annuum (assembly GCF_002878395.1). NCBI lineage: Eukaryota > Viridiplantae > Streptophyta > Magnoliopsida > Solanales > Solanaceae > Capsicum > Capsicum annuum. The sequence continues at coordinate 168,340,202 of NC_061122.1, forward strand.
ACGAGATAAAATCTTTAACTTGGACCAAAAGATAGAAACATCCCTTTGAAATCAACTTTCGGGCCTCAACATAAGAGATGAGCCTTTACTTAGGCACTAAGGAACCGCCTTCCTATACAATGACTGGCTTATTAGGGAAATTAAGCATGAACCTATGGGTCTAATAATCTATGGAAGCATAGGAAAAGTGCAACCAATCCATCCCTAAAATGACATAAAAATCAATCATGTCAAACTCTATCAAGTCAACACAAGTATCTCTACAACTAATATATGCCATACATCCCTTATAGACTCTTCTAAGGGATTGATAAAAAAGACTCTCAGGTCTATAATCAAGATGTACAGCCACATACAAGGTCACATAAGAAAGAGTAGACTCTAGATCAAGAAAAAAATACACCTCACGGTAGAAAATTCTTAACATACCATGACAACATTGGGAAATGCCTCAGAATCCTAGCCAGTAGCAAGTGCATACAAGCAGTTCTGGCAAGCACCATTGCCAAGTATAGAAGTAGAGTTTGACATAGCATTTTTTGGTGCTGGAGTAGATGGAGTAGCAATAGGGGGGGTTGGCTGAAACATCGATCCAAGAAGGGCACTCTCTCTTAATTTTCTTGACCTAAATACAGTAAAAATATGTGTCTCTCCCCTTCTCATGCTGACCATGATGACTCTAACCATAGAATCTGTAAAAAAGTAGGGTGGAGTCGATTGGCTACCACTAATCTAAAATTGGGCCTCTTATGCCCAATACTCTCCACTAAATTGAGAGAGACGACCACCCAAAAATATTAGGTAAGGATACCGACCACTAGCTATAATATCCCATACTTCTACCTAGCTTAAATTCATTCGACAAATGTTAAAGACTTGTTTTAAAGATGAATCCACTTTTACACCAGTGTTATTTTCAATATTTTCACTTTTTATCATGTGAAAAATTGAATAATATTTCCATTGATACCAAATTCACCTAAATCCAACACTCAGTCAAAGAGTTAGAGCCATTTTAGAAAGACAGTATGCCACCCGAGTCACCAATGCTTCGCGGAGCTAGCCAAAATGGCAATCATCAAAATCCAGTGAGCCTCTATGATTATGGTGCATCGCGCCAAGGCTGAAATTCAGAGTTTTCAAAATCTAGTGACATGGCGCAATTGCACCGCATTGTGCTAGGGATCCAAGTCGGGAAATTTTCACAGAATTAAAATACACATCAAAGGGTTAAAAGGGTCAATTTCTCAACCTGATATATACCCAATAACACGTGAATCAGCCATAATTCCCCTAAAACATATTGTTTCCCTCAAGTTTCTCTCAATAGAAAGCAACGGTTTTCAATTGGGGATTCAAATCGAAGACTCAAATTTAAGAATCTCTCTGTCAATCTTCGTAGAATCAAAAACTAAGGTATGTACAGTGTTCATTCATGGATTCCTTTCATCCATGAAGCCCAAGAGTCAAGTTTTAAATCTTGTATTGTTAATATTTTGTGTGGGTTAATTATGTTCATGTCATTATGGTTGTATGATTCCCAAGTTGGAATCTTTATGTGTTGTTCATGAACCTATGCTAGTATGTGGTCTGAAACATATGAAATTTAGTTGAAATATGCAATTTTATTGTATTAATTTGATGGTCATGCCTATTCCCTAAGTCATGCATCCTAGATGTTTGATAAAATGTTTAAGAGAATAGAAATAATGCATTATAACTTAATTATGACCCAAGTGATAAGTGTATGCTTTACCCTATGACTAAGAATGACTTCCACGATATTGTATGCATTATGTATGGTGATCCTTATAATCAATCCTTATGTTCCAAAACTACATAGCCAGCGTAGGTTGAGATACACTCTACCCATTTAGGGATTTATACATCTCATTTGAGTTTCCTACTAGGAAGGGTTGATAGAAGAGCACCCTATCAGAGAGGGTATACTCATAGCTTGTATTTACCCATGGCACGGTACTGATACCCTTCCAACTGGGGTTATAGGTTGGACCTTACCAGTTAAGTTTTGGGGCATGTTGGTTAGATGATTACCTCCCATAGTCTAAGTTTTAGATCCAGTTCAGCAATAGAACTCAGTTTAGTTCTACAGAAATCCAGGACTATCAAATACATTCAAATTAGTATACCATAGAACCCAACTAGTTCCTTCAATATCAGGATTGTCAGATAGAGTCACTCATGTTATCAGTATTAAGACTCAGTAATCATGTTATCAGGAATTCAATTAATAGTATATTAATTATACGAAACCTAAGTTATTGGTATTCAGTTTTAAGACTGTCATGTGTAGTGAATCAGACCAGTTCTTCTTAATTAGAACTATTAGAAACATTCATTACTTTATTATTAATATGACATTAGTTCCTCAGTATTTAGTAGACTCAGTCATTCAGTATCCCAGTATCAATACTCAAATATCAGTAAATCCACATTATCAGAATTCATGAGTCGGCATTATCACGATCTTAGTTACAGTTACATATTTATGCATGTATTCTCACATTTATGTTATACAGTCAGTTATTATTGTTCATTCATATAAACCCTTGTATTTAGCCTACCTCACTTGCATACCAGTACATTCATCATACTACCGTATTTTTGCTATGGTATTTTATACCATAGGTTTAGAAGTATGAGCTCTCGAGCATCCTTAGTAGATCAGACATTTAGCTACCAGACTAACAGTCATTCCTCATCTTTTGAGGATAATATGATCATTTTATTACTTTATTATTTTAGTAGTTCAAAGTTATTGGGGATATGTCCCATTAACTCCATAGTTTGTCAGACAGTTTAGAAGATTTTAGAATACAACATATATTTAGACAGTTTATTTTAGTTTTAGGTATTTTTATACCCCATTACAAATATTATATTATATTCAGTATTAGTTTAGTTTTGATCATTATGGCCTTACAGCTTATATTCCACATATTTAGTTAGTGCTCAGTTATAGATATCAGTCATGGGTTTGCTTATGGTCCTTCGGGGTCATGAGTACCGTGTAGCATTTTGGGTACCAGATTTGGGGTTTTACACTAGCCGAGGAAAATGAACCCAAAATCCCCCACTTCTTTTGTGTCCATTTACCACCATCTCCACCACTATGCTCAGAAGTCCTAAACTTCTTCACTTGCCTCTAACTAGGCTTAACTTGCTTTATCTTCTCATCTTCCACTTGTTACAAATACATAACCATTCTAGAGATGTCTATGTTTTCAATGAACTAGGCTGCCTTGCTTTCAAGAACTAGCTCACGGGACAATCTCAAAACAAACTTACGCATTCTAGCCCTCATGCTACAAACTATCTCGGGAACATGCCTTGACAATTGATAGAATTTCAAGGCATTCAATTGAACGAACATCCTACCTTAATTCAAGTTCACAAACTCTTCCGTCTTTGCCTCCCTCAACTCTGGAGCAAAGAAATGGTCAAGGAAAGCCTTGGAGAAATCCTCACACTTAGTGGGGATGCCATCAATACCCCTAGATAAATCCCACCCTTTGTACAACTTGTACGCTAAATCTTTCAATTGGTAGGAAGAAAATTAAATGGCCTTTTCAAATCATGCATGATTTGAAAGATCCTGTCTATTTTATCAATGAAGCCTTAAGGATCTTTCTCATCCTTCATATTGGAGAACATAGGAGGGATCAACTATATAAATTAGCCAACTCTTTTGTCCTTAGAATTAACACTAGCTCGAGCACCATGCTTTGCTTTATAGGCTACCAATTAAGTTAAGATGTTGATAGCTTGACGAAACTCGACATTAGTAGCATTCCCTTGAGGTGACTGAGAAGAAAGTCCACTCTTATAGAAAGGATTGGTGAAGATAGGAGGAACCCCATGAAGATCATAGATATCTCTATTGTAGCCTAGGTTTATACCCCAAAAATTAGACAAATTTCATTCATATTGCCCTTAACCGGGAGATAAGTATTTGGTTGAGTACTAGATCTCTTTGGTGGCATAATTTTAAATATAGCAAATGGAAATTAGAGGAATCCAAGGCCTTACACTCTTACCTTGAGATTGAAACACAAGAAAGAGAAACATTTCTTAAAATGTCTAGTATCACTCTTTCATAATTGTGGCACGCTTCATACCCATAAAAGAGACTCTATTTAACATAGTATTGTGGACTCCAAACTCACTATGATCTTAGGATCAGATACCAAATTGACAAAACATGAAATAAGTCCATGTCATATGGACACCTTAAGCTCACATATACAGGAGGTCTCCCCATAACCAAACCTATTCATCAATAGCATACCACAAGGGTTGGATAAAATCCAACCATAATAATAAGATAGCAAGAATATGACTATGTTTCAAGTCTTAACAAGTCCACCCATTTCATAATTATCAACACACTAGCCCAATATACCCAAGTCCACAGTCATCCACAACACCTCTATACAAACCAAAGTTTAGAAACCTATACATCGGGACAAGCCCCTGATGATAGCCAAACCAAGTCAAAATAATCTAAGTCTAAAGATAGGAGACTAAGGATAAATATGTTTGGAAGTAAGGAAGCTCACCACTCAAAAGTCAATGTATGAACCGCTTCAATCTACTAATCATTGCATAGGAAAAAAATAATACTCCAAACCCTATGTTATGTAAGGACATAGCATCCAAAGACAGTTAGCAGTTGGAATGCTAGCATGTAACTCAATGGTAAGGATTAAATAACTTTATTATTTAACTAGTCAATATATTATAATCATTCATATTGATACACTTATCCTTACATATAGGCATTTCACATGCTAGTCAAGAGACTAAGGATCAATATGTTTCTCTAACATATACACATACACATGGATATACATAACATAATCATATTATTTCACAACGGAAAATAACTTAGCATGGATTCTCAAATCATTCATTCATGGGATATGGAGTGAAGAAATTTCAATCAAGTTAGATCATTTGACGAATCTTACTTCCATTTCATTGGACTAGGAACTTGAATTACTAGTCGTTTCATTATTCTATGAACTCAAATCACTAGCCATTTTATTTCACCGGACTAGGAAACTAAATAACTAGTAATATCACTAGTTTAGTAACTCGAATCATTAGTTCTGTTATTTGACGAGGTATTCTAACCTCAAGATATCATTTTGGAATAGGAACTTGAATTATTAGTCATATCACCAATCTAGGAACTTGAATCACAAGTTGTGTTATTCGGTGAGGAACTTGAATCACCTAACATTTCATGGTACTAGAAACTAAAATTGCCCATTGTTATTAGTTGACATTTAAACTCTTGACCTATTAGTTCATGCATCTACACTCATAATATATATCAAATTTAAGGGTTTTGGCTCATTTAGCCAATTCAACATTATACGTGGCCATATGGTTCTTGTGGGAGCCTTTATTGCTTAACCATATCAAAAGGAAAATGCCATCATTCAATTAATCATACCATATAATATTTGGTCCTCAAGACCCACACAACTATTCGTATTTCATTAACCATAATATATTATATTCTCACTACACTGGGCTCCATACATAATTTTTGTTCATTTTCATGTCTATGTCATTACCCTCTCATTAACCATCAACCAATAAGGTTATCAAATTCACTGTACATGGCTCCTAATACCTTTGAAATATTATTTATCAATCATTCATACTAATTTGGTCCATTGCCCTAGCTTAATACATTGTCAACAAGTAACTAGTCATTTCACTTAGGCATTATCACAAAAACCTTATGTACATACCCTTATCTAGGCCATATACAAAGAAACAGCCATAAATATTAGGGTTTCTTAAAAATAAATGGTTATAATACCAATAAAAAGCACTTACATGTTCAAAATATCAACAATAACATGTACAAAGACAAGTCTAAGCAATAGTCCACGTTATTCATCATTAAGCAGGAAAACCCTTTTAATTTGATTTCAAAACCAACATGTACACATACTAATAAAAGTTTGAAATACATGGGTTTGGAGTTGTTTAAAGAGGGGAAGATATAAATGCCTTAAAAAACGTAAATCACCAAGAATATTAACTCTATCTTGCCACTAGATGATTACCCTCAAAACCTTAGCATCTATTCTTGCTTCAAGAAGTTTTTAGCATATTTAGGTGTGTTTGAGTCTTGTAAAATAAAGACTTATAAGGCTATAATCCCTTATATAGTGAGTGGGTGTAGGGTTTTATGCAAGGTAAATGACCAAAAGGTCCTTAGTTAGAAGCTTAAAAATGATCTTATGTAGGGGTATGACTCCTTCATATGATTCCTTTAGTGATTTTACCTTAAGGTACAAGTGGTAGCCTAACTCGTACACTAGGATTCTCTTAGGTGACATACACTATTGAGGGTATAACTCACCTCCTAGTCGTAAGCTTCAACTATATATAAGATAATTTACCTTAAGCTCAAGTATCACTCTATACTCTTGACCTAGATATAACTCATATACATAGGGTACAGTTGAGGAGAGGTCACTCATACCTAGGACAGTGAGTGACCCTTACCACACTACTTTGTATACAGAGGAGAGGGCAAGATTGGTACAATTCATGCCCAAGGATACGACTCAAGTGTCTAGTCGTACCTAACTCATACATAGAAAAATGAAGTTTTTTTTAGTGGTTCGATGTCTAGGTGTTTCAATCTAACTATCCTCATAAAGTCCTATTTTCCCCTACTTATTCTCCTCATAAGGGAGACACTCATATTTAGTTACCTCAAGGTGAGGTTACTAATGTCTAGTTATACTGCTCCATTAATGTATTGAATTAGTTGGTGATGTCATAGTCACAACAACTGAGTTCTACTTGTGCTGCTATGGGTTTGTCTGAGGCTACTAGATTTGCCCAATTTATGAATTTGCATTCTCTAATATTTACTGGTCCCAAGGTTACGGAGGATCCTCAATGTTCTATTAATGAGATGGAGAAGATCTTCTGGGTTATGCATACTTTAGAGCTTAAAGGTGTAGAATTTGTTGCCTATCAATTGAAGGTTGTGGCGGATTAGTGGTACGATGAGTGGGAACAATTAAGAGGGGAATACATTATTTCTTCCTTATAGGATAATTTCTTTAGTGTATTTATGGATTTCTTCTTTACTTAAGTGTTGAGAGAGGTGAAAGGAAAGGAATTTCTTCATTTTAAATAAGGAACAATGATAGTAAAGGGGTATGCTTTGAAATTCCATCAGTCCTGGTATGCTCCTGAGCTGGTTTCTAACATGAGGGCCGAAATGAGAAATTTTTATTTGGGGTTATTTGAAAACTTAATTCAACAGAGTAAGGATGCCGTGTAAAACAAGGATATGAATATTTCTCAACTTATGGTTTATATTTAGTAGGTCAAAGAGAAGAAAAAAGGCAAGATAAGATTGGTAGAAGATAGAGTAAGATATTTTGATATTCAAAATAGGGTGGAGGATAACAAAAGGGTGGAAAATGGTCCAAGAAAAAGAGTTGGGAAAGTCCTAAATCCTATTTGATAACTAGTGCTCCCTACCCAAAGCCGTCTAGTGGCCAACGTGAGAAAGTGAGGAGCTGATATTTTATGTGTGGACAGATTGGACCTATGTAGCAAGATTGTCCCTCTAGAATTACTTCTATTGAAAAAATGTTCATGTTACCTCCTTTTTAGCTCCTTCACCAAAGGGTGCCACTTCTATCTTCGGAACTGGTCGAAACCATCTTTATGCTCTTACTACTCATAAGGTGTCAGCCTATTTGTAGATGTTGTTACTGGTATGTTTAAACTATTTTCCTGTGGTGTATACTGTTTAATTGATTCGAGGTCCACTCTCTCTTATGCGACCTCATTTATGGCTATGCGTTATGGTTTAAGTCCTGAGTATCAATCAAACCCTTTTTCTATTTCTATTATAGTAGGAGACTCTATGGTTGTTAAATGAGTCTATAGGCATTGTGTGGTATATGTTGGTAAAAAAGAAACTTTTATAGATTTGATAGAGTTAGACATGTTTGACTTTGATATTATTTTCGGAATAAACTAGTTGAACTCATTCTATGCTTTTTTAGACTGTCGGACGTATAAGGTCATGCTTAAATTACCTAATGAGCTAATTGTTGAATGGGATGGAAGTTCTTTAGTGCCTAAGGGGAGGTTCATATCATATCCTAGAGCTAGAAAGTTAATTTCCAAAGGTTTTCTCTATCATCTAGCTGGGGTAAAGTCCCTAACTTGGAAGGTCCTTCTTTATATTCTGTTATGGTAAATGAATTTCCTGATGTCTTCCCTGATGGTCTACCTGGTGTCCCTCCTGATAGGGAGATAGATTTTGTTATTGATCTTATTTTAGAATCTTGTCCTATTTCTATTCCCTCGTATAGGATGGCTCAAGATGAGTTGAGGGAACTTAAGAAGCAGAAGAAAGACCTCTTAGATAAGGGTTTTATCTATCCTAATGTGCACCCATATGGTGCACCTGTCTAGTTTGTATACAAGAAGAATGGTTTTCTTCGTACGTGCATTGATTACCGACAGTTGAACAAAGTTATTGTAAGGAATAAGTATCCACTTCCAAGAATTGATGTCCTCTTTGATAAGCTTTAGGGTGCAAAATTCTTCTTTAAGATTGATCTTTAGTATAGGTATCATCAATTAATTATTAGGGAGGTGGATATCTCTAACACAACTTTACGTACACATTATGGGAATTTTGTGTTCTTGGTGATATTGTTTGGCTTGACCAATGCCCCTGCAATATTTATGGACTTGATGAATAGGGTATTTCCTCAGTTTCTATATTTTTTCAATAATTGTCTTCATTGATGACATCTTAGCATACACTAAAGATTGAAAGATCAATAGTTGTATGCTATGTTCTCAAAATTTAAATTCTATTTTAGCTCTATAACTTATCTATTTCATGTTGTGTTTAGTAAGGGGATCATGTTGAATACACAAAAAGTTGCTATGATTAAGAAGTGGCCTAGATCCATGACTCAAACTTATATTAGAGCTTCTTGGGTTTAGCTGGTTATTATAGGATGTTTGTGGAAAGATTTTCTCCTATTGCTGCTCCATTGACTAAGTTAACTCATAAAAAAGTGGTGTTCTTATGGTCTTATTCTTGTGAGAGTAGTGTTAAGAGGCTAAAAAATATGTTGACTTCAGCTTCTATCTTGACTCTACCTAAAGGTACAGAGGGTTTTGTCATCCATTGTGATGCACCCCAGGTTAGTTAGCGTGTGTGTTGATATAGCATGGCAAGATATTTGCTTATGCCCATTGATAGTTATACTTTTATTAGAAGAACTATATGACTGATGACTTAGAGATACCAGCCATGGCGTTTGCAATAAAAATTTAGTGTCACTATCTGTAACGGGTACAGATTGTAATATTTTATGATCATAAGAGCTGTCGTGAGTGTTCACTCAGAAAGAGCTTAATCTTAGGCAAAAGAGGTATCTTGAGTTGCTGAAGGACAATGATATCAGTCTTCACTACCACCCAGGTAAAGTTAATGTTGTTCTTGATGCTCTTAGAAGGTTGTTAATGGGTATCTTGTCGCATTTGGATAAGGATAAGTGGGAATTGGTGAATCATATTCACCATTTGACTATCTTTGGAATTCATCTCATGGACTTTTTAGATGGTGGTGTATTTGTCCAACAGGTGGCACAATCATCTCTCAGTTCTAAAATAAAGAAGAAACAAGTATTAGACCCCCTCTTGATGAAAACCAAGGATAATGTGGGTAAGCAGAAGGTGATGGCCTTCGAGATTGGTGGTGATAGTATCATGAGGTACCAAAGGCTATTGTGTGTTCCCGATGTTAATGGATTAGGACGTAGGATTTTTGCCAAGGCCCATGAATCATGGTATATGGTTCATTTCGGTTCAACAAAGATATATCATGATCTCAAGGATATGTATTAATTGAATAACATAAAGTGGGATGTATCAAACATTGTAGATAAATGTATAGTTTGTCAGCTAGTGAAGGTAGAGAACATAATACCAAGTGGTCTAATTTAGAAGATTGAACTATTTAGGTAAAAATGAGAGATAATTAATATGGATTTCATTACTAGTTTTCCATGGTTGAAGAATCAGTGTGACTTCATTTGAATTATCGTAGATAGGATGACTAAGTCACCTCACTTCTTGTTAGTGAGGACTAATTATTCTATCGAGGCTATGCAAAGTGGTTCCTTCCAGAGGTTGTAAAGTTGCATGGTGCGCCTATCTCAATTATTTTGGATTGTGGCTCAGATCTCATTGCAATTTTGACACTCATTTCAGAGTGGTTTATGGACTAAAGTTAGCCTTCGTATAGGCTTCCACAAGTAGTTAGATGGGCAAGCAAAAGGGATTATTCAGACTATAGAAGATATGCTAAGAGCCATTGTAACTGACTTTGGCGATAGTTGGTTCGACCATTTGTATCTCATTAAATTTTCCTATAACTACATTTATCATTCTAGCATTGGTATGGCTCTATTTGAGGAATTGTATGGTTTAAGGTATAGATCTCCTATTGGTTGAGGTTGGCGAAGTGGAGATGTTTGGTCCAGATTTGGTTCACCAAGCTATAGAGAAGGTGAAGGTGATTCTAGATAGGCTTAAGACATCGCAAAGTCACTAAAAGTCCTATACAGACGTAAGACAAAGGGACTTGGAAGTTAAGGTTAGAGCTTAGGTGCTCTTGAAGGTATCTCCCATGAAAGGAGTAATGTGGTTTGGGAAGAAGGGGAATCTCTATCCCCAATATGTTGGCTCATACTTTGTTTTGAGAAAGGTTAGTAATGTTGTATATAAGTGGTATTTGTCCTCTGGCATGTGTTCCATTCATCCACTATTCCATGTGTCCAGATTGCAGAAATGTATGGGTGATCCTTCATTGGTCGTTCCCTTGGAGAACATTGGTATTTTAGATTTATTTTAATATGAGGAGATCCTATTAAGGATCTAGAATTAGAAAGTTTGTCCGTCGTGGATGAAAAACTTGGCTATGATAAAGGTTCTATGGCAAAACAAAATGTTTGAGAAAGCTACTTGGCAATCCGAGAAGGACATGAAGTCCAAGTATCCGTTCCTATTCCCTGTTCCAGAAACACATGCTTAAGGTATGTGTTATTCTTAACATCTTTGTTTTCTGTCTTTGTTAATGGTAGATTATGTATTCCTTGACGATCTATTCTATGTCCTAAAGATAAGAGTAGAGATGTTGGGGCTTAATAATTCTAATTAATGATTTGTCCTATCATTTGAAGACGAATGATCCTATGTGGGGGAGACTGAAATGCCCAGACTTTGGCCTTTGTAAATTTCCCAAGATTTGGGCCCTTTTCCATTCTTACGACTCACACTATGAGTCATATGGTGTGGTTAAGGGTAAGGTTACCCTAGTTATAATTTAACCAGTGCGTTATGGGTTGAGTTATGTCTTTGTTACGATAAGATCCATACAAGTAGTATGACCATGTGATGAGTGGAAGGATTGAGTAGTATGTTTTCCATTTTCTAAGCCCTTGGTTTCCTCTGGTAGTCTCGACTAAACCATATGAGTTGTATGGTCTAGTGATGACTGAGTAAGGGAGTCAAAAGTTTAACAGAGTGTGGTGGTCCTATTCTCTGTCTTGGTGACAACTCAAAGGTACGATTCATAAGTTGTGGTGATAAGTCAATGGTTTGACACGTAACCAAATGCGGGTTTTCTAAAGCTTTAAGCTGGGGGTACTTTGGACATTTCCCACTCCAAGACCTTAAGACCCCTCATCTTATAAAACCTTTTGGACTTTTATCTTTTACAAGATAAAACCCTCTCTAAACTCTCTCTTAAAACCTCTCAAGAAAGATTGGACAATGGCTTCTTGAATGTGGTCATACATGAGCTTAAATATCAAATTATCTCCATGAATCTTTATAACTCAGGGATGTGACTCTTCCTCATTTTTACCTTACAAAAAGTATATGCTTAAAACATTATTCATGAGTCATTAATGGTGGTTTTGAAAACCAAGGTTGAGGGATTGAATTAATATTATTGGCTATTGCTTCCTCATGATTTAATTTATGATTAAGAATGTTTTAATAATGGTTTTGCACATGTGGGTGCATGAGAATTGTGGTTTAACTAAACGGTCATGTTTAACCCTAAATATGATGGTTTTCGGTTTTGATAATGGTATGCCCTAAACCTGTTTTTAAAATTATCAATGAGAATTATATTGTCTCAAATTGAATTATGTTTTGAACTAAGTGCTTGGACTAAGAATGTTAATGATTGGTAAATAATTTTATGAGGGCCTTATTGGCCATAAATTAATTTGAACCACTAAATGGGTTCGAGTCCCGAAATGTTGAATTGAATTAATGTTTCTCTTAGATAATGGGTTTGAGTCCCAAGATTATTATTAATGGTTATGGCATGATGTACGCTTCCAAATAGGGTTTGTATGATGATATCATTGGGATGCCTTTTGTAAGTAATTGGATTAATGGTTTTGTATGTGCAATGAGTGTTTTAATTGGGCTTTAAAGCGGGATGTGTAGTTGGGCTATGAAAGTGGAGTTAAAAGAACTAACACTGAAAATTGCGCTAGCCGATATGGGTATCTATAAGACCGAGTGGTTTGAGTCCCCCAAATGAGTATATGAATGGGAGGTTCGAGTTCACCATATTATATACATTGGTGCCTAAGTCACTCGACTATTCTGTGTTGTTTGCGTCCCCCATAAAGGTATATACAAATATAAATATTCTCTGGTTTGTATGGCTTCACGCACTAGGACCCTTCCAGCTATGGGAGAGAAGGTCCCATATAGCTCATGGATGCCTTGTTATATTACGGTTATGATACATAGCCCAGGTTTAAGTTTTCAAAGTTCATGCTAAGCCTTGTTCACTACCCCGACATGTGATGTTATATTTATATATATATGTATATGTAATTCATATGATATGACACTTTGGATGTTGTACTTGTTTTGAACTGTTATCATGGCATTATCTTATTCCTCCATCCCTGAGTTACATGATAACGCTCTAACTGCTAACCATCTCTGAATGTCATATCCCCACACGATGCAGGGAGCAAAACTTCTTCTATTTTTCCTCCGCAGTGATCAAGATTTTGAGTTAGTTCGCGAATTGACATTGAAGTGGTGAGCTTCCAAACTTTGGAAGGCTTAATTTCATGATCGTTATTTCCTATGTCTTATACCTTGTTAATACTTTGTTTTGGCTACTATCAGGAGCATGTCCCAACATTTTATAGATTTTGGTTTTGTAGAGGCTTTGTTGGATTAATGTGGACTTGGGTGGTTTGGTTGATTGTTTCGATAACAGATAGTTGTCTGATTATGGGTGGATGGTATAGACAAATGATGTATTTTTATTTGATTTATTATACGTTATCTTGTTATATGTACGGAATTCATTCGACTCTTGAGGTTGTTGTGCCGGTTAGGCTAGATGAAAGGGGTGATCTCTGATCCATGTCGGACTTGAGATACCATCATGGCCAGGCCTTGGTTCGGGTTATGACAAGCACATACTTTTCTTTCCCAGGACATAGGAATAACACAATTTTTTCTCACTTATTTGTACAAAGGAATAACTTCTCCTAAGCAGTGAAGCTTATTTGTGATAGAAGTGAACCTTTTATGCATTTCTTGGATTTTTCTACTTCTTTCATAGGGAAGGTTTCATAGTGAGTAATCAGCATGTCCACTTTTGAATCCTTAGCATTAGTTGTACCTTTATGAGAAATCCTCAAGAATTCCCTTATCTCTTTAGCAATTTCATAAGCTGGGATCGTATTTTATTCATTAGGACTTATTCCACATAGAACAATTTCTTGTCTTTGTAATTCTTCTCAATATTTTTATTGTCTTCATCATTGTACTACCTTCTACTTTTAACAACTACCCATGTAACCTCTCCTTCTTTGACTTCTTTAACAGGAACATAAGGACCATTAAGAATTATGTTCATCATCTCCCTATCCTCAGCTATGATGAAGTAAAACATCCTAGTTTTTCATTACCTAGAGTATTGCCCATTGAATTTTTGTGGTATCGTGGTAGATTTACCTTCTTCAAGATTGGGTGGAGTATCCATTATAGCTAAGAAACTCTAGGTGTGAACCTTTTAGAGTGACCTAGATCCTATAACAATTACTGAAAGTTTGAGGTTTGCACCACACAGTGAGGGACCAGGTCCCTCAAAATCAATCACGGGAAAAGAACATAAAATTAACTAGGAAGTAAGAGACAGTGCGAGAAGATTAAAATACAAGACTTTTATGTGGAAACCTAGGAAGGGAAAAAACTTGACTTTTCCCCACAAACACCAAAGAAATCCACTATAATTAACCTCCTGATTACAGTCTAGATTTCAGCCTAACTCTAGGGTTTCTTTGCTAGTAGTAACTCTACTACAACCTCTTATTGGTCCTCTACCAAGGATCCACTCTACTATATAACTCTTATCAGTCACACACTTAGGCAACTCTACCTGATCACTCTCTACTAAAATAGAAAAAAGCATTACTCTTATAACACGAGTAATACACTTACAAGTTAGAACTCACTCAAGAACAATTTTTATTTAAGTACTCATAAAGCTAAGAACTTGAGCAATATTGAAATGGTTTTTTTTTTTACTTCTCTTCACTCTTTTTTAATTGCAAAAAACCATTTTGTAAAGAGGCATCTCTTTTATTTTATAGCTGAGTGATGATTAGGGTTGAAATAAAGTCAATCAACAAAGCATAAATAAATTCATCAAAAACATGGGAATACCATTTAGACAATAACCATTCAAAAACCTCAACCCATATTCCAAAAACAAATATTAAAACCAAATAAATAACATATCATTGATGGGCATGTTAAAATAAAAGTTTAAGGGAGAGATAAATTCATGAAAGTATCAATATTTTTTAGAATAAACCACTCTTTGAGCCATAGATGACCAATCACTAGAAACCATAACCTTGTCTTTGATTAGGGAATTTAAGAGAGAAGAGTAGTGTATTTGATTAAGGAATTAAGAGTTATAGGGGCCCTTAGTGTGTTTTATGTCATGGTTTATAATTGTTGAATTGAAGAAATGACCAAAGTGCCCCTAAAGAAAATACAAGAAAACTACCGCCAATGGCTACAAGTCACCTCATGACTCGTGAGTACTAGTCATGAGTTTTCACCATGGCTTGTGGTTTGGTCCACCATACTAGTTTCGTATGAGTCCCTCATCATGACTCGTGACCTCTTGAAATAACTCATATGGTCCAATTCATAACCACAACTTAAACTATGGACCATCTCACTAGTTGGACTACGACTTGTACTGAGTGACTATAAATCGTAAGTTCTTAGTTATACTCAAGACAAATACATAAAACTACTTTAAAGCGTAGGAAATAAGTGACACTATTAGAATCGTAAGGATTCCTTACAACTCTTCAGCTGAGTCATACCCATGACAGTGATGACCAAACCTATAGATTTGTAGAGTCCAATAACCTAGGGTATTACAACACCAATAATATATTTAGCACTACTTTTCATCCTTAAACTAATGGGCAGTCAGAGAGGATGATTTATGTTCTAGATGACTTATTGCGGGCCTGTATAATTGATTTTTTTTTGCCATTAGGACCAATTTCTTCCATTGTGAGTTTTTATGCAACAAAAATTATCATTCCATCATTGATATAGAAATATTCAAGTAACTATTTAAAATAAAGTATAAGTCATGTATTTGTGGTTTGGGCCTTGACATGTTAAACATTTGGGTACTGACTTGGTAAAAAAGTCTCTAGAGAAGGTAAGGTTAAATCAAACCAAGTTTGGGCAGCTTAAAGTAAGTATAAATAATATGTGGACCATAAGTTAAGAGACATGGAATTCAATTTTGGGGAGCATATTTTTCTTAAGGTGTCCCCCATGAAGGGAAACATAAGGTTCGATAAGAGAGGAAAGCCCATTTATTAATATATTGGTCCCTTTTTAATTATTGAAAAGGTATGTCCATTTGTGTATAGGTTGGCTCTACCACTAGTCTTGTTGGGAATCCTTCTTGTATTTTATGTTTCTATACTTAAGAGGTACCATGGGGATAGGGACAACATCATTAAGTGGGTCTACGATCTTCTAGATATATACTAGTGTAATTAGGATAATAACAATTTTATTGCGATGTTTGAAAATTTAGGATGTAATAAATTCTTTTGGTTAATTTTTAGTGGAATCATCAACTAATAGGAAAATCCACTAAGAAAATCTAGAAAGACATGCAAGGCAAGTGCCCACAATTATTTGAGGATAGGAGTACTCTCTTCTCTCCTTTTTTTAGCATATTTTTTTGCATCTAATCATTTAGGGATGAACAATGGGTGAATTGGTATATTTTTAATGACCATTTTAGTTGTTAAGGAAAACTATCCCACTGAAAATCCCATGTTAAAATCATTTCCAATGTTAAAGTAATAAATTCTATGCTAGGCTAGTTTTTAGCAAAATCAGAATGAGGTACGGTCTAGAAAAATATGGGAATTATTTACTTAAATTGGATGGTGTTGTATTTTATCTATAGTTAGTTTACACTATAAGTAACTAGTAGAAATATACATAATTTAATTTGGGTTAGTAGAACTCCTAGAATTTATCTTAGCCTAAAGAACATTGTTTGGATGTCCCTAGACTAAGGTGTGTTGCAAAAATTGAGACTTTAGGATGAAAATGGACATTCTATTTCATCAATGCTACTATATAAGAATGCATGAAACTATAGGTTGGTGCCGCTGTAATGGAGAAATTTATGCTATTGAGATGGTCAAACTTGGTCAATGAAAATTATATTTTTAATAAATTATTTTTCCAAAATAGTTTATTTTTCTAAAACTCATTTTGGGTCAAAGGAAGGGATATTTGGGGTAATTACTACTAATATTTCATCGTTTCACATTATTATGTAAGGATTTCTTCCTTGTTAACTAGTAATTGATAAATTATACTTTAGAATTTCTAATTTGTTGAGTTTAGGGAGTTGTTTATGTGTGAATTTTGTTCTTTTCTAGTGTAATAGAGGAAAATAGGCAATGATTTAATGGGCTTTGATCACTGACAGATAATTTACACTTGCACTTTGTTAATTCGCTAATTAATTCACAAAATTGATAATTTTAGGTGAATTTTAATATAAAATCCCTAGAACAGAAAATGAATGATCATGAAGTTGACCTTAGGGGTTGGGTGTGAGTTGTAATTTCTAACAGGGTAGGTTATTTCTTTAATTAAATGTTTAAATGCATGTTCTAGACTAAGAACAAGCGGAAATTGCATGGGAGGCCATGCTCTTTCTTAGAGAAGTTACGTCGTCTTGGTTCAAGATAGGTGATGGTAAAGTTTAATCAAATTTGTATCATAAGTTCATGACAATTACATTGCAGTGTGGCTTGTTGGTGCATGTTTTTGTGTGTGATCAATACAAATAATTTTATGTTGTTTTATGATTTTTGACCTACCTAAGTGTTAATTGTTTGATGATTTGGTATTTTGAATGTTCCTACGGTTTATTGGTGAAACAAAAATGATTGTCACTTATGTCTAGATTATTACATGGATGGAAATTTTCCCCTGGAGGTCATAGCTAGAGGGTGGATGTATTACCTGTAGTATGTATAAATGTGGTTCAGGTGACTTTGGTAGTTCCATGAGTAAACCGGGGAATATATTTATATAGTAAATAGTGATTTAAATTCTAGTCTTAATTAACTTGTCTTTGCTGAACTTAACTGGTGATAATATGTTGACGTGTTTTATGAAATGCTAAACTGCTTATTTGGTGATCAATGTTCTAAGTGTATGATGGTTTTGGGCATGAATTAACTTATTGTACTATAATTTGGTTATGTTGTTACATTCTCATCTTTGGTTGGCCAAATGACCCTACCAGTGCACTGTTGTTTTCTTGTGTTCTAATAGTACATTTGATTTAACTTTTATGTATGGAACGCATATTTTAACGGTTCCTACGAGACCTCAATTGTGATTTAAGTGGTTGACTTCATATTCAATGGTAATCAACATGTTTTGGGATACCATGAATCCTTCTTAGGTGATAAATTCTTTATTCTATAGTATATTTTCATTTAATTTGGAGGTTGCTTACCCTTCTTGACAATCTTTAGTAGTTTTGGTATCGATGACTTTCGGGTCCTAGGGATGGTTTGATTATGTACAATGTTCCACATCTTAATTGTACGTATATTTTGATTTAGAATTGGATATATTCATTGGTAGGTTAGTTTTCTTATCTCTTTAAGTGTTGATTTTGAAATGGTGCTTGGGATAGATGGTTCTCCCACTGGGTGAGTAGTATGGGTGACACCTATGACGAGTTTAGATTGTGACACATACTACTATAACTGACATAAAAAGATAATATGATGCTCTAAATAACATGAATTGATATTCAAACTTTTAAAATCAAGTAATACATGCTTTTATAAACTGAGATATATAAAATTAACGGAGAACTAAATTGGACTAATTTGACTAATCATTTGACTATCTATAAATCCTTCTTTGATATAAATGACACGAACTAATTTCTCAAGTCATGATGGTGCCTACCACAACCCACTAGTAGGAAAGCCAACCCGTAGTTCGAAACGGTTAGAAATTGACTACTTAATAATATAGGGAAAAGAATGCGGAATAAATGTAAATAAAAATCAATACATAATAAAACCCCAAAACTTGGTGGTATCAGTACATGACCTTCAAATATAATAAGAGTACAAAAGTAAAATATCAAGAGAAATGCACTGATAGAACTTATCTCTGAATACAATATAGAGACTAATCCAAAACATAATAGTGAGATGCGTAATACTCCGAATGTCAGGAGTTCACTCTAAGTCTCTGAGCCATGTATGTTCCATATGATTCACACATCAACGATGATAACCCGCTCTATGATCTGCAGGCTACAGAAGTGTAGTGTGAGTACCAAACATATGATACTCATTATGCAACTAGCAACTAAGGCCATAAGATAAAGCAAATATCTACGTCATATGAACAGAATGAAAACTACACCCAAATGTCCAGAAATCATATATCAAGTCAATGAGAATAATAAGGGGAAACCATCCTGTTCAAGCCCAAGAGTCTAACATGATAATAATAAGGAAGTATCATGGGGAACTATTCTATTCCCACCACATTTAATAGTCATCAATAATATACATTATATCCTTGGTAAATATATGAATAAAGGGAGAAAGAAAGATATATAGATTTATAAGGAGAAGAAACGAATATACAATATGAACAAATGAAGGAAAGGCTATGCGGTAGCGCCATAGGTTCATATTGATATATATATATATATGCATATATATATATATACATACATGAGGTCATGTCAAAGCATAACCTAAATCATCATATCCTAATTGTAAGACCTCATTATTATGAGGATTTAATACGAGTATGCTCAGGGTTTCTAATCCATATGGCTAGATATGAAATAATTGTGCATATTAATTCCATCATAAGATAGAAGAGTTCACAGACATACCTCAAATCTACATACCAGATTAATGAACAATTTGTTGAAAGATAGCCATAATAATGATCATAACCTCGATCGTAATAATATCAGTAATAGCATGAATAATCGGCTATTTCGGACAATCAAATACCTAGTCAAGCCTATACGTACCCTCATCACCCAAACCTCCGAAGGTTCAATCAGCATACAATAATACAAGGCATATTCTAAACCCATATCTATGCAACAGTCCCATACTGGCTGATAGACATAGGTGCATACTGGTGGCATGCGATGCGTATGTAGGAATAAATAAAAGGTACACAATGAATATCACAATCTCATCATCCTAACAATCTTTATCATAACTATCATCATCATGTCCATCATCAATATAAATATATCATCACAGTAGCCTCTGACCTTGCCATGTATCAATATCATTTTAGTGTCCTCTAGCTTTGTTGTGTATCAATATATCATCATAGTTCAATATATCATCACAGTATCTGTCGGCCTTACTGATATCAATATATTATCATAGTATTCTCCGGACTTGTCGCGTATAGATATATCATCACTGTGTCCTTTAGCCTTGATGGATATCAATATATCATCACAGTATCATCTGGCCTTGCCGGGTATCAATACAATCATAAAAATTAATACATATATATTTATAGACATATAATAGATGTAAGGGCTCAAGACGTGGCAAAATGAGGGTAAATCTACAAGCCTATTTGTATACTCATAATCATCATAATAATATCTAACTTGTCAATACTTCCAACCTATTTGCTACTAACTAACCAACGGTTATGATCATTAAACCACTACTTCACTAGGCTTCATATGAGCTCTAATTATTATCATAAATATTATCCTTAACATAATGCTTACTCATAGGATAGAAACTAACCATTATTTATTAAATAGCCACTACCTAACATTTAGTCAAGATTTATCACTTGACCATAATGGCCATTTATCCACTATTCATTATTATTAACTAATCATCCTATATCCGCTAATTATTATTAGTCACCAGATTACCATTTATCATCTAACCATCATGTATTAACTACCTTATTCATTAGCTAACCATCCCTTACCAACTAATCTTCGTTAATAAAATATTCAGTAATACTAACTAGCCATCTCTTATTACCAACATATCTTATTATCTAGCCTCATTAATAGACATCTCCTCATTTATCGACTAATCGACATCATCAACTTAGTCATCAATGTCAACTAATCTTCACCTATGCTAAACCTGAGATCATCATTATCCATATATCAACCATCGCTAGCAATCATATTTCAACTAAGAAAGGTTCATTAACTAGTACATTAGATTGCTAGCCATCAAGTACTATAGTTATCTAATAGACAACTATCTATCACCTAGCTTAACCCTTAATTATGAAGAACAATCACAAGATCGTATTTCAGCTAGAATGATATCAATTATCGATATAATAATCATGAATGTATTAAATCTATGCTTGTCATCACTAGTATTCAATCAATGGAATAATAAGCATTATACCACGTCTCTCTATCCCATATAAGAGAGATGTGTATATAACATTTATTATATATATATATATATATATATATATATATATATATATATATATATACACTCATAAACTATAAACACATCCTTTACAAGGGTAACCACTTCCCAAATATCAAATAAATATAATAACACGACCCACAACCCAATAATATATCTGAAATAATCATAATGTCATTATCAGGGCCTTCATCCCATATACATATCCGAAACTCATATCGAAAATCATATTTGTAAGTCATCACATATCTCTAACCATCTCACATATAGGTGTTATCTAATATATAGGAGGAATAATATCATAATGTATATAATGATCTCGCATCAAGGAGTTATCTCACTTCTGAATGGCATAATATCAACAAGTATATAATGTGTATACGACATCTCATATCTATAGATCATCTATCATGACTATGAGGAATGCCACCTCTCTAGTCCAATTATCATATCTATGATGAATATCATCTCTATTGGCGCAATAATCATAAAAAAAAGAAAATTCATCTCTATAGGCCAAACAATCATAACTAAGAGGAATAATATCTCAATAGGCCAATAATCATATATAATAGGGAAATCATCTTTACAGGACTTACATCATGTCTAAGAGAAAGTAACATCTCTATAGGCAAAATATCAAGTCTAAGAGGATATAACATCTACATGGGCGAAATATCTAGTCTAAGAGAAAATAACATCTCTATGGGACAAATATCAATTCTAAGAAGAAATAGAATCTCTATTGGCCAAACATCATATCAGAAGGAAGTAGCATCTCTATAGGACCAAATATAAGTATCTAGGGAAAACACATCATTATTCGATTCGACACAAAGTAATCTTATACTAAGGTTTACTAGTCTCAACTATGCCTAACATCCATAACTAGGCCCATAAGGCTAACACAAATCTTTGCTTAAGTGGACTAGACAATCCCACTTCTAATCCTCAATTACAGTAATTAGACACACTATGACTAAACTTGGCTAAGGTATCTAGTTTAACTTCTAGATTTAAAGTAAGCCATATTTAAGCCTCGGATAGGAAATTTGACTAGAACAAGGGCATTCAAGTCAACTCTACCGATATTATGATTTCAATACCACCGTACTAACCCAATAAGATTAAATATACTAATCATGCTTCCAATGCTAAAACCATATCACAAACCTAACATTATATCGTATCCATGCTAAAAATTAATCTAAATTAGGGATAAGGTAGTATGATTCTAAAATTGTATAAACGTACCATCTTATGTGTCCAAAACCATCATCTAATCCCTAAACATCACTAATCAAGGTTATGGTATTCCACCCATAATGTCATAATATTCATATTCACGTGCAATGTATTTATCACACATAATCTATGAAGAAGAGTAGACAGAAGCCTACCTCAAAGGCGAATCACAAAACATCACATCATACACTATAAGCTCGTCTTCACTTCACAATCCTCAAAATTCCATCATATTATCAAAAACATAACCTACTCATTAGTACGATTCTAACGATACCCATATTGAACTATTGTTCTTCAGGTCTAAAAAGACACAAAAACCACAAGTGGGTCCCACTTATGGAAAAAAACTTTTCTGAGGCTAACCCAATGTTCATAAATGAACAAGGAATGGGTGAAAACTAAGAATTCTTTTGGCTAAAATTAAGCCCTAAGCTAAATGGCGGGTTTGGGTTCAAACTAAGAAATTCAAGCATGAATTCAAAGGATTCTTACCCTAAACTCGAAGACATTTGTACTAAAAAATGATAAATAATCTCCCAAGTCACCCACCATGATCAACTTTTAGTTACTACACCCATTTAGGGTTTTAAGTTCTCAAGGGTGAAGAGAAAATAACCCAAATCGCAACTATGGGGTCTATTTTATAGTCCCCCTTTAATGAGATACCACGATCACCGTCGCCTTGCCGCAATCTCCATGTCATGATCGCCGACCCACCAGACCCAGAAAAACTTGGAAAATTTCCAAGTTTCCAATGATGCCTCAAGTTTCATTCGTAATCCAATTTTTCCAATGAAATCATAAACCATATTAGATTCGACGTTCTATATGCATTGGCAAAGTAAAATTTTCAATCTAAGATCGTTTCGACCAAATGTGTGTCCCGCACCTATACTTTGAAATTTCAACTTTCTGATTGATAGGTCAAAATGAGATTGGGTGTATTGGGACACGAACTAATGGTCTAACTAGCAAAAAATTGATATTCAAGAGTTGCTAGCATAGTTGAAATTTGCATTAGAAATCGTTCTATTGATGTTTTCACCCAATGTCCATTTGGAACTAGCGAAGATTTCAAAATAAGAAATTGGCTCTAAAAACAAACGAACTGCCCCGTAACCAAATCGGTAGTCCCAGCAAGTCATGAATGACTTGGGGAAGTTATGGAGAAGCTCAAACGGAAAGAAATAAGTAGAAATATGGAAAATGACCTGAAGGGTCATTGATTATCCATACTAAAAAGACATTTGTCCCTGAAAGTGAAGGGATAGAAAGAATCTTAAAAGCTCAAAAGAATGAGGTACTAGGCCCGCATGTTCCTAACATTACTTCCTAGGTAACATCAATGAAGAGAGAACTCCTGCAATGGATTTCTCCACAAGTATCCTTTTTTGAACCAGTAGTCTTATTCTACTTCCAAGCAACCTAAACTTAAATTAACTGCAAACTGGCCTCAAACGGAAGCAAGAAGGCTGATACACGTACATCTAAACCACAACAAGATGATACTATCTCCATGTCAGCATAAATCAACAAAGGCTCATCTGAGCCAAAGCCAACCCAAGTCATGATTAATGCCACCACATCCAAATCCAAAACCAAATATACACTCCCTTTATAATTTTTCACCTGCTACCCACTCCAACCCAAGAAGAAAATTACCTAAGTCTCGTCCACACAATCTCATCAGAAGGAACTTACAGAACTGAGGTTGATCCGCTTAAAGTTTATACAGCAAAAATTTGAACAAGCTTATAAGGAGCTATCTAGGCACACAAATAGAGATAATCAAGGAATGCAATCTATACCAATGCTACAACTAGCCCATATGAAAATTAAACTAAAATCCCATAATCAAAGGTATAACTACTCATCACTAAATAGTCCTCTCTAGGATGTTGCATCAACAAAGAATGAAGCCATATTGAATCCAACTTTAGTAAACTACTCTCACTGAGTATATCACCCAAAATTTTCAATTAAAACTAAAACTCGAGGTCGAAACTAAAATATCTAATACCAGGTCCATGGGCTATCTTCTGAAAACTTATCCACTATAATCGATCCCAAATTGAGAAGACAGAATAGGAAACCGTAGTGTAGGCTCAACCAACCTATAAGTAAATTTCTAACATAAACAAGTCTAAAGTAAAGGCTGCATGCAAGCTCTACAACACCAAGCTAAAATCTCTATACCAAGGCTGAATTGCTCAATCTTCGCTACCTAAACCAAAACTAAAAATGGGTAGGCAGTCATACTTAAATCTATCATAACTTCTAAATTACAATTAAAAGGCATCAAATCAATAACTTAGCCAATAAGGCTATATAAAAATAACTATCTAAAATTGACTTTAGTATACAAATCTAACATATCTTAAATAAATCATACCAAGCCATAGTTGAGATATATCTGAAGAACAAAAACCACCATAGGGATAGCCACCGATTAAAAATACAAGTAACCAACTCTATCTGAGCTAGAGGGTATGAATATAGCAACAAAATAGAAATTATGCCAAAGGAAAAATCACTAGCTAGAAATGCATATAACCTACTCCATATCCGTTGGAGGGCATGTACTATAAAAATATACTAAATAACATGCCAATGATGGAAACCATATCAGTATTGGAAAAACTCTACCAACTAAAAGAAATGAAACTCTAGCCGACAACTAATCAATCTAACCTACCATCTCAGCAAGGAATAGCCATAGGCATATATCATCAAGAAGAATTACTCCACCAAGCTCACAAGGCTATACTAACTCTGAAATGGGGATTTTCCAAATCCATCCAAGAAGGACAATCACCACTCTATCCATCCAAGAATCATACCATCATAGAAGAAATACCAATCTAAAAACCAAGGTCAAAGTTGAGTAACCACCATAAAACGAACAGCTCAAGCTAAATAGTTTCTAATTTCCCAGCTTAAGAAGTGATCATTGGAAAGGCGACCTACCTCTAACCTTCTAGTACACCTAGACAAAACCATGTCAAATCAAGAAAGAAACATCTAATCTTGTCACGACCCAAACCAGTGCCTAGCTGTGATGGGTATCTCAAGTCCTATGAGGATCGAATATCATCCCCTTCACTTAACTTAACCAACATATCCTCTACAAGTGTTGGATAAATTTCGAATACATAAAAAGATATGATACATAAGACTAACAATAGCTTATAAAATTTTTAACCCGTTCTTTACCATAACAAACTAAACCAACACACCGAAGTCCATAGTCAATAAAGCCTTTACAATCCAAAGTCAATAAAGCCTATGGAAGCCTATGGAATAGAGTAAATAGATCATGAAATGAATGCATTCCGAACTATGGAATCTCACCACATAAATGTCAACTCATGGACCAATCGAACACCTTGCCACTGCGTAGAAAATGAAGAAGAAGCTATGGTCCTTGTATCGCATGGGGATACACCATTTAGAGATGTTTAGTGGTTGGAATGCTAGCATATAACTCCTGGATAGAGTAATAAAATAATGCAATCAATAAAACTAGGTCAAATCATTATATGCAATCATATGTACATATATATAATGTTAGGGTAGGGAACAAGGCTTAGCATGAACTTTAAGAACATTAACTTTGGTTGTGTAGCATAACCATTATAAAAAAAGGCACCTACAGGCAATATGGGTCCAGCTCTCCCCTTACTGAAAGTATCTAGTGCACGTAGTCGCACAAACCAAAGAATATCCATATCTATATATGCAAATATAGGGAACTTGAAACTCCTGGTATAATCAAGTTGATTCAAGAACCAATGTATACAATATAGGGGACTCAAACCTCGCATTCATATGTCTACTTAAGGGCTCAAACCTATTGATCATAAGGACACCCGCACCGACTAATGAGATTTCCAATGCTAGTATTTCGGAATCCATTTTCACGACTTGGCTACATATCCTTCTTTAAAGCCCAATTTAAAACATTCTTTATACATATACACAACCATTAGTCCAATTACCTTCCAAAGGAATCCCATTGATATCGTCATACCAACCCACTTGTAAGTGTAAAACATGCCATAGGTATTAACATTTGACTTTGGGACTCAAACCCATTGTCGATACAAAGTCATTAATTCAATTCAATATTCAGAGACTTGAACCTATTTATCTATTTATACCACCAAGGTTACAATTCAATTCAACTTATGTCCAACAAGGCCTTTCATGAAACCATTACCAACCATTTACATTATTAGGCCAATTCCTTAGTTCAATAAATATTATAATTCAATTGATGGTCTTCAAGACCCTTACAATATCATTAATCCTTCATTAACATTCTTATACCAACCATTAGTTCAACACCCAATTCATCATGTGACAAGATTCTTATCATAGGCATTTTCACAAACAAGTTGAGGGCATACCATTATCATATCAATATTAACCATGACCCATTAATTAAACCATAATTTACATGCTCCACATGTGAAAAACCATTACAAAAAGTATGTATAAACACAAGTGAAATCATGGGAGAACAATACTCAATATTAGACA
The DNA here is from genome assembly GCF_002878395.1 of Capsicum annuum. Classification (NCBI taxonomy): domain Eukaryota; kingdom Viridiplantae; phylum Streptophyta; class Magnoliopsida; order Solanales; family Solanaceae; genus Capsicum; species Capsicum annuum. The sequence goes on from NC_061122.1 coordinate 168,367,159, forward strand.
TTCAAACCCTAAACCATGGATTTTAAAACCATAATTTATGATTAAATAACAATGCTTACAAAATAAGCTTTTGATGAACTTAACAATGAAGAAGAGTCACATTCCTAAATTATGAAGATTCACGAAGGGATTTCGATTTTTAAGCCTCTAGGTGAACAAGTTGAAGAAACTATATCCCAATCTTATTAAGAGGTTTCTAGAGAATTTTTTAGAGTGTTTTGATGTTACAAAGTGATGAATGAGGGACATAATAGTGTTATAAGACGTGGGATCTTAAGTTATTGGGAAGGGAAATATCTAAAATACCCTAAGCTTTAAACCTGTAAAAGACTCGTAGGAGGGGACAATTGGACCCCTCCACTCGTACCCCATCATACTAGTGGTACATTCTACTAAGACGTATCAGAATGTTGGACACCATAATCTGTCAAACATATGACTCCTTAGCATGAATCATACCCTACCATACAACTAGTACCAATTCACGTCTTACCTTAAAGAAAATGCCAAGACTAGACACTGAACAACATACAATTTGGTTTTATACTTTTCGTATCATGATTATGCGAGTTGTATGATGCCTTCTCGTACCAAGAAAAGAAATTGTCCAATGTGACACTATCCAACCAACAACTAGGGTTCTTGACCCATACCTACACCATAAGAGTGGTATGGTGAGTTATATGATACATAGAATCCCCAAGACTTAGGAAATTTTTCAAGGGCCAAAGCTTAGGGTATTTTACCAATGAAACCTCATGAATTCTCCCCTGCAACAACCTTTTTAACTTGAGAATCAGTAAGTGATGGCATTCCTGACCATACTTGAAGAATTTGTCCTTTCCTTCATCACAATAACTCTAATGAGGACGACCACAAAACTGACAAGGTGGACATGAAGAAACAACTGACCTTCACTTGCCTGAAATTAGGAACCCTATGCCCAAAAATTATCACAACCATGATGACACATATTACCCTACTTGTAAGGAGCACTAGCAGAATAGCAAAAACCAGAACTCCTACACTTATTTTTCTTCTACTTACCACCATCTCGACCACCCTAAGACTGAGCACCACCCAGGTTAGAAAACCTACTCCTCTTACACTGTCTATCCCCAACTATGCCTTCTTCCTCTTCTTATCCTCTACCTATTGTATATGAATAGTCAACCTAGAAATATCTATATCATTAATTAGCAAGGCAGTATTGCTCTAAAAATTAAGATCCTGATTCAATCTAAAAGAGAACTTCCCTAATCTTGCCTGCATGTTAGCCACTAAATTAGGAGCATACCTTGGCAATTGATGAAACTTCAAGGAATATTCCTTGACCCATATTCTACCCTTCTTAAGATTCACAAAATCCTCCATGTTTTCTTCCCTCAACTCTTAGGGAAAGAAACAATCTATAAAATCACCAGAGAAGGCATCACATAAGGATGATTCCTCTACATCTCCTTGATGATAGGCGAAATTACGCGCCTATATCAATATATTTTGCCCATATTTTAGCCTAGTTTCGAGAACTAATTATCTATTTCGTACACTTTTAGTCCTTTTTCCTGTAAATGAGCTAACAAATGTGATTAGGAAAGTTTCAGGTATAAATGATGCAAAATACAGCAATTTATGGCTTACTTGACGCAAAAGAAAGCTCACAAACGAGATGGAAAGGAGCTGGACGCATAAAGGACTAAATCTGCTGCATGGAAAATCTGTCCCGGGCTAAAACAGCATTTCTGAAGACTTTGGGACTTACAGACACAAAGCTGGATTTTTGCCATAATACATTAACCTAGTGCAATTAGGTTATGTGTTTCATCATTCTATTTGGATTATAATTTTGTAACCTTACCCTAGTACAATTGGGTCAAGGATTTCATTAGTATATTAGGATTTGGTTATTTATTTTATTAGTTTAGTAGGAGTAGGATAGGAGTATTATAAATACCCTATCATGTTAGAAAGGAAAAAGAGGAAGGAGACATTCTGACAATTCATTCATCTCCTTACAATTAAGACATCTTCCTACAACCCATTCTCAATTCTTCATTCTTCTACTCTTAAATTCCACAACAAGAGAATCGTTACTTGCTACGGAATCACTAAAACCACACGCCAAACACCTACTATTCACGCCATCCACCATGCAAAGCGTGATATCCTTCGCATTCATGGGTAACTAAATCTCTTAGTTGGGGTTATGGAAGCCGAATGAGTTACTATCTATAGCTATGAGTTTGTGAGTTCAAGACAAGTATATTGCTTATATCATTATTCTCTTCATCTTAAATCTACATTCTTTGCGGTTCAAACACAAGAACACGCCATTCTAACATCTAACCTGTTCGAGAGAAAGGTTATTTGTCTAGAAAAGAAGACGCATAGACCAACGCCAGTCTAACATCTGACTTGTTCGAGAGAAAAGTTATTTGTCTGGAAAAGAGATGATGTCAAGGTAGTAGGACACCCTTTCCTATTAAAAAGCTAGTGCCGTACCTGGACTAACTTCTTGGAGAATTCGTACCGTTAGTCACGCTTTAAGCTCGAGAGAGTTAAAGTGAAATAGTCCTTGTTTAGGTCGAGAGACGCTTGGATTTACCATCGACTACAATTCTCTATAAGCAATTACATGTCAAGACTCTACACACTCATAGCCAATAGAGACGTATACCTCAGAAGGTGGACATAACCCCAACGCCTCAATTCTCATTGTTTACAACACACGTGACAATCTCTCTTTATTTTGCTATTTTCAGTTCTTACCTTCTTGTTTTGGTTACATACTACAATCCCCCCTTTCCTACGAGACTTGCACTAAAAGTCTAGTAATTTCTCTTGCTTGTTGGCCAAGCTATTCTCTGTGGGATCGATACCCAACCCAGGTTGGGTTCTATATTTGCTAACGACCGCTTTACACTCCCACGAGAGCTGTAGATTGAGCGTTATCACTCCTCTATTCCTATCCCACTCTTCATACTACTAATATGCACCTCTTTGAGCTGATAAGCAGCAAATCTCACCCCCTTCACATTGGTAGCCAGCATCACCTGAAATATCTTCACTATTTTATCAAAGAATTTATTTGGAACCTCCTCGACCTTTACTCCAGAAAAAGTGGACTCATCTTTATAAATTTTCCAACCCTTGTAGTATCAGCAGACAAAGAACCAGACATATCCCACTCAACCTGAGCAACAACCAGTTTTGCAATAGCATAAATAGACTAACAAATTCAACATTAGTCACCTAGCCTTGAAGAGGACTAGTAACAATCGGTGGAACTCAAGAACAATAAGGGATAGGACTGTGAGATTGAAGGTAAACCCCAGAAGTAGGATGCACCACTTCAGCATTACCCCCAAATGAGATAAAAGAATTTCCTTGTGTTTTTTATCTACAAGACATGATCTGAAAGATGAATATACAAGGATTAGAGAAGATTACAGGACTGAGACTCCAAGGTTGAAAATAGAATACCAAGAAAGTGAAACATTCCTAAATGCCTTGTAGCCTCTCCCTTTGAGTGTGGCACTCTACACACCCTAAAAAAGACTCTATTTGACACTTCTTTATGGACTCCCAATTGAACATGAACCTAGGCTCTGATACAAACTTAACTTGACCTGCCCTGGGGCCATATCATAATGGGCATTACAAATCCGACTAAGAACAGAGACCACCCCCATTAACAAGCCCAACCTCCAACCGCTTGCCCTAAGTTGGCTGAATTCTAAGTATGTAACAAAATAGTTTAACAACTACCATGAAGACTATAGGAATAGATCACAACCATGACCAACCTAACCGAGTCCATCCATCCCATACCAATAATCCAACCATACCAAAAACAAGGTCCATAAACTAGGCCATAACCAAAGACATAACAAAACATGATATAATTCATCCAAAAGAAATATGATAGAATAGTGAGAAATTATGTCCAATGATGCTAGCCTTCTAGCTTATTCCAATACCAAGGCTGACACCCATATGAATCCCACCCATTCCAACCCATAGAAGTGCAACAAATTCTCTATCCAAAAGAGTAATGAAATCCATTTGGGATATACCCCAAACCATAGCCAAAACATAAGTCCAAAATAAAACCAAAATCTCTACAAATATCCATAACATTAAATGATGCCTTCCAAAAGGATAGTAGTTCACTACTTCAATCCAAATGTTGTCCCCAAGCTAATCCCTATGTAGGAGGACTAGAACGATCAATTCCTGCATATCTTGGGTATATATCCACCTGTAGATAGGGTTAGTGAGTGACCACTAGCATGATATCAGGGTAAGGATAAAATAATGCCATTTATAAAACCAATTAAAATCATCCATATGCTCACAACCATACACATATATATAACCATGTCGGGAAAAGGGGTCAGCTTTAGTATGCCCTTAAAACCTTTACCAGGGTTGTATAGCATTGCCATTCTAAACCACACATAGGCTATATAGGTTCAGTTCCCCATGATAAAACGGCCCCAGTTAGTGTAGACACATGACCAGGGAAGTATCCCATGGGACGACTATTACATCCCCAAACAAAGGGTGAAATCATGCATACGATTACCAAGACCAACCTCATATTGACAAATATGAGTTTCCAGTTTTGGTCCCCCTGGCACTTCCACCTTCTATGGATTAGCTACACTTCCCACCATTATTGCCAAATTAAAATTAATTTATAAATAACCAAACTATTATCCATTTATTAACCAAGGAAATTGATATCGATCTCATCATACCAATCCCTACTTACATATATCATCCATAGCCAACCATTTTTAGGTTTAAGGGAACTTTCAAGTGCCCTTCCATCTATAATTTTAAACTACTTGGGAGACTTTCGTGTTACCCACAAGCATAACCCATTAGCCATTTACCTTTCCAAACTATTTAAACCATGCACAATTCTATTAACAAGTTTTAAGACATGCAAAAGTTCTATTAAAGTAGTCAATGCAATGAACATATCTTTATAAGCATTTTGTCAAACATATTGGGGGAATAATATGACCAAAAAAAATTTAAATTACCATTAAACCATTCCCATGCAATCCAATTATCCAAAACCACCATTAATATATATCAAAGCATAACTAAAACCATGGGAAACATAACCAACCATTTAACATTAAAACCCCCAAACCATATTTGAAAACCAAAATCATGTAATAGTAAAACCATGAAAATATTCATGTAAACCATGACTTTACGTAAAATTAGAAATGAGGGAAGAGAACATGCCTTACACCAAGATGATGACCAAAAAAATTAATCAAGACAAGCCCCAAATTGATCATTTAGTTAAAACCCTAGCTCCCTTTGCCCAAAAGATCTTAAAGAGAATTATAGAGTGTTTAGGAAGAGTATCTAAGTGTTAATGAATGGAATAATGGGGTAAATAACCTCCCAAGTACGTTAGAAATTATGGAAACCTATTAGGATAAGTGGGGAAATGTCCAAAATATCCCCAGTTAATTTGTACCACAATTCCATCACTGGATACGATTGACACACATGAGTCGTACCCTCCGATACGATTGGTATCCACCACTCATAACCTGAACCTCAACACTTTGACCAAACACTGTCCAGTATACGACTTATCCAACCAAGTTGTAACCACACTATACGATCCATACCTTTCATGGCTACCCCTAAAAGATTTACATCCAAGGAAGATTTAGACACTATCCAATATATGAGTCCTAGGTACGACTCGTACCCTGGCTTACGGGTCATAGTAAGCTACTCAAACTAAGATCCAACCTAAGTAACCAAGTCTAAGATTAATTTAAGGATCCAAATGATTTCTAACCCTCTATACGACTCGTACCTCTAAGTCAAATCCATTCTAATGAAAAAAATCTATCCCATCAACCATAATTGGTCAGTATACACCCGGAACATACCATCCGTACCCCAACTTACGGATTGTAACCATAAGTACAAAGATCTGAATTCCCAAAAATTTTCTAAGGTCCAAAAAATAGGGTGTTTCATATAGACACCCACATCGGCTAGTGCGATTTCCAATGCTAGTCTTTTAAACTCCACTTTCATGTCCTAGCTATATATCCTGCTTTATATCCTAAATTAAAACATTCATTACATATGTACACAACCATTAGTCTAATTATTTATCAAAGGCATCCCATTGGTATTGTCATACCAACCCACCTTGCAAGCATTCAATATTCCATAACTATTATCATTCGACTTTGGGACTCAAAACCATTGCCCATACAAAGTCATCAATTCGATTCAACATTTTGGGACTCAAACCCATTTAGTCATTTACACAATCAAGGTTATAAGTCAATTCAACTTATGGACAACAAGGCCTTTCATGCAACCATTTACCAACCATTTACACTATTAGGCCAATAACTTAGTTCAAAACATATTTCAATTCAATTTATGTTTATCAAGGCCCTTACAAAATCATTCATACTTCATTAACATTCTTATACCAAGCATTAGTTCAAAACTCAATTCATTATGTGACAAGATTTTTCTCGTAGGCATTTTCTCAAACAGGTTAAAGGCATACAATTATAAAATCATTATTCAAGTAAAAAACCATTAAGTTAGGGTTAATCATGACCCATTCATCAAACCACAATTTCCATACACCCACATGTGCAAGACCATTACCAAAAACATATATAAACAAACGTGAAATCAAGAGAGAAGAACACTCAACATTAGACATTCAAACCCCCAACCATGGAATTCAAAACCACCATTAATGAATCAAGAACAAAGCATGAAACAAATGATTTTTATGAACTTCACCATGAATGAAGAGTCACATGCATGAATTACGAAGATTCATAGAGGGATTTTGATCTTTAAACCTATAGGTGACCACCTTAATGAAACCCTAGCCTAATCTCCTTGAGAGATTTCTAGAGAATTTTTTAGAGTGCTTTGATCTTCTAAAGTAAAAAAGAAGGGACCAAAGAGTGTTATAACATGTTGGATCTTAGGGATTGGGGTGAAAAATGTCTAAAATACCCTCATCATAAAAGATGTAAAAGACTCGCAGAAGGGTATGATTTGACCCCTCCACTCGTACCGTCTCTTACAAGTGGTACCTTTCACTCATACTTTGATTAGAATATTGGACACCATAATCTATCCAATATATGAATCCTTAGCATGAATCGTACCCTACCATACGACTAGTACCAATTTAAGTCATACCCTAAGATGAATGTAATGACTAGACATTAAACATCATATGATTTGGTACTATACTTCTCATATCATTATCATATGAGTTGTATGATGCCTTCTCGTACCAAGAATAGAACTTGGCCAATGTGATACTATCAAACATATAACTAGGGTCCTTGACCTGTATCCATACCATACGGGTGGTATGGTAAGTCGTGTGATGCACAGAATGCCCAAGACTCAGGAAATTTAGCAAGGGACAAAACTCAGGGTGTTTCAAATTGCCACACTAGTAACAAGGGTGAACCATCCAAAGTGAACGGAACCAACAAACCTATGAGGTGAATCGCATGACATATCAACATAAATATCAAAATTGCTATTGGATGATGAAATAGACACAAAATAAGAAGGACCTCAAACTAGTCGACCTCAAAAATAGGTTATATCAGAAGGGATAGCCAAAGCAATAACCTTCACAACATAGACGACAAGATTAAGAGTCTTAAACTCAAGAATAGAAGATATAACTAAATTTTTAACCCTAGAATCATATTAGCACCACGGAAAGTCAACTTCCCTTTGATATCACAATACATCCCGAATCAGTCTAATATAACAAACCAAGAGAAAACATAGTCAACCTCGCTGTGCTAGGGGAATAAAGTCACAAGAATATGTAAGTCTAATAATCTAACACTAGTCTACACATATATCTAGTAAGGATGAAATTCATCAAGTAATAATATAAAGTAATTTCAATAACCTTAGGAAATGGTAGCAATAGAAGCAACAATATCAATATGAACGTACCGAATAGGAGATACCAAAATAAACATCAATATCATGTACCACTTAAGGGCCATAATAAGGTTATCATGCCAAAATAAATGGGACTGAAACCAAAAAACCATACCCATAGGGGAAAACATCAATAGAGATCTACTCCACCCACTACTAAAATAAATTAACCATGGGTAGTAACATTATAGTGAATTCAATAATAAGGCACATAATGACCGATATAAATTCATCAAATCATATAATCATAAATTGGTATGAATATCCCAATACACATAATAAGAGATAAATATGGGAAATTTATAGCTTATAAAATGGTAAAATCTGCAATAATATGCCTATCCGGCATAGGGAAAAATAGATCTAAATGGGTTCAACTCGAACTGACTAACTTAATCATCAATTGAGGTGCGACACACACTATCTCTAAATGAAGATGCCACAATATCATGAGCCTGACCTGAATGACAGCAAATCCCATGGTGGGGATACTCTCTAAACTAGGAATCGATCTCTCTTCAATTGTATCAACTCCTGAAACATCAATATGGATAGAACACAAACTGAGCCTAAATGGCTGGCAAACTAACACTAAGAGAAATTCATTAAATTATGTCCATACTTCCAAGATCACAGCCTGCATTAGGAACTCTAAGCTGGTAGGGAATATGAGCTAACTCTAGCTGATCATCTATCTCATACCTGGGTCTTTCTCAGAACTAGTAACTCATTATTACACAACCAAACCAAGATCATGTAATATGTTGAGATACTATCCCTCATAATCTAAAATGGTCATCATGGCCTGAAGAACCATACCACACTTTGGAAATTTGATGGGGACTCTACATACTATGATCATCACAACTAATTTGTAGACTACTCCTAGTATGGAATACTATATACGTAGAGCTGATGGGCTTCAGGTAAGGCTGAAATCTACTCGAAGAGTCCTCACCCTTAGATAAGATACCAATAGCACTATACTGATGGCATGCCAATTTTTTCAATTTTATAAGTCTCTATACTCGTGCTCTGTATGGTCCTCTCATAATCAACATCCTTAAGGAAGGAAGATTCTGCAGCTATCAAGTTTTTTTGAAACCAAACGGAGTGACAATACTAACCCTCTAACATATCCATGCATCAATGTATGAGTCAAAAGGATGTAGCATAGGAAGATGCCTGGACAACATGAGAAATCCAATATCATACTCAGAATATGTAAAGAACACTGTTGAACACTAATAGACCCAACTCTTGCTTAAGAACTGCTCGATGAATCTAATAGCATTCATTACTGAGAGGGATTTACAACAAAACTTTAATTCCTAATGCTGAACCTCAAACGCTGAAGTAGTCACAAGCTTTACTGAAGCCTAAGCTAACCCAAATCCTTTTTGGCTGCTGCTGAAACTATAGGAACGCATGTTAAAGTTTTATCCTATCGATAAAATTGCATTATCTTTTGGGGATAGAATAAAGTCAAAGAGTGTATTTGAGGTTCATAGAAATACGAACATACGATAAGGAGTCAATAAGTTAATTTCCTAAAGTGTCACTATAGCCTTCAATGATAGGTTATAGACATCTCTGCACCGATCAGTAGGACTCGGAAAAACACTTAGCTCTTGTACTAATAAATCGGTGAAACCTAGGCTCTGATATGAATTTATCACGATCTAATTTCTCAGGTCATGATGGGGCCTACCATAACCTACCAGTAGGCAAGCCAACCAATAGTTTTAAATGACTAGTAACGGGCTACATAATAATATAGGGAAAATAATGCAGGATAAATTGAAATAAAGATCAATACATAATAAAACCGAAAAACCTGGTGGTATCAGTACAAGAGCTTTTAAACTAATAAGAGCACAAAAGTTAAATATCTCAACAAAAACACTAATATAACTTATATCTATATACAATATAGAGACTAGTCCAATACATAAGAGAGAAGTGAGTAACAATATGAATGTTAGGAGTTCACAATAAGTCTCTAAGCCATGGCTTCTCAGCATGATGCATACATCAATGGGGATAACTCGTACAATAATCTGTTGGTTGTAAAAGTGTACTATGAGTACCAAACAAATGGTACTCAGTAGGCAACTACAAACTAATCCCTAAAGATAAAGCAGATATATACAACATATACAGAAAATGGAAACAAAACCCAAGTGTCCAAAAATTATATAACAAGTCAATGATTTCAGCCATATTCAATAGATGTTAATAATATATCATATATCCGAGGAAAATATGCAAATAAAAGGAAAAACAAAGATATATAGAAATATATAACGCGAAGAAACAAATATACAATATGAACAAACAAAGAAAGGGATATATGGTAGCTTCATAACTTCATATAGTTAGATATATATATATATGCATGAGGTCATCCTAAAGCATGACCTAGATCACCATATCCTTATTCTAAGACCTCATTATAATACTGTCAGGATTTAATACTATTATGCTCAGGTTTTCCAATCCACATGGCTGGACATGAAATAATCAGGCATAATAATGCCATTATAAGATAGAAGAGTCCATAGACATACATCAAATCTCGATACTGGATAAATGACTAATCTATCACAAGCGAGCCATAATAATGATCATAACCATGATAATAACAATATCAGTAATAGCATTAATAAGCACCTATCTCAGATAATAAAATACCTAGCTGAGCATATACATACCTCCACCGCTATAGAAAGAGAAGTCATAACGCTCAACTTACACCTTAAATTAGTATAAGGCAGTCATTGTTAATATATTTACCCAACTTTAGAGTCAGTGTCGAATCCACAGGGAACAATGTGAGTGGTGATTAAACTAGTTTAAAATTATAGCTACAAGTTAAATTCAAATAAATGATATAAAAATATAAAATGGGGTTTTAGTATTAATGTTTGTAATCAATATAAATGGAAAACCAGAGTTATGTTCACTGTGGGTTTCGGGAATTGACAAATACTAGGTACTGCTTAAGACTCTTGAAGAAAGTAGGAACAGCAGAATATCCCTAACGACTATACTATCTGACTTATCTCTCGACCTCACTAGACAATTTCTTATCTATTTCTCTTGAACTAAGATAATTTATCTATATCCAAACGGATGTTATCTCAGGTAGATTAATCCAGTTACAGCCTTAATAATTAAACAAAAGGTTGGTAGCTTTCGAGTCCCTGTTGATAATTCCCTTCCTCTAGTCTATTTCTTCGTTAGAAGGAAATAAAACCTAAGGCATAATCTAATGTTTACAACCACTAGATTTCAGTTAAAACCACAGAATTTCAAGATGTTATACTACTCCTTGAATCTTTTAAACACCTAGCTTCATATCAAACCCTAATCCTTGGATCCCATAACCCCGTCTAGAGGAATTAGCCACTCATGATTTGATGAAAGAAATCACAATTTGAATTCATGATAATAATAATCAACTTACGTATAGATGGAAAACAACAAGCAATTTCTTCAATTAAATCCCAAGTTAGAAACCCAAGAATAGTTAATAAGGAAGAAAACTAAGAATAATTAGTGAAAGAGAACAATATATGTGTTTCTCTCTCAAAAGTTCTTGTTCTGAATAATGAAAACTTGATAATTTAAAAACCCTCAAAATTGCTATTTATAATAAAGCCTAATTAAGGTAATAAAATAACAATATCACAGTTGGTCTCGGATTTAGGTGACGGCATATTGGTGTTGATCGTTAGGCTTCTGACGACATCTCAAATATGTCATTAGAAATCATGCCTTCTTAACCTATTCTGCCTCACTCTGATGATGTTCTCTGATGACTTACCAGATGAGTGACGGCTTGTAGCAAATGTCATCAGACCATCAGCTTATTTCACCATGTTAGGTCCCACTTGACGGCATCTTATGATGACTTACCACACTTATGATGACATATTGAGAATGTCATCACCTTTATCCAGCAACTCTTCTTCACTATTCTTCCTGAACCCTTTTTTTGGTAGCTTACCACATCTCTGACGGCTTGCAAGAAATGCCGTCAGACTCATATCAGCTCACTTGTACCAGATTTTACTTATTTTGTTCATCTTTCCTATGTTTTCATCCCATCCTGGAATTTCCAACAAAATCTTAAAAAATAACATCAAAAACACCAATAATTACTTAAGAACTTACAATTATTTCAAATTAAAAATTCTTAAATGTGGTACAAAAATCTAGCACATCAACACCCTTGACTTAAAAAAAATTTTTGTCCTCAAGCAACTACATAACACCATACTACGATGCTTAACCAAGAGGCAGATAAGATACCTATCACAGTTGATTATCCAGTTTAGCTCAACACTCATGCCACTTTCCGCATTCAATTACTTATAAATCCAATTGTGCATATCTATGAAGATTAACAATGTAACCTAAGAGAATCAAGATATGGCATCAATTCAACAACAATAACCATGCATATGTACAAGTTACACTACCTAAACAAGTAAACAGCTAGCAATGCAACTGATGTGCCCTTACAACAAAATATTCCCTCTTCACTCATATATGAACTCAAGCATGTCAATGCTGGGATAGTCAAAAGACACTCACTCTCAGAAAGAAATTCCAATCAATGAATGTCAAATGCCATATCCTTGCCCTTATTTTTATTACCAAGGTGTCCAGACAGGTAAGTTAGGTTCACTATAGGTCTTTCCCTTGGCTTGTAATGTAGGCTAAGGGATCATATGATATTCAGTGGCATATAGAGTGACTAAGTCTCCTTGGCACTACCTTAACTTTTTGGGTTCACTTATTAAACTTCTTCTTTTTCTCCATTTCTTGATCACACATTATTCAGGATGGATGTGGTTTTTCTTTTTCATTCTTTTTTTTCTTATTCTTCTTCCACACCACTCAGTTTTTTATTTTTTTCACTTATTCTTTTCTTTTTATTCTACCTTTCTTGATACCTAGTTTACATCAGGTACCCTTATGATGGCCACCCTCAACTTAGGTTGTTTTCTTAAGTCAAGGTGCACAGTGTCAAAGGAGGACCTAGGCCAAAACAGGTTTATTATGATCTAAAGGGGAAGGTGATATGTGTCATGGAAACAAATGATCAATTCAGGCTCAAAATAGCGATCAAGAGATATCATGCATACAAGGAAGGTCATTTAGGGAAAAAAGTGACTTAAAAATCAAAACAGCCTATGCTCCTTTCCTAGCCCCTATCTTTCAACTAAGGTAAGACTAACTGGGCAAGTTGTAGATTCAACATACACAGGGAATTGAGTAAGATCTCACACACACATGGGACATAAGTATATTACCAGCTACTACTTATCCAGTTCGTGCAATTATTAGCAGTGATTATCATGTCCCCAGTACTAATGCCAAAAAAAGTTTCTTAATAGTCGCATATAAATGCACATCACACAGATAATAGATAGACTATTGGAGAGGTATTTATCATTTCAAGAAATATTAATAAAAATATTTCAACTGCCGTAGATACTTATTTTTCTCCAAGTTAACCATAACACATCACAACACAAAAATAATATGCCTAAACATGTCGGCTCTACTAGGAACAAGACTCCGGGGAAAAGATACACGTCAACAAAAACCCCAGGAGGACATCAACACCCATAAGTAGCCCCACCCTCAACTTAATATCATGCATTGTTTCTAACACGTCAAATCAAAACAAGAGAGTTAGAAACATACCTGTGGCACCATGGGTGTGAAGATCTAATGTCAATCACATAATACAAATACAAATAACAAAATACCTTGGGTTGTCTCCCAAGAAATGCCTAGTTTAACATCGCGGCATGACCCAACTCAGCTTTTTCCTCTACCTTGAGGATATAAATTTCACCCCTAACTTAGAGTCCATCTTCGTGCCTCGCTCATCGGGAGGTGGTACAAAGATTAAGAAGCCAAGTAATGGATGATACATGGTAAACAGCTTAGCTTTAAAGTGAGGTTTGTTTTTGTGTTGCTTATCAAGTTTAAAATAAAGAATATAGGATTCTTATTCCTCATCTTCACAGTCTTCTATTATTTTAGATGATTCAACAGATAAGATATCATCTAAACATAATGTGGAAAAATGCTTCGCGTGTGGCCCAATAAATCCTACTTCAAAATTTACACTATCCTCTACACACTCACTTTTATTCATCTTCTCAACATTTTTACTTTGAATTGGGCTAGAGTCATTATAAGAGATTGTCTTGGATTCTTCTTTTGCGTCTAGCACCATTCCCTCAATCTTGGTATCATCCCTCATGGTTGGCTCGGTTTGTTAGGAAATCTCCAAGGGTTAATCAACATTAAGCTCATCATAAGTATAGGAATCTTGCTCTTCATTGTCACACTCTTCCATTAATTTAAATGATTCCATAGACAAAATATCATCTAAACATAATGTAGAAAAGCGTTTTGGATGATTGACCTCGAGATCCATCTCTTCTATCCTTTCTCTTCCCTCGTTAAATGCCCTAATTCCTTGACGTATGTCATACATGGTATCATTTGTTGTCTATACGATCAAACATTAGTTGAAGAATAGCTTTAATATCACTCTTTCCGGTGTTGCATTCTTCCTTTTCTTGGCCATAAGACCTATCATACTCATAAGAAGAACTAAACCTTAGGTTAGCGTAATAGGGGGAGGGGGCATTTGACCAATCACTCCAATGTCCATCTTGACCACCAGATAAAGAACAATTATAATCCCGGTAGGATGGAGATAGTGCACACATCTCTCTCCGTGGAGCATATCTACAGTCATGCACAAAGTGGGGTCCATCACAATATGGACACGGATCATCCAGATTAGATTTCCATCCATCAAACTCATATTCATTCCATGATGCCATAGTAAGAAATAAGAAAAAATAAAGAAAATCTACCTAACACACGAAACAAAGAAAATCACAAACAAATATTTACAAGTTCGAATTCAAGAAAGTAAGGTAAAATTCCAAACCAACTCAATACGCCAAATTGTTCCCCGGCAACGGCGCCATTTTTGATAATGCTCAACTTACACATCAAATTAGTGTAAGGCAGTCCTCGCCAATATATTTTCCTAATTTTGGAGTCAGGGTCGAATCCAAAGGGAACAATATGAGTGGCGATTAAACTAGTTTGAAATTATAGCTACAAGTTAAATTTAAACAAATGATACAAAATTATAAAATGGGGTTTTAGTATTAATGTTTGTAATTAATATAAATGAAAAACCAAAGTTATGTTCACCGTGGGTTTCGGGAATTGACAGATACTAGGTATGCAACGCCCCGAGATCCCATCTTTTGACGTCACAAGGTGCTTATGGACCTGAAGGACCACAAGCTAACCCTTTACTGATATTTTTACCTGTACACGACATAATATATGAAATAAATATGGAAAGTAGCCATAAGGTTCAACACATCTATACATACTCAAACTGAAAACTGAATACTAATACATCAAAATCCGTCTGACAAGCCACTAAACTATCTGAACTATGGAGTTGTTGGGACATATCCCAAACTAACTTCGTCAACTGAGAATATAAACAAAATCTAATGAAATTATAGTAAACTCAGATTCGTCCTCAAAGGAAGAGAACCCACTGCTACTGCTGCTAACTAGGACTGAACTGCTGAGGAAACTCTGAATCCTGTGCCTCTATAAATATGGCATCAAATAAAACACCATAGCGCAAATGCGTCAGTATAAAAATGTACCGAGTATGTAGACGAGGTAAGGCTAAAAGCAAGGGCTCATGCATTCACAATATTTAAACTAAATAGTCATGAAAATATCGAATGAGAACACATACATGAATGCACAAAACATGAACATAATCATCACAACTCTAGAGACTGGAACTTAGATACTACTTTCCTACAAACTGAACTCACTGACTCATTTGATATTGATAATTGGGAAATATGGATGCACTTTCATAATGGAGTGAGTTCTAAAATCTCTGAATATACTGAGATTACGAGTATCTAGAGTTTCTAAAATGGATAGAAATCCTATCTAATAGGTTGTCTTAGAGCCTGTGGATAACAATACTTCTTCATAAATGATTTTGAGACCGTCCTATCTAGTAGCGGATCTTCGAATTAACAAGTAATCATACTTATTTGCCTATATCTAACAGCCTTAAATTCTGTACACTGAACTGATCTCTTTCTTAAATTCTAAGACTAATTTTAAAATTGAGACCGTGGGAAGTAGTTACTTAACCGACATGCCCCTACTATCTCTTAAGGGTACAACCTCTATCCCTAGTTGGAAGGGTGTAAATACCGTGCCACGGGTAAAGACATTAGCATTATATGACCCTCATCTATCAAGTCCTCATATGAGAATGGTGGAGCCCTCATCTAACAGGTCAAGCCACTTGATCTACCCTCATCTACCAGGTATGATGTCTCTCATCCACCCTCATCTAGCATGTGTGATGTCTCAACCTATGCTTGCTACATAGTTTTGGAGCACAAGGATCGTATCTAAGGATCACACCCTCCACTAGTAGGTGAGTCCCCATCCTTGAGCTTGCTCGATTCTAATTTCTAATCCTAATTGAAAGACACTGATTTAATTCTTAACAGAACTTAGACTGAGCTAAATCTAATACTAATTATATTTCTCAAGAGATCTAACAGAGTTACACAAAGATTACTTAGTTCTGTATCTGATGGAAAGGTATTGAATCATAGTATCTAACTAAAGATGCAGAGCTTGAATTGATTATTCAAATCGCTTCGGAGATTAGAATTGAATCACTTGTATACTATTAAATCTGAGCTGATTATAGGATGGGGGATAGATTACTAGCGATATAGATATTATAGAGATAACTGAGATTATAGAGCCTGATTAAGCTCTGCACTAGTCTAAAGATACATAGTTTTGTAGTTCACTAAGTTCTGAGAATCATGGCTCGATTGTAATTATCGTAAAACTGACACGGGCTCTAGACAACAGCTCTATTGTCGGGTATAAATACCCCCAGGACTCGATAACATAAAAGTAAAACATAATCATTCTCACATCATCACAATCATCTATTCACCATCATAATCATTCATGCATCAACACAAGCATTCATTCCCCATCATAATCATTCATGTATTACCAAATTTAATCATGTATTATCGCAATTATTCATGTATTATTTCAATCATACCTTAATCGTCACCATCATTAATGTATCATCACAATTATTAAAGCATCTCTCCGAGTAATTAGAAATCATAACATATGTTACCCCCCTAAAAAATCCTTAAGGTATCACATCCAACCTTTAGGAAACATAGACCTCTATTCATCATCACAATTACCAAAGGGTCAGTTTAAGCATCTCAGGATATTACTCAGATAATGACATAGAGAAAACATGCTATTAGATTGTACTCCATTCAGCAAGGTTTTACCTCAACTATTTCATACCTATATCGGTCTTAACATGTATTTGAATTTCACACCACTTGGGAAACTTCATACTATCATGTCATAGCTTACTTGCTAATCACTTGGCATATATTAAAAACTTAGCATATATCAAATGGAACATAATGGGGATTACCTACTAGCATGGAATAATTCATTCACTTGGTTATTTCATCAAACACTAGGCATGCATAGACTAGCTCACAACTTGGGGCTTCCTATTCAACATGCAATAATGGCCCATATTCTTCTTCTAAGCTTTTATCAACCTATGGGAGACATATACTGCTAAATCAAACAATTCTACACCCAAAAGTCATGAACACATCAACAATCTAACATATAATCTTATCTTAGAAGTCATTACATAACGATTTAACTACAATTCTTAATTTCTAGTCTCTTAGACATTTTATCGAACACCTCATATGCACAACTTACGCATAAGTAGAATAACCCAACTACTCATCATGAACAACTAAATTTACATGTTTCCACTCATATATTATCATAGATTCATACAAACCACATAAGTATCCCATCTTGGAGGTCATTCAACATCAACAACAACTACATAATCCATTTACCACACAAATACTACATCCTAAGGCCAAGGCTTGATAATCTTGTAGACAAACATGAACCACAACTCAATCATAGAAAGAACATTAGTTTCAACTCACTAGAATCATTATAAATTCATAAACATAAATCTTGGAGATTTACAAAAAGGTACTTGAGCTTCTTGGATGAAAGGGACCCAAGAATCAATATCTACATACCTAGGGGAAATTCTTTCTTAAAAGCCTTCGAAAGAATTCTTGATCCTTGCTCTTGATTCTCTCTAAATTTTTGGTGGAAGAAGAGAGAATTTTTTATTTTGGAAACCCTAGTTTTTGGGTGAAAGAAGAGATAAGAAATGAGGCCTTCAAACCTTAAGTGGGCATTTATAGAGGTTGGGGAAATAGTGGAAAAGACCAACATGCCCGTTAAAGAAAAAGAGTTGAAAACTGCTGATTGAGGTCTATAACGGTGGAAGTGATGGTTCATCAGAAAAACAGATGGTCCACCAAGTCATCCGTCACACGAGTGCCAAAACTGGGGCATTCTGCCTCGACATGATGGTTGAAGTGATGGTCCATCAGGAATCTGATGGTCCACCAGATCATCAGCTACTCGAGGGTCAGGAATAGGCCATTCTATTTTGCCGTGATGGACCCTTTGGCGGTCCGTCAACTTTTTGATGGTCCACCACTTTGGCCGTCACTCGGGGGAAAGAAATAGGATGTTCTGTCTTGGCCTAACGAGACACTTAATGGTCCACCAAGGACTTGGCGGCACGCCAGGTCGACCGTCAAACCTGGGCAATTCTGATACAGTTTAGTAAAATAGTCATAACTCCCTCATTCGATGTCAGATTTTGATGAAATTGGTATCGATTGAAAGCTTATTCAATGATCTATATGACAAAAAGTTGAAATTAGAGAAATACAACATGATTCAAAGTGTTTCATACTTGGGAAGATATTTTTTTGAAATTTTTTTTCTTTTTTGACTCGAATTTTTGCTTTACTAAAAATGCTCTATGGCTCAGACGAGGAGAGAACTTTGTGGGGTATTACATTATATCCCTCTTGGAAACATTCATCCTCAAATTTCATTTTGATAGATTGGGAAAATAAAGCAATAGGACTTATTCAAAAAATAGAAACATCTCAAGGCATGACTACGCAACTGGAACGACTGATATACTGAGTTCTCACAGTGGATATGCATATCTGTAGCATGGACTTATAATTGGGATGATCTCATAAATACATGACTAAACACACGCTGACAAGTTGAACTCTTTCTACTAAATGTGTATATCTAATGCATGAATATCTGGTTAATCTGACTTCTGAAGGCACGACTTGATAATGCAATAATGACTAATGCCAACTTTATAAAGGAAATTTAATCATGCATCAGGATGAATCTATTGGCATGCAACATCATGATACTATGAGGTATCTCCCCCTTGGGACTATATGTCCCTCTAAACATACTTCACTGAAATACTGGGGTGGTGCGTAGGGCACCTACGAACTAGGTCATAATTGATCGACTGAGATGTGAAACTCATGCATGACTCATGCTAACATACAAGCTCAAAATGGAAGCAAGGGATCTAACAATGCATATCATAAAGAATAAGGGCTCGTAACTTACCAGGATTTATTTCAGGGAATTCTTTCTCGATCAAGGAGACACTGAAGGACAACTACGCTCACTTTGGGGACCTGGCTGAGGATAGTCTCCAACTTTATGACCGGTCTTGCCAAATCCAAAGCACACATCACTACCCGCTCTACATACACCCTAATGATTCTTACCATATTTTGCACATAACGGGTAGGTACGAACTCCACTAGTACTACTCCGGGCTTTGGAGCTTGGCGGTCCCTCAACTCTGACACCCCTAAACACAATTGTGAGTACACTAGCTGAATACAGAGCTAGAACTAAAAATCTCTGACGATACTGAGAACTACTACCACCTTGAGATCCCGACTGCGAGAGATCATGACTACCTATCTTGGCTTTCTTACTCCATATATCTCTCATATTCATCTTATCTGCCTCAATCTGTTGTGTATGAATCATTAGCCTAGAAAGGTCCATATCTCTATTGAGCATGGTAGCTCTTTACTCTTTCAACATATAACTCGATACACCAGACATAAACTTACTCATACTCGGTCTAGGTTCAGCTACCAAGTTAGGATCATACTTAGCTAATTGGTTAAACTTAAGACAATACTCTTTCATGGTTATGGCACCTTGCCTTAGGTTTATGAACTTCTCTACCTTAGTCTCTCTCATTTCTAGCGGGAAACATCTATCTAGAAATGCACTCTGAAACTCTGACCAAGTTACTGGAGCTGCATTCTCGCCTCTACTCTTCTCCCATATCACTACCCAATTAAGAGCAATTCTTTAAATCTATAAGATGATAACTCAACACTCTCCTTCTCTGACATATGCATAATCTGGATGATCTTCTTCACCTCCTCAAGAAACAACTGCGGATCCTCACCTACTACTGACCTAATGAATTTGTGAAAGTTTATTCTCGTGAAGTTTCTAATCCTGGCTGTGACAGAATCCCTATTTTGCTAAGGTGGGACTGCAGCCTGACGGTTCCCATAAATAGTAGTCACAGCTTTGGATAGTGGCTGGAAAGCCACTCAAAACTCTGCATGTGACACGCTCTCACTTTTAGGATCTACTGGCTGAGGGGGATGGTCATCAACCCTATGGACAAAATCTCTACGAGGAGGCATACTCTATAATTGAAAGAAGTGGGTGGATTAGATTGAGGATCTACTTGTGCTCATTCTCCCTCACACAATCTGAATACTGAAAGAAGGGAAATTACTCTTAAGTACATTCTGTAGCCTTTCGTATATAAATGTGGCGCGCTACACACCCATGCACAAGACTCTACTAGATGCGGCTTTTCAGACTCCCTAGGACACTATTTAACCTTAGGCTCTGATACCAAGTTTGTAACACCTCGAGATCCCATCTCGTGACGTCACACGGTGCTTATGGACCCAAATGACTATAAGTTAATCCTTTACTTATATTTGTACCTGTATACTGCATAATATCTGAAGTAAATCTGGAAACTGGCCATAAGGTTCAACACATCTATACATACTCAAACTACAAACTGAATACTAATACATCAACATCTATCTGAAAATCCTCTAAACTATCTAAACTATGGAGTTGATGGGACATATCCCCAACTAACTCCGTCAACTGAGAATATAAACAAAATTTTATATAATAATAGTAAACTGAGATTCGTCCTTGAAGAAGGAGGACTCACTGCTACTGCTGCTAACTGGAACTGAACTGCTGAGGAAACTTTGAATCCTATGACTCTAAAACTATGGTGTCAAATAAAACACCATAAAGCAAATGCGTCTGTAAAAAAATATACCAAGTATGCAGACGAGGTAAGGCTAAATGCAAGGGCTCATGTATGCACAATATGTAAACTGAATATTCATGAAAACATCGCATGAGAAAACATACATGAATGCACAGAACATGAACACAATCATTACAACTCTAGAGATTAGAACTCAGATACCACTTTCCTGCAAACTGAACTCACTGACTGATCTGATATTGATAATTGGGAAATATGGATGCACTTTCATAATGGAGTGAGTTCTGAAATCTCTGAACATACAAAGATTACAAGTATTAGAAGCTTCTAAAACGGATAGCAACCCTATCTAACATGTTTTCTTTGAGTCTGTGGATAATAATACTTCTTCATAAATGATTTTGAGATCGGCCCATCTAGCAGCGGATCTTTGAATTAGCAAGTAATCGTACTTGATGGCCTGTATCTAACAGCCTTAAATTCTGTACACTGAACTAAGCTCTTACTTGAAGTCTGAGACTGATTCTAAAACTGCGACCGTAGGAAGTAGTTACTTAACCGACATGCCCCTACCATCTCTTAGGGGTCCAACCTCTATTCCCAGTTGGGAGGGTGTCAATACCATGCCATGGGTAAAAACATTATCTCTATGTGACACTCATCTATCAGGTCCTCATACGAGAATGGTAGAGCCCTTATCTTACAAGTCAAGCCACTTCATCTACCCTCATCTAGTAGGTATGAGTCTCTCATCCACCCTCATCTAGCAGGTGTGATGTCTCAACCTACGCTGGATACATAGTTCTGGAGTACAAGGATCATATCTTAGGATCACACCCTCCACTAGAAGGTGAGTCCCCATCCTTGAGCTCGCTCGTTGCTAGTTTCTACTCCTAACTAAAAGACACTGATTTGATTTTTAACTGAACTTAGACTAAGCTGAATCTAATATTTATTATATATCTTAAGAGATATAACTGAGTTACACTAAGATTACTTAGTTTCGTATCTGACGGAAAGGTATTGAATCATAGAATCTAACTGACGATGCAGAGCTTGAATAGATTATTCAAATCTCTTCTGAGATTAGAATTGAATCACTTGTATACTATTAGATCTGAACTGATTGCAGGACGGAGACTAGATTACTAGCGATAAAGAGATTACAGAGATAACTGAGATTATAGAGCCTGATTAAGCTTCGCACTTGTTTGAAGAAACATAATTCTATAGTTCACTGAGTTCAGAGAATCGTGGATCGATTGGAATTATTGCAAAACTGACATGGGCTCTAGACAACAGCTCTATTGTCGGGTATAAATACCCCCAGGACTCGATAACATAAAAGTAAAATATTCACAATCATTCATGACCAACATAAGCATTCATTCCTTATCATAATCATTAATGTATTATTGCATTTATTCATGTATTATCGCATTTATTCATGTGTTATCACAATCATACCTTAATCATCACTATCATTAATGCATCATCACAATTATTAAAGCATCTCTCCAAGTATTTATAAATCATAACATACTTTTCCGCCCTAAAAAATCCTTAAGGCATCACATCCAACATTTAGGAAACATAGACCTCTATTGATCATCACAATTACCAAAGGGTCGCTTCAAGAAGCTCCGGATATTAATCACATAATAATATAGAGGAAACATACTATTAGTTCGTACTCTATTTAGCAAGGTTTTACCTCAACTATTTCTTACCTATGTCGATCTTAACATGTATTTGGATTTCACACCGATTGGGAAACTTCATAATATCTTGTCATAGCTTACTTGCTAATCACTTGGCATATATTAAAAACTTAGCATATATCAAAGGGCACATAATGGGGATTACCTACTAGCATGGAATAATTTATTCACTTGATCATTTCATTAAACACTAGGCATACATAGTCTAGCTCACAATTTGGGGCTTCCTATTCAACATGCAATAATGGCACATATTTTTCTTCTAAGCTTTTATCAGCCTATGGGAGACATACTCTGCTAAATCAACTAATTCTATACCTAAAATTCATGAACACATCAACAATTGTAAGGCATAATCATATCTTAGAAGTCATTAGATTACGATTTAACTACAATGCTTAATTTCTAGTCTCTTAGACATTTTATCGAACACCTCACATGCACAACTTATGCATAAGTAAAATAACCCAACTACTCATCATGAACAACTAAATTTACATGTTTCCACTTATATATTATCATAGATTCATACAAACCACATAAGTATCCCATCTTGGAGGTCATTCAATATCAACAACAACTACATAATCCATTTACAATACAAATACAACATACTAAGGCCAAGGCTTGATAATATTGTAGACAAACATGAACCACAACTCAATCATAGAAAGAACATCAATTTAAACTCACAAGAATCATTAAAAATTCATAAACATAAATCTTAGAGATTTACATAAAGGTACTTGAGTTTTTAGGATGAAAGGACCCAAGAATCAACATCTACATACCTTGGGGAAACTCTTTATTAAAAGCCTTTGGATGAATTCTTGATCCTTGCTCTTGATTTTCTCTAAATTATTGGTGGAAGAAGAGAGAATTTTTTATTTTGGAAACCCTAGTTTTTGGGTGAAAGAAGAGAAAAGAAATAAGGCCTTCAACCCTTAAGTCGATATTTGTAAAGGTTGGGGAAAGAGTGGAAAATACCAAAATACTCTTTACAGAAAATGAGTTAAAAACTGTCGATCGGGGTCTGTGACGGTCAAAGTGACAGTCCGTCAGAGGTACTGACAGTCT
Source organism: Capsicum annuum (assembly GCF_002878395.1). Taxonomy (NCBI): domain Eukaryota; kingdom Viridiplantae; phylum Streptophyta; class Magnoliopsida; order Solanales; family Solanaceae; genus Capsicum; species Capsicum annuum. The sequence continues at coordinate 168,391,366 of NC_061122.1, forward strand.
TCCAAGTCGTCGATCACCCGAGTGTAAAAATTGAGGCATTCTACCTTGACGTGATGGTTGAAGTGATGGTCCGTCAAGAATCTGATGGTCCACCAAATCATCCGTCACTCAAGGTTCAAGAATGGGGCATTCTATTTCACCCTAACGAACCCCTTGACTGTCCGTCAACTTTTTGACAGTTCACCACTTTGGCCGTCACTCGGGGGCCAGAAATGGGATGTTCTGTCTTGGCCTGATAGGACACTTGACGATCTCCCAGGGACTTGGTAGTCCTCCAGGTCGACCATTAAACCTGGGCGATTCCAATACCATTTAGTAAACGGTCATAGCTCCCTCATCCGATGTCGGATTTTGATGAAATTGGTATCGATGGAAAGCTTATTCAATGATCAACATGAAAAAAAGTTTAAATTAGATAAATATAACACGATTCAAAGTGTTTCATACTTGGGAAGATATTATTTTGAATTTTTTTTAATCGGATTTTTGCTTTACCAAAAATGCTCTAAGGCTCAGACTAGGAGAGAACTTTGGAGGGTATTGCAAGGTACTGCCTAAGACTCCAGAAGTAAGTTGGAACAATAGAATATCCTTGATGACTATACTATCTAACTCATCTCTCGACCTCACCAGATAATTTATTATCTAATTCTCTCGAACTTAGATAATTTATCTATATCCAAACTGATGTTATCTCATGTAGATTAATCCAGTTACGGCATTAATCATTAAAGAGAAGGTTGGTAGCTTCCGAGTCCCTAATGATAATTTCCGTCCTCTAGTCTATTTCTCCATTAGAAGCAAATAAAACCTAAGGCATAATCTAATGTTTGCAACCACTTGATTTCAATTAAAACCACAAAATTTCAAGATATTCTACTATTGCTTAAATCCGTTAAACACCTAGAATCATATCAAACCCTAATCCTTGGATCCCGTAATCCTGGCTAATGGAATTAGCCGCTCATGATTTGTTGAAAGAAATCACAAGTTGAACTCATGATGATAATAATCAACTTACGTATAGATGGAAAACGACAAGAAATTTCATTAAATAAATCCCAAGTTAGGAACCCAAGAATAGTAGATAAGAAAGAAAACTAAGAATAATTGGCGAAAGAGAACAATGTACGTGTTTCACTCTCCAAAGTTCTTGTTCTGAATAATGAAAACTTAATAATTTAAAAACCCTAAATATTGCTATTTATACTAAAGCCTAATTAAGGTAATAAAATAATAAAATCACAGCTGGGCTCAGATTTAGGTGACGGCATCTTGGTGTTGATCGTCGTACTTCTGATGGCGTCTCAGATATGTCATCAAAAGTCGTGTCTTCTTAACCTATTCTTCCTCACTATAACATTGATGGCTTACCAGTGCAGTGACGGCGTGTAGCATATGTTGTCAGACGTTCAACTTATTTCACCATGTTTTGTCCCACTTGACGGCATCTTCTGATCGCTTACAACACTTGTGATGAAATATTAAGAAAGTCGTCACCTTCATCCAGCAACTCTTCTTTACTGTTCTTCCTGACGCCTTTTCTAGTAGCTTACCACATCTCTGACGGCTTGCAAGAACTGCCGTCAGACTTATATCAGCTCACTTATACCAGATTTTACTTATTTTGTTCATCTTTCCTATATTTTCCTCCCATCCTTGACTTTCCTACAATATCTTAAGAAATAACATCAAAAACACCAATAATTACTTAAGAACTTATAATTAGTTCAAGTTAAAAAGTTTTAAATATGCTATAAAAATCTAGCACATCAAGAAGATTCAATCAACATACAATAATACAAGGCATATTCTTCACCCATATCTATTAAATTGTCCCATACTGATTGATAGACATAGGTGTATCCTGGTGATGGGCAATGCACATTAATGAATGAATGCAATGTACACAATTAATATAACAATCTCATCATTATAACCATCTCGATTATAACTAACATTATCGTGTCTATAATCTGCATAATTAACCTTTGGCCTTATCGAGTATAAATAAGTCATAACATTATCGTCCGATCTTTCTGGGTATCAATACATCATTAGAGTATTCTTCAGCCATGCAGAGTATAAATATGTCATTACAATATCCTTTGACCTTGTCCGGTATAAATATATCATCCTAGTGTCCTCTGGCCTTGGTATCAATATATCATCATAGTGTCCTCCCACCTTTTCGGATATCAATATATTGTCATAGTATCCTTCTAACTTATCATGTATTAATATATCATCACAGTGTCCTCCAACTTTGTTGATTATCAATATATCATCACAGTATCCTCTGGCCTTACCGGGTATCAATATATCATCACAGTCTACCGACCTTTTTGGGTACCAATATAATAATAAATATTTATACACATATAATTATAGATATATAATAGGTGCACAGGATCAAAACATGGAAAAATAATGATAAATCTAGAAGCTTGTTAGTATACTCATAATCATAATAGTACATTCATAAAAATATCTAACTTGTCAATATTTCCCATCTATTCGCTATTAGCTAACCAATGCTTATGATCATTAAACCACTAATTCTCTAATCTTCACATGACCTCTAATTGTTAGCCTAAACATTATCCTTCATGGGACAACAACTAACCATTATTTATTAAATAGCCACTACCTAACATCTAGTCAAGGTTCATCACTAGATCATAATCGTCATTTATACACTATTCATTATTATTAACTAATCATCCTATATTTGTTAATTATTATTAGTTTAACTAATCATCCTATATTTGTTAATTATTATTAGTTAACACATTACCATTTATCATCTAACCATCCTTTATTAACTACACCATTCATTAACTAACCATCACTTACCAACTAATCCTCGTTTATCAACTATTCATCTTTATTAACTAGCCATATCTTATCACTAACGTATCTTATTATCTATCCTCATCAATACATAAATCCTCATTTATCAACTAATAAACACCATAAACTTAGTCATCAATATCAACTAATCCTCACTTACGCTAAACTCAACATCATAATTATCCATGTATCAACCATTGCGAGCTACCATATTTCAACTAAGCAAGGTTCGTTAACTGGTACATTAGATTCATAACCATCAAGTACTATAGTCACCTAATAGACAACTAGTTACCACCTAGATTAACCTTAATTAGGTAGAATAATCATAAGATTGTATTTGAACTAAAAATGCATTAATTACCGATATAAAAATCATGAATGTACCAATTCTATAAATTTCATCACCAGTATTCAATTAGAGCTATAATAAGCATCATATTGCATCTTTCTTCATCCCATACCTGAGAGATGTGTATATAACACACATACACATACACACACACACATATATATATATATTCATAAACTATAACGGCATCTTTCACAAGGGTAAACACTTTCCTTTTTCCAACCAATATCATAACACAGCCCTCTTCCCAATAATATGTCTGGAATAATCACAACATCATAATCATGGCCTTTGACCCATATACCTATTCGGAATTCATATCGATAATCATATTTGTAAGTTGTCATATCTCTAACTATCTTACATAAAGAAGTCATCTTACATAAAAGAGGCATAATATCATAAAGTACATATTGATCTCTCATCTAGGAGGCATCTCACATTTAGGAGGCGTAATACCAATAAGTATATAATGTGTATAGGATATCTCATATCTATAGATCATACATCATGACTATGAGGAATGTCACCTCTCTTTCCCAATTATTATATCTAATAAGAATATCATCTCTATTGGCCCGATAATCATAACTAAGAGGAAAACCATCTATATAGGCCCAACAATCATAACTAAGAGGAATATCATTTATATAGGCCAATAATCTTATCTTATAAGGAAATAATCTCTATAGGTCCGGCATCATGTCTAAGAAAAAATAGCATCTCTATAGGCTAAATATCAATTCTAAGGGAAAATAGCATCTCTATGGGCCAAATATAAAGTCTAAGAGGAAATAGAATCTCTATGGGTCAAATATCAAGTCTAAGAGGGAATAGCATCTCTATAGTCCAAACAACATATCAATAAGGAAATGGAATCTCTATAGGCACAAATATGATTATCCGGGCAAAAACACATCATTATTTAATAAGCCATGAAGTAACCTTATACAAAGTTTTACTAGTCTCAACTATGCGTAATTCGAAACTAGTTCCATGAGGATAACATAAGTCTTGGCTTAAGTGGACTTGACAATCCCGTTTCTAATCCTCAATTTCCATAATTAGACAGGCAATGATTAAACTAGGCTAACGTATCTAGTTAAACTTTTAGATGACAAGTAAGCCATACTCAATCCTAAGATATGAACATCAACTAGAACAACAGCATTCAATTCAACTCTATCAAAATTATAATTTTAATACTACCACACTATCTTAATAAAATTAACTATACTAATCAAGCTTTCAATGCTAAAACTACATCCCAAATCTAGCATTATATCATATCCATGCTACAAATTTAACCAAACTAGGGATAAGGCAATAGGATTCTAAAAGGTTATAAACATACCATCATAGGGATCCAAAACCCTCATCTAATACCTAAACATCAATAATCAAGGATAAGTTATTCTACCCATAATCAATCTTAACATTCATATCACACACAATGTTTATATCACACATTATCTTTGATAAAGTGTAGACAGAAGCCTACATCAAGAAAAGGGAAAATACTAGGCATACTTTAGGTTAAAATCAAGCCCTAAGCTAAATTGGGGTTTTGGGTTAAGACTAAGAAATTCAAGCCTGAATTAAAATGATTCTTACCTTAAATTATAAGATATTATTGATAAAAGATGATAAAAAAAGCTCTCGAGTCACCCGCCATGATAAATTTTGAGTTATTATACCCATTTAGGGTTTTAACCTCTCAAGGGAGAAAATAAAATTTTCCAAATTACAAGTATGGGTTCTATTTATAGAGCCCTAGGCATCGAGATGCTACAATCACTGAGGTGCAGGCAAAAATTTCCATGGACTTACCACGATCACTGTACCATGATTACTTTCTCCATGTCGCGATTACGATGCACTAGGACCAACAAAACTTGGAAGATTTCCAAGTTTCTAACAATGCCTCAAGACTCATTTGTAATCCAATTTTCACAAATGAAATATTTAACCACACTAAATTTGAAATTTCAGATGCAATGGAAGATTTGGATTTTCAATCCTTGGTTGGTTCGACCAAATGAGGGTCCTACACCTAAACTTTCAAATTTTCAACTATAGGTCGAAATGAGCTCTAGTGCATCGAAACCCAAATCAAAGGTCTACCTAGTCTAAAAGTGATATTCCAAAGCTACTGGTACAGTTACAATTTTCATCTGAGATTATTTTACAAAAGTTTTTTCCCTGTGTTTATTTGGAACCAGTGAAGACTTCAAAACAGGGAATTGACTCTAAAAACCAAATGAACTGTGTGGTAATCGAACCGTCGGTCCTAAAAAGTCATAAATGACATCGGATAGCTATGGAGAAGCTAAATGACAAAAATAAAAGGAACTATAGAAAATTACCTGAAGGTTCATTACATATAAATAAATATTATTTTACTAGGACAATGCCTTTGTCCTACCTTTATGTAAACAAAAAACAGTGAACTAAACTACAGACTTTATGTTATGACACAAATCATTGAATGTGATAGCACCAACTAAATCTATCCTGGATAGGAGAACCCTTACCACCCAATCATTCAATTATTGAGAAAGACATTTAAAATAGCCTCAAGTATTATTAATTATGTAACCCTTTTATTTTAAACAAACTTATTACACTAATAAATTTCGGAAATAGATAAAATAATTTCCCAAAACCTAGTCTAAAGTGACACAATAATACTAAACAAATGAAAGATTGAACCAATACAAAACATCCACGTATGAGTAGGATTACAAGAGCTGCTGAAAAATAAACACCGTTGCACTTATAGAAACTCCAACTGACCTGCAACATGGCTATATTTGCAAGTAGAGATATAGCAATAATAGTATCCATACAACTATAAATACTTATAGGCATCATCAGCTTACCAAGGTTACAAAACATCTAACAGCATATAACAAACAAGAAGCGATAACGGCAAGCATACAGGTTAATATCCAAACATGCTTAACTTACTTCACCTTCAAAACTTATCATCTTTCATTTATTTAAGTAGTATTACTTTACCACTAGGTCATTTTTAACTAACTATATTCTATGAATTAATCTTATCCACAATTCTTACACAATTATCTTATTACAACAAATTCCTCTTATTGGACAATCTTCGCTCCCTATTATACTACCATTAACCATTAGCATTGCATTTACGAAGGCAATTAATAATATCATCAACCTTTCAAGAAGGGACACTATAGTATACATCGTGCACATATCTATTAACATGGAAGAATAATAATGTTAGATAATCCTAGACATTCCTTATATTCACACTTTGCTATAATGCATAATAACCATCATCCACTACAAGAAAGGTTCTTATTGCCTGGGGATTTTCATAAGGATAATGCGGTGAAATCCCTAAGTAATTTGATTATCTACGGATTTTCTTACCAATTAGAATCCAAACGAAATACCTTCATAGGTAATTATTGCCTGTGGATTTATAAAATTCCCAGGTAATTTTGTTGCAAAAATAAATTCGCAGGTAAGTTATTTACAAATATATTTGTGATTAACAATCAAAATTTCGCATGAATTATTTGGAAAAATTTCATAAAAAAAAATTTTTACCTATGGATTTCCATGAAAAAATTTACAAATTATTCCCCACGAAGAATCCCAAGTAAATTTGAAGGATGTTTAGAGGTGAAAATTTCTAATTAACAAAAAAAAATTACGAATATTTCTGAAACTATTTTGTACGAAAATTCATATGAAATGCCCCAAGTCAATCCACAAGAACAAATTTTCTCAATTTTCATGTACATCCCCATGAAAATTCTCAATTTTCATGTACATTCCCATGAAAATTCTCAAGTAATAATTCACTCATAAATTATAAAAATCATTTCACAATTTGTCAAAAATCTATTCATAGCCTCATATAATTCTCAAAAATATCATCCAATACAAGTCTAATGTAAACCATTACTACGAACAAAAAATATAATTCGTAACATCCACATCAATAATGTATGATTCTTAAATGGTCAAAAATAAAATATTTTAAACTTGAATCCTGAATAAAACTATCAACCATCAGGATCAGAATTACTTTCATTCTCATAAGCTTGGTTGTATTCTTGAGTTGGGCGTTTAACATTTGAAGATGATTTCTTGTATACATGTTTCATCAACAAGTCAAATTCATTTCTCATCCTCTTTCCACAGTTGATGCACTTTGAGTAGTTAATATTTCTTGTTTCTTTATTTCAAACTCATTCTACATAAGAATATGTTAATTCAGGCTATAAAAAGTGCTAAAAATACATTATTACCATAAATTATATTACATTATAGTATCAAATAATATCATAACAATCAAAAAATATAAATATATATATATATATATATATATATATATATAT